>NC_054485.1:94471765-94794265 GCF_017639515.1 Carcharodon carcharias
CAGCTATGAGGAAATTGTCTTTTTTATGCTTTCTGGAGCCAGAACTCTTGATCCATAGCCTTTCCAGACCCTGATTTGATCAGACAGCGCATGATCAGCCTCTGATTGATTTCTTAAAGTCATCTTAAATCGGCAGTACTGTTTTTTCCAGGATATCTTTGTTCTCCAGAGACATTAGGGGGTCACATGATTGACACAAATTCTTATTGGACCATACCAAGTGATTTCCAGGAACTGAAACTTAAGAGAGTCTGTACAGGGTCTATGTTGTCTTATAAGAAATCATTATATAGTTAATTAAGGACAAATAAAATGATAAGAATTAGATAACCAGGTGCACTTGCAAAATACCGTGAAAAACATAAGTTTGCATAAGTAACAAAAGCAATGAGGAAAGACTACATAATTACAAAACTAATTACAAAACTTGATTCTTAAAACTGTCGTACATCAGACAGTTGCATAATTTCTCTACACAAGAAAGTAAAAGGTTCTTTAAGGCATTATTGTGCAATTAACATGTTAATGCCATGTTAAAAAAGCTAACTATAATTACACGATAGAAGTGCAAGTCCTCAATTGGAAATATAATGCCATTCCTTCACTGCTGCTGGGTCAAAATCCTGGAACCCCCTCCCTAACAGCACTGTGGGTGTAGCTACACTTCATAGATGTAAAGATACATTTTCTATTATGTGTAATTTAAGGGTACATGTGTATTGTGGCAAAAGTGTGATTTAAGAATACAATTTCTATAAATGTATTATTTCAGGATAAATTTTCCTTGAAAGTACTGAGGGTGTGAGTGCTTGTTGTGAATCTGCGCCACCCCGTCCCAGAGGGTGTGAAATATGAACATTTATCCTTGACTTTTAGCTAATGATGTGGTTCATTAACTCAATTAAATTAATAATATTCCAAATAAAACTCATGTAATTTCAATGAATGGTGCTGAGGTTACTTTCCTCTTGGTCACATTTCCAGTCTGCTCCTACTTCACTGAGATGAATACGAGTCCCTTTGGGTTCCACACTGCTCTCAGATAAAAGTTATCAAGTATCCTGCTTCTCGAGCAGGAATTTGATGAGAGTGGAAATTTGGTACAGAGCAGGAAGGAAGCGTGAAATGTGAAGTGATTTATACTGGTAACAAGAACAAAGAGAGACAGTACGAAATAAAGGGTACAATTCAAAAGGGGTTGCTGGAGCAGAGGGACATGGTTATAAAGTACATTATGAGCCAGTGACAAAATCCTGGAACTCCCTTCCCAGCAGCGCTTGGGCGTACCTTCACAAGATGGGCTACAGTGATTCAAGAAGGGGACTCACCACCACCTTCTCAAGGACAGTTGGTAATGGGCAACAAATGCTTTCAAAAACCCTTCCTTTCAACTGCTTCCATTTTACCCTCCATACTACCCACACTATTGTTATTGCAAGGAGCTATCATGTTTATTCCTGCACTTGAAGGTTGCTATAAAAATGAAAAATGCTGTTGTTGCTGTGTACAAGTACAGTCTGCAACCTGAATGAGTGAGAAAGATTGTACAACCACTCTGTAAAAAAGAACTACAAGGGAATGACTTTCTGAGCCCCCATTCTGATGTGGAACATCACTGACAACGAATGCAGTAACAGAGAGATGAACAATTGGTCTGCAAATTTTACTCCTCTATTGCATTCCCACTGTTTGATATCCTGGAGTAAATTCCCATGAGGGCATTGACCCCACATCTGCTGAGGTGCAATGCGGCAGAACTGGTTACAATGTCCCGACATACAATACAATTTTACCAGTTATGCATTGAACATTTTCACCCATTCTTCCGTAACACATTAAACCAAAATTTGTGGTCCTAATTTTTACCTTCTTCCTTAGCTCTGAATCTCTGCTTTAGGACTTCAATCCATTTCCTACCTATGTTATTTATTCCCACATGAACCATAGCTACAGGCTGTTTTGTTTTTAATTTATTCTTTCATAAGATGTGGGCATTGCTGCCTAAGCCAGCATTTATTGCCCATCCTAATTGTCCTTGAGAAGGTGGTGGTGAGCCGCCTTCTTGAACCACTGCAGTCCATGTGGTGTAGGTATACCCACAGTGCTGTTAGGGAGGGAGCTCCAGGATTTTGACCCAGCGATAGTGAAGGAAGATGATATATTTCCAAGTCAGGATGGTGTGTATCTTGGAGGGGAACTAGCAAGTAGCGGTGCTCCCATGTATCTGCTGCCCTTGTCCTTCTAGCTGGTAGAGGTCACTGGTTTGCAAGGCACTGTCGAAGGAGCCTTGGTGAGTTGCTGCAGTGCATCTTGTAGATGGTACTCAATGCTGCTACTGTGCATCGGTGGTGGAGGGACTGATGTTTAAGGTGGTGGATTGGGTGCTAATCAAGCAGGCTGCTTTGTCCTGGATGGTGTCGAGCTTCTTGAGCGTTATTGGGGATGCACTCCAAGCAAGTGGAGATTTATCCAACACACTCCTGACCTGTGTCTTGTAAATGGTGCACTGGCTTTGGGAAGCCAGAAGGTGAGTTACTCACCACAGAATCCCCAGGCTCTGACCTGTTGAATGTTACATGTCACTTATCATCCTGACACTGAATGTTAATTAGTGGCTTCATCTTGCATACCACTTACCACGTTGGACATTTCAGCTCCAGAAGTATTTTGTTTAGTCTTTAAATGAGAGAAAATATGCTTGCTATTCCACTTTTCTTCAAAGCCTTCTTCAGCCTGTTTAGCTGCTTCTTCTTTCAGTTTACTCATAATCATCTTTTGTTCATGTTCTGCATAAAGGTCTTCATATATTTTGCAATATTTCTCCTGGCCACAATGATGAAGACAGTTGAAGGTTATCAAGACGATCAAGAATATGAAAAGTGTAACTGCACCGATGAGCTGTTAGGATATGGATGAAAAGATATTTTAAAAATGAAACAGAACTGCTCCAGTCTAGAGATTTTGTGCTCTGTTGTGAAGAGCAACTTCCACATGTATCTATCCTCATCTGGAGCATATATCAGACATGGTTCCAATTTAGTGAGTTTATGAGTGTATGAATAGAATGTGTGTATGGGTGTGCCTGAGTCTGTGATACAGATTGTGTATTTGACAGAACATGTGAGTTTTTTTTTGTTCTTGCCATTTGAACATCCCAAGCAAGGCCAACATATGTTGCTCATCGCTAAATGCCCATTGGGTGGTGGTGAGTCCAGGGCCCTGGAGAGAAATCATGGGCCCTGGTGTTTCTCCTATTTCCCAGCCTACTGATCACATTTGACAATTCTGTTTGTTCTGGGATTTCAATTTCTTAGCACACACAATACCTACTTTATTGCAACTGAATATGCTATGTTAATACTGCACAGATGCACATTGATTTTCATAATGGGCTGGACACTGAAGAAAAATTAATATGTAATTGGACAGTGGCGGAGGGGGTGGGTGGATGGGGTTGAGGCGGATGTGGGGGAGTGGGGGGTTTGCATTGGAAGTGCTCAGCTCCAAGCTAATGGAAAGAAGATCAGGAGAGTTCCCCTACTGCTATGCCTTCCATCCACCTGATCACAGAGGGCGCCTATTTTTCCAGGCTCCTAGCGCTAGGCTGCCGTCCCAAAAAGTAAACATAGAATTAGATTCAACAATACCATCTCCTCTGACCTGTCCCAACAGTTTGTTTGTGTGTTATATCTCATCTCACTTTTTGATGAGGTACTTAATTAGATGCTGTTGATGGATCTGTGCATCAACATAAGTCACTGATTTTATGAGGGGAGGAGAGAAAATTGTGGGCAGGGGAGAAAAGAAAATACACACAGGCCCAATATTTATGAGAAGGTGGGGAGGATATGGGTGAGGCCAAAAACAGCTGATGCACCCAGCAAAACACAAAAGTGAAGGTCCTGATTTTTTAAAGCTAGGAACTCATGAGCATCTTATAGCTCCTCTCCCACCTGTCCTAAATTTCTCCTCCTCATTCCCAAATTGTTCCACTTCAAAGTACAGATAAAGGGAAATCCCTAATGGAAATACCATTGTGTCTTACAAATGAAATATCTTCATTTGATAGAAAATGCTGGAAAAGCTCAGTTGCTCTGGCAGCATCTGTAGAGAAACAGAATTAACTTTCAAGTCTGTATGACTCTTCTTTAGAGTGTCTTACAGACTCAAAATGTTAACTCTGTTTCTCACTCCACAGATGGTGCCAGAGCTGCTGAGTTTTTCCAACATTTTCCGTTTTTATTTCAGATTTCCAGCATCTGCAGTCTTTTGCTTTTATGTTCATTTGACTATGGCAGGAGACTTTATGTTGGAGTCCTGTGACATACATTGGGCTCTGAAGCTGTTTCAGTGGTCCACTTAGCAGAGTGTACTCAATAAAACTTGATGGCCAAGAAGGTAAATGCAAAAGTTATCTTAGTAGGGCTTGAAAAAGCTGGAGTATCATCCAAATAACTACCCCCAACTCAAACAGCCACAGCACAGGTCTATCCTCAGCTGTTGTCTCCTCTACCAAACCTTGTATCCCCTGCACAATCCCATTGAAGATACATGAATATTCAATCTTTTGTTCTCCCAAGTGCACTGTGCAAATACAAACATCAGAAACGTGTGACGTCAACTCTTCTTTCAAGATAAAAACTACAGAGCTTTTCAAATCCCCACAGACTAACCTTGCTTAGCTTAATCGTGCCTGATTTTGTAGCGAGCACTTTAACAGCTTCACCCACCGCATGCATGTCTGTACCTGTCTCGCACCAACTCAGCCAATCCAGTGCGGGCATTCAATTGATGGATAATGCCACTGACCAGGGAAAGCCAAAGCCAAAATCAAGTGCAGCTAATAAAACCCCTCCCTCCCTCCATCCTTTATGCTGTGCTCCACCCCTCACGGCCCCTTATTACTGGCAGAGAAAATAAGCATGAGGTGGTAGAAAGTAAAAGTTTAGCAGGATAAAGGTAGAAATTAGCGGAATAATTAACTAATGATGTGCATGGAGTTTTTATTTAGAAAAGGAGGGTTTGGAGGATTTGCTTGACTCTGGCCCCACCTAGGGCATGGGCTGTGGTGTTTTGCACCGTATGCACGCCCCACTCCCAGGCTCTGGTTGAGTCAGCTTCTTAAGCCACCTATAGTCCATGTGCTGTAGGTACATGCACAGTGATGTTAGGAAGAGGATTCCAGGATTTTGACCCAGTGACAGTAAAGGGTTGGTGATTTAATTACAAGTCATCGTGGCGTGTGGCTTGGAGGGCAATATGCAGGTGATGGTGTTCCCAATGTTTTTGTTGCCTGGGTGATAGAGGTCATGAGTGCGAATGCTGCTATTAAAGGGTTCTATTGAAGGGTCATGAGGACTCTAAACGTCAACTCTTTTCTTCTCCGCCGATGCTGCCAGACCTGCTGAGTTTTTCCAGGTAATTCTGTTTTGTTCTGCTATTAAAGGGGTTTGGTGAGTTACTGCAGTACATCTAATAGCACTTATGTCAATGTGCACCAGTGGTGGAGGGAGCGAATGGTGGGTGCCAATCAAGCAGGCTGCATTGTCCTTCTTGAGTGTTTTTGGAGCTGCACTCATCCAGGCAAGTGGAGACTATTCTATCACACTCCTGATTTGTGTCTTGTGGATGATGGACAGCTTTTGGGGAGGCAGGAGGTGAACTTCTCATTGCAGAATTGCTAGCCTCTAACTTGCTCTTTGAGCCACAGTATCTATATGGCTGCTCTTGTTAAGTGTCTGGTCAATAATAACCCCAGGATTTTGGTGATGAGGGAATTCAGACAGGCAACAACCAACAACATAGGTAAGAAGAGGGAAGAGGTCCTGCAAGCAGAATATAGGGAGCTAGGAAATAAACTAAAAAGCAGTACCTCAAAGGTAGTAATCTCAGGATTACTCCAAGTTCCATGCTCTAGCAAAATCAAGAATAGGAGAATAGGACGGATGAATATGTGGCTAGAGGGATGGTACAGGAGGGAGGGATTTAGATTCCTGAGGCATTGGGACTGATTCTATGGAATATGAGACCTGTGCAAGTTGGATGAGTTGTACCCCAGCAGTACTGGGACCAACATCCTCACGGAGGACTTGCTAGTACTGAGGGGGAGGGTGCAAACTAGGGTGGCAGGGCGATGCGAACCTGAGTGGGGAGACACAAGACAGGGAAACAAAGATAGAAATGAAAGACAGAAAAGTAAAAAGCAAAAGTGGAAGGCAGAGGAATTGGGGGTAGCAGCAAATAGGGCCTTAGTGCAAAAAAATGTGTAATAAGACAAGTCTGAAGGTAATGTATCTGAATGCACATGGCATTCACAATAAAGCAGACAAATGAAAAGCACAAACAGTATAAATGGGTACAATATGATTGAGATTACAGAGACATGGCTTCAGGGTGACCAAAGCTGGGAACTGAATATCCAACGGTTTTCGATATTTAGGAAGGACAGGCAAAAAGGAAAAAGAGATGGCGTGGCATTGTTAGTTAAGGATGAAATCAATGCAATAGTGAGAGGAGATATTGGCTCAGAAAATCTAGATGTAGCATCAGTCTGGGTGGAGTGAAAAAGCATCAAGTGGTGGAAAACATCAGTGGGAGTTGTATATAGGCCTCCAAGCAGTAGTGGTAAGCTCAGGGACAGTATTAAACAGGAAATTAGAGATGCATGTAGCTACAGTAATCATGGGTGACTTTAATCTACATATCGACTGGGGAAACCAAATAAGCAATAATAATGTGGTGGATGTCAGACTAGTCAATTGAGAAACCTACTGAGGAACAGGCTATTCTAGATTTGGTTTTGTGCAGTGAAAAGGGGTTAATTAATAATCTTGTGCTGGGTCCTTTAGGGAACAGTGACCATAACAAGATAGAATTCTTCCTTCTGTTGGAAAGTGAAGAAATCCAATCCAAAAGTAGGGTCCTAAATCTAAACAAAGGAAACTACGGATGTATGAGGCATGAGATGGCTAAGATAGATTGGCTCATTAAAAAGCAATGGCTAATATTTAAGGAATGAATGGATGCATTGGAACAGTAATATATTTCTTTCTGGCACAAAAACACAAGAAAAGTGGCCCCACCATGGCTAACGAAAGTAATTAAGGATATTATTAGATCCTAAGAGGAGGCATATCAAGTTGATAGAAAAAGTAGCAAGCCTGAGGATTGGGAGCAGTTTACAATTCAGCAAAGGAGGACCAAGAGAGTGATTAAGAGGGGAAAAATAGAATGAGTGTAAACTTGAAAGGAACATAAAATAGGACTGCAAAAGCGTCTAAAACTATGTAAGAAGAAAAAGGTTAGTGAAGACAAATGTAGGTCCCTTACAGTCTGAAACAGGAGTATTCATAATAGAGAACAAGGATATGGCAGAGCATAAAAGCAAAATACTGCTGATTCTGGAAATCTGAAACAAAAACAGAAAATGCTGGAAAGATTCAGCACGTCTAATAGCATCTGTCAAGTGAAAAACAGAGTTAACGTTTCGAATCCATATGACTCTTCTTCAGAGCTAAAGAGAAGCAAAAATATGATGAAATTTATACTGTTTAGGGGGGGCGGTTGGTGCAGGTGAAGCTGGATAGAAGGCAATGATTGGTGGGGGCAAGGGAGAGATTGACAAAGATGTCATGAACAAAATGAGGGGTGTTAATTGTGAAGGGGTGTTAAATGGGGGTGTTAATGGTAGTGGTAAAGGCTAGAGGTGCTTATAGTTGCATTAAGAGAAAGCAGAATGTGATAATAGCAGGACAAGGGTAAGCACTATGAAAAGAACAACATGATCAAGTGACAGATGGCCCTTGTAGAGGTGGGGTGGGGGAAGGGACAGTGGTGGGGAAAAATGATTAAAAATAGGATAAAAGGTGGGGATAGAACAATGAATGAATGAATAAAAATGAAAAAAAAAATAAAAATGTGGATAAAGAAATAAAAATAGAAAAATAAAAATAAAAATGTAAAAAGAGGGTTTAAAAAGGGGGTGAGGATAGGGGAGAGAGTTCATGGTCTGAAGTTGTTGAACTCAATGTTAAGCCCGGAAGGCTGTAAAGTGCCTAATCAGAAGACGAGGTGCTGTTCCTCCAATATGGCAGAGCAATTAAACACCTACTTTGGTTCTGTCTTCACGGAGGAAGATATAAATAACTTCCCAGAAATACTAGGGAACAAAGATTGAGTGAGAAGGAGGAATTGAAGGAAATTAGTATTGCTGAAAAAACAGTGCTGGAGAAATTAATGGGACTGAAAGCTAATAAATCCCCAAAGCCTGATAATCTACTTCCCAGGCCACTAAAGGAGAGGTCCATGGAAATAATGGTGCATTGGTTGTCATCTTCCAAAATTCTATAGATTCTGGAACAGTCCCAGCAGATTGGAGGGTGGCAAATGTAACCCCACTATTTAAAATAAGGCAGGAGGGAAAAAACAGGGAATCACAGACCCGGTTAGCCTAACATCAGTGAAAGGGAAAATGCTAGTGTCTAATATAAAGGATGTGATAACAGGAATCTTAGAAACTATCAACAGGATTAGACAAATTCAATATGGATTTATGAAAGGGAAATCATGTTTGACAAACCTACTGGAGTTTTTGAGGATGTAACTAGCAGAATAGACAAGGGAGAACCAATGGATGTGGTGTATTTGGATTTTCAGAGAGCTTTTGCTCTAGTCCCACATAAGAGGTTCATGTGCAAAATTAAAGCACGTGGGATTGGTGGTCGTATACTGGCATGGGTTGAGAATTGGTTAGCAGACAGTAAACAGAGAGTAGGAATAAATGGGTCTTTTAAAGAATGGCAGGTGTAAAGGGGTATGGGGAGAGCATAGAAATACGGTGTTGAGATAGAGGGTCAGCCATGGCCATATTGAATGGCATAGCAGGCTCGACGGGCTGAATAACCTACTCCTGCTTCTATTTTTCTGTTTCTGTGTTTCTACTGATTGTCAAGGAGATGGTTATATTCTCTCTTACTGAAGATGGGCATTGCTAGGCACTTGAGTAGCATGAATGGTATTTGCCACTTTATCAGCCCAAACCTGAATATTATCCAGGTCTTTCTGCATATGGGCATGGACTGCTTCAGTTTCTGAAAAGTTGTGAATGATGCTAAACATTGTGCAATCATCAGCAAACATCTCTACTTCTGACATTATGATGGAGGGAAGGTAATTGATGAAGCAGCTGAAGATGATTGCACCTGGGGCACTACCCTGAGAGATGCCTACAGCAAAATCCTGGGACTGAAATGATTGGCCTCCAACATCCACAATGATCTTCCTTTGTGATAGGTATGACTCCATCCAGTGGAGATTTTTTTCTCCTGATTCCCATTGACTTCAATTTTACCATTGCTCCCTGACGTCACACTCAGTCAAATGCTGCCACTCCTAGCTCACCTCTGGCATTCAGCTCTTCTACCCATGTTTGGACAAATTCTGTATTGAGGCCTGAGTGTGTCTGGGACAATATTTGTGTGTACAACAGAATGATGTATATCAGTATGTGTATAGATGTGTATCTGAGAGGGTGAATGAGGCATTACGTGGCTGTATGAATGGAATGTGTAGATGGCCTGCACTACCCATTTTCAGCTTCTTTACCACCTCCACTAGTGTCCCCCACCCAAAATCTACTCCTCCAACCTCTACAAGTAATGCCACATCTCCAACCTCCTATGTCCTTTCCAACTACTGTCCTACGTCCAACTTTTTCTTGGTATTATCCAAGGTTCATTGCCCACATATCTCATCCCTTCTTGTTCAAATCCCTTAACCCTGGTACCTGATCTGCTTACAGTATTCAAACAACCCTGGTCAAAGCATTACTAACACTAATTTACTGTGATCATGGTGTGTTATTCTTCCTCATCCTCCTCAACCTTTCGATAGTTTGAGACACAAAGTTGGCAAGACAGATTCCCATCTTGTTCAGTCTCACTGAATACTTCCTGGCCTACAAATAAGTTTGTCTTATTATAGTTTTTCATCAAAATCCCAAGATATCCTGAAATGCTTCAATCTAATCAACATCTTTTGAATGTCAATTATTTAGGTAATGTTGCAGCAGTCTCACACATAATAAAACACTACTCCATTTACATTTCACTGCAAGTTGTGACAGTTTAACAGTGAGCATTTCAAACCTGAATTTAAACCTCACCACCACACCACCACCCCCCGCCCGCCCCCCGCCATCAGAAATATTACCCACCCTTTTCACTCTCACCACCTTTGATATCTTCATCCATGCCTCTGCACTTCCAGACTCGGTTCTTCATATACTTCATTACTGATCTCTCAAGCCCCACAAACTGCACCTTTTCGATAACTACCACCCACACCACCTCTTCAATTGAATTCTACTCTGAATACCCATTATCCTCGCCTACCTCCATCCCCACTTGGTGCATTAATTTCAAAATCCTTCCCCCTGTCTTTAAATCCCTGCATTGCTCACCCACCCTATCTCTAACCTGCTGGAGACCAGTGAACCCATTCAGTTCCAACTCTGGTGTATGGCATCTTTCTCACCCTTCATCATTTGTAATCCATACTGAACCACTCAGAGTTACTACATCTCTTGTCTACACTCGGTATACTGCAGATTTCCTAATCAAATGCTCCTAGCGATCAATGGTATCAGCAATATTTTCAGCAGCTCCCTCAGTCAACCCCTGCCACTTCAGTTGGGTCTGACCACCAATGGGGAAATGCATCGAGAGATGCTTTGCTATATTAAAGGCACTATTGAAATGGAAGTTGAGGTGGTTTTTTTTCTTTACAATTGATCATTAGATTAAATATTTAAAGACATTACTCACCCGCGAATCATGGCAAAGATGTGTGTCAGATCGAAGACGAATAGAAATTTTATTACAATTGAATTCGGCGCAGACCGTATAATTCTCACTTTCCTGCCATGCACAGGCATAGTAATCACCATCCAAAAACAATACGGCCATCCATATTACTGATGGAACGCATAGTCGAAACAACATCCAGACCCTCAGAAAATAGCATTCCTTACAGCGCGGCTTTGAGTTGGCGATTTGCATCAAGCTTTTTCGCTGTATTGGCCTACGCGCAGCACAGTTATTACAAAGACGATGCCATTGATATGAAACAAATTGCAGCATTAGACGAATCAAAAACAACAATACTGAAGGGAAAACAAAAAATAGCACAGTGTAGGTGATATTCGCCAAACTTGACGTACACGGGCACGCAATATCTTTTTCAAGAAGCTCTTCCAATCCATAAAGGAATAAAAACAGCATAGCATTCCCGATGACTTTGAATGTGGTTGACGTATTGTTTTGCAATAACTCTTTTAGTTGGTTGAATATTTCTAAATCCAGTGGCATTGTGCACGTAATCAGAACCACGCAAAACTAACTGGAGCACTCAAAGCAACTAAGGTTTACAGTTAATCACAGGGGAGTTGAAGATCCGCTAAACTCTACGCAGAGAGTTCTTGAGGTCGTTCAAACAGGTTGACATATCCATTGGTTGATCTCTGTGCTAAATTGGAAGTGAATACAGTCAGATACAAGAATAGAAAGTGAAACTATCTCAGGCTGTGCAAGCTGCCACATCATTTTACAAAATTATAAGGGTTAAACAATAACAAAAGGAGGTAAAGGATCAATAAGGATTTAAAATTCAACTTACTTGAATTAATTGTTTCCTGTGAATATCAGACTGTCATCAGAGCTTTCACTTTTGCCAACAGATTCTGAAATATTCTGTTCAGGTACTAATTGCTATTCTCCATTTTCTCCCATGTCAGTGCATTTTTTTTAAATTTCAAGTCTTTGAAAACAGTTTCACCCAATTTTAGCAGCAGCTTTATAGAGTAATTGGTTCTTCTAAGTCATCCAGCCTTTCCTGTAAAACTTCAGTTTCAGCAACTTTGGCGAGATTTCGCAAAAAGTATTGCGTACACTGACATTTTATCCCCAGCCAAGTCATTTCCTAACAGAAAACCGACCTCTACGATAGGCAAATTAAGAATGTCCCAAAGTGCACTTTTGAAGAGCAGTCATTGCAATGGGACAGCCAATTTTTGTTCTCTCACCAGCAATCAAATCAATGACTTGTTGGATGAGTGAGAGTGTTTTTTTTATTCTTTGATGGGATGTGAGCAACACTCACAAGGCCAGCATTCATTGCCCATTGCAAACTGCCCTTGAACTGAATGGCTTATAGGCAGCTAAGAGTCAACCAGATTGCTGTGGGTCTAGAGTCACATGGAGGCCAGACCACGTAAGAATCAAAGATTTCCTTCCCTGAAGGGTATTAGTAAACTAGCTGAGTTTTTACAGCAATCTATGATAGTTTCATGCCACTATTATTAAGACTATCTTTCAATTCAAGATTTTGTTACTTGAAATTAAATTCTACCAGCTGTCATTGTGGGTTTGAGCCCATGTCTGCAGGATATTAACTTGGGCCTCAGGATTATTCATTCAATGATATTACCACAGCCCCACCATCTTCCCAAGGCTCATCAGGAAACAAGAGTTTGAGGATTGTAAAATTTACCTTTGTACACCTCTCTAGACTGGAATACCAGCCGTAAGATACTAAACAAGACTAAGAGCAGTTGCTTATTGCCAGTTCTGGGTTGAACAGAATAGTGATCATGGAAAATATGACAATTGATAACAGTTTAATTTAAGGGATTATTCAATTCAAGTTCACTAATATTCACAATAGGCCACAGGTATTTGCCTCCGTGAAAATATGTTACAATCTTGCTGTAATTTTAAAAAATCCATTTATACAACTCGTCAAGATGAACCAAAATGTTTCACAGGCAATAAATTACTTTGAACTGTTGGTTTGTACAGAAACACATTTGCCATTTTGCACAAAATAAAGTCCCACAAACAGCAGTTGCAAAAATGACCAGGAGCTGGATTTAGTGGAGGCTGCCAGAGCAGGAGTAGTGGTGTGGGACTGGGTGAATCAGGCGGGAGTACATGCATTGAATTCCCAGCATCGACTGGCCCTTAGTGAGTTGAGAGCAGGAAGGGCCCGATATGGGAATTCCACCCAGCAGCAGTGGGAGGGCAGTTAGGCTCATTGTGCCGAATTGATGAATCCAGCATCAGGAAGGAGGATACTGTTTGCCACTTCCTGCCTTTTCCTCTGAACTCCCTACCCACTCACCAGAGATCACTCCCTGTGACCCCCACCCCACCTTCAATGTGTCCTGAAATCCAGCATCAATCTTGGGACTAGGCCCCACTACATTACCAGCAGCAACCACCACTTCCAGTGGCATTGCTGGCAAAGGAGAGCTGCCGGCCTCTGATTGGCCAGCAGTTCTCAGAGACAGAATTTCCACCCTTCATGTAGCTGATGTGCTCAGGATGCCCAATGCTGGCCAATTAAGTGCCTGATAGGCACATAGTTGTATCGGGATTCCCCCTCCGTAGCGACACATTATTTCCGCCAATCCTGCAACTGATGCCAGTGGGGTGGGTGAACCTGCATTGCTTGAACAAAATTCAGCCCCAAATAATCTGTTTTGATTTTGCTTGCTACAGGATAAATATTGACCAAGACCCCACAAGAAATTTCTTGTTCTTCTTTAAGATTATGTCACGGACCTTTTATGTCCACCTGAAAAGGCCTCAGTCCAGCATCTCAGTTGAATGGCACGCACCTCTGACAATTCAGCACTTCATCAACACTGTTGTGGTAAAAACAACCATTCTGAATCTGTGAGCTTTCAAGTAAGTAAGGGCTTTCTTTAAGCATATGCTAGCGAGAAAGAACCACAGCCCTGTATGGTGTCTCTCTCTCTATGACATAGGCTTTGTAGCACATATTTATAATTCTTATCCTAATGTTTCTCAATAATTTCTTAACCAACCATAGTATTCTATCAGCAGATGCTCCCACTATCTCACCCCTCAGCCTTGGGTACGCCTTCAGTTCGCTCTTGTCCTTCTGGTCCCTGTCCTGTTCAACATGAATGACTGCAAGCTGATATTGTTACAACTGTTGGGCTAACCGCTTCTGGAACTATCCTTGGCCAAGGGTCCCATCATGCCGATAGTATTGGCTAAATTTCCCATCATGCCTAGAAAGCACTCTCATAACTATAATTTTCAATTCTAAAGCTATTAATGCACAATTTAATATCAATCTTAATAAAAATCAATTCAACTAACCCACTTCCAGCATCTCAGTTGACCATTTAGTACTCCATTAACACCATACTAGGGTGTCAACCTAGATTTTATGCTCAAGTTCTAGAAGTAGGCTTCAATCCTGGACTTACTGACTCAAAGGAGTATGTGTAGAATTTTCCTCTGTGGAGACAAGTGTGATGGCGGACAGAAAAGATGGTGTGTTTCCCGCCAGCCGCCGTGGTGGGTTTCCACACCAGATCATCTGCTTTTAAGCTTATAAATGCATGAAAGTGAAAAATGCCATATTTCATGGCGGGGCAGGCTGATGATCACCTGCCCTGCCCTTACCTCATCAGCTCATCTTTCCGGGTGCCCATATTTAACACACGTACGAGCATACGAATTAGAAGGAGGAGTAGGCCACTCGGCCCCTAGAGCCTCCGCCACCATTCAATGAGATCATGGCTGATCTGAATGTAACGTCAGCCCCACATTCCCACTGACCCCCGATAGCCTTTCACCCCTATGTTAATCAAGAATATCTCTAGCTCTGCCTTAAAGATATTCAAAGACTCTGCTTCCACTGCCTTTTGAGGAAGAGAGCTCCAAAGATTCACTACCCTCTGAGGGAAAAAAATTCTCCTCATCTATGTTAAATGAGTGACCCCTTATTTTTAAAGAATGACCCCTAGTTCTAGATTCTCCCACAAGAGGAAACATCCTTACCACATCCACCCTGTCAAGGCCCCTAAGCCTAACCTGTCCAGCCTTTCCTCATAAAACAACCCACCCATTCCTGGTATTAGTCCAGTGAACCTTCTCTGAACTGCTTCTAATGCATTTATATCTTTCTGTAAATAAAGAGGCCAGTACAGTACACAATACTCCAGATGTGGCCTCGCCAATGCCCTGTATAACTGAAGCATATGCTCTCTACTTTTGTAATCAATTCTGCTCACAATGAATGATAACATTCTATTAGCTTTCCTGATTACCTGCTGTAGCTGCATACTAACCTTTTGTGATTCATGCACTAGGACGCCCAGATCTCTCTCAATCTCAGAGCTCTGCAATCTCACACCATTTAGGTAATAAGCTTCTTTTTTATTCTTCCTATCAAAATGAACGATTTCACATTTGCAAACATTATAGACCATTTGCCAGCTCTTTGCCCACTCACTTAACCTATCTATACTATTTTGTAGCCTCCTGACATCCTCTTCACAATTTACTTTCCTAGCTATCTTTGTGTTGTCAGCAAATTTAGCAACCATTCCTTCCTTTTATATAAATTGTAAAAAGTTGAGCTCCCCGCACTGATCCCTGTAGCAAAGCACTCGTCACATCCTGCCAACCAGAAAAAGACCCAATAATGCCAACTCTCTGCTTCCTGTTAGTTAGCCAATTTTCTAACCATGCCAATATGTTACACCGTACTGCACCTGTACACAAATTGACTCTGCAGCCAGGACTTGTCGTGGTAAGCACTGGGATGGCCCCCAAAATAATGAAGCCCACAGCACAAAAGTTTAGTCACACAACACTGGTGCCACTCCTGGATGCTGTGGAAGATGGGCGGGATATACTTTTCCCCTGTGATGGGAGGCGGGGATCCACCCTGGCTTGGGAGCAGGTCGCCAGGGTGGTCAGCACTGATGCGCCCTAAAGGAGAACAGCCATCCAGTGCAGGAAGAGGATGGATGATCTCATCGGCTCTGCCAAGGTAAGCCAACCTTCTCCTCACTCTCAACACACACTCTCACAGGCATGTCAGCCATTATCAGGGTTACAATCCACAGGGATCTCGCACACTGCTACCATAAGGAACATAGCCACTGACCCTCTCACAAACGCTTTGATCTCTTCATCTCTTCTCATGTCCTGTGCAAACCCAGAAAGCTTGCATCAGCTTTGGCATCCGTCCTGCTCACAATCTGTCTGTATGTCTTTATGCAGGACAAGGTTGCTCACAACAACAGGGAGAGATCCCAGACTGGAGGGGGGGGGAATGCCTTAGCTCATGCCCCTCACTCAATTTGAGGAGCGGACGGCTGAGTTGGCCGGCGAGGACCGGGATCGAGCCTGCACTGAGGCTGAGATTAGCATTTTCGGATCTATTGAGGACCCATTGTCAGCTCATCAGAAACTGTGAGTGCTTTGCAATGTTGGTGACTATCCAGCCAATCACTAATTATCTCTTCTCCCTTTGACAGACACCAGCAGCAAAAGGAAGAGGACCACCGGCAGCCAACTCATCAGGCCCAACCCCCACAGCACCTCGGATGGGGATCCTAGATGCCCACAATATGTAGACCCATCACAGCGTTCACCCGCACCCTCCAGCCATGCAGAGACATATACTTTGGGGAGACCAAGTTCTACAACAGGCTCAGAATCACAACCTGGTGAGCACAGCACAGATCCCGCTCCACAGCAGGCAGACGCAGGGTCAAACAGGGTCACCGGCACTCAGAGGACTGCTGGAGGCCAGGCTTCTGCTGAGTGCGAGACAGATGATGAGCCTGTGGGCTCAGCCCTAACAAAGATGTTAGAGCTGCAAAGACAAACACGGAAACATCAAGCAGGGTTGTCAAGTGCCATCATCAGATTGCAACGGAGTGATGGAGGAGTCTGTTCATGTTCAGTCTGATGCCGTCACACTGACAAGCTAAAGCACCGAGATCAACACTAGTAGGATGGCGACCGCCATGGAGACCTTTGTCCAGGACTGTGCACCTGACCTGTGCCAGGACCTGCCCTCCATCTCTTGAGTCGTAGGTGGAATCCATCAATGGCTAGGAGAGAGGGTGATGGGTCCTCGACCTCATTCCAGGTGCCCCTTCTCCTCAAGGAGTCAGCCAGGGGCCCTTGGTCACCCATAGAGAGGAGGACCATCAACTGGACCTCCTGAGGCCATCCACCCAGGTCACTCACAGTGTGTCCAGTTGATCCCAGTTCCCTCTGCCTATGACCCCATCAGCTGCAGCTCCGCAGGGCAAGGAGGGTGCACCTGTCCCACAGCAGGAGACCCAAAGCAGGTCGGGGCCCTACAGGCCTTTGCCCTCTAGTGGACACCAGCCAAGGTCATTAGCAGTCAGCTGTCAGCCTCCACCTCTACTGTGGATGTCGGGGATGCACCCAGACATAGCAGTAGGTTAAGAAAAATTAAGAAATACTGGGAGCATAAAAGTAGCATGGATTTCACAATCAGTATGTAAGATGCACAAATGTAAATGCTATTTGTTTCAGTCTATTTCTCATCTAGTGTATGCCTCTTCGATCTGATGATATGCTCTGAGTTCAGGCAACTTTTGCAGATACCCCCTACTGCCACACCAGATGTCCTGTGCAGAACTGCAACAGTGCGGATTCAGATTAGACCTCAGACATCAAGGCAAGAACCATTCAGTGATGCTTCTCCCCCTTCAGGTGCCTTGCTACACTGCAGGCATACTGCCATGAGCGCACTGAGCATTGCAGTGCTGCTCCTGCTTCTTGACGGCTCCGGTAAGCAATGAGATGTTGGCAAGATGCTTAAAGAGGCTGCACCATCTCAACTCTGCTCAGAAAACTCACTGTTGCAGTAATCAGCCCATAACAGGAAGGCCATATGCTCCAGAGGCAGCACAACCTTCCAAGGATGAGGACATCGTGATGGAAGAGTATAACCCCTCATTCAGAAATTGATGTGCTTCACTGAGATGAAGAGGATCGCAACAAAGGTGTTAAGTTGGATCCAGCATGGAGGGCACTGACATGAGCTATTCATCATCATCCTCCTGGAACCTGGTGGCTATAAGCATTTAATGTCCATGCCTACCTCATCTGGCCCTACTATGGCCTCTTCCTCTGGAGCCTCAGCTTCCTCACCCTCACTGAGCGTAGCTCCCTCGACATTCTCATCATCAGAAGAGGCGTGCAGCTCCTCCATCTCTTGTTCTGCCAAGTCATCCCCCCCACCCCTCTTTGGAGCATCAGGTTGCGTGGAGTGCAGCAAGTGATGGTGATGTGTGAGACCCTCTGGGGAGTGTACTGGAGATTGCCGCTTGACCTGTCAAGATATCGAAATGCCAATGATCTGCTCAATTAATGAGCGTGTTTCAGAATGAGTAGTCTTGTACCTCTGCCCTGAGGCACCTAGTGGCCGCTGAACAGCCTCTTAAAGCCACATGAATGTAGCTGATGGCCCCCTGCACCTGTGGGAATCCAGAGAGAGCAGCAAAGCCCAGTTCTCTGGACGCCTGGCTGGCTTCATGTAGGGAGAACTGGATGTAATTGTGAACCTTGTTAACTAGGGCATTGGTAACCTCTTTTCAGGAATATATAGTACTTTTCATGAATTTATTGTAAAATAGAGTAATAGTGGGGTGTGTATGTGTGTGTGTGTGCGCGCTTCGATATATCAGAAGATAAGCTAGGTTTGAAATGTTAAGTAGGTAAACATAGGGCCATTTAGAGTGTAAGGTGTAAAAGGAACAATTGCATTTTTAAATAAACCAGGCTAGATTGAATTCAAAGAGAGAGAGTAAAATATTTCACCTAGGCAGGAGAAGTTAAGAAACAGTGTGTTTATTTTTCCCAAAGATTACTGGTAAAATTGGTACTATGATAGGTTTTATTATTAGACAGGTAACAATCCAAAGACTGAAACGATTGGAATATGCATTCAAAGGGGAAATATGTATAAAGGAGATAAGGCTGTGTATAAAGGCAGGAATTCTAAGATCTAACAAGCGTGAAAAGCCTACAGCCTCTAAGCCTCAACTTGCTGTCTGCAAGGAACTGAAACTGAGAAAACTCACTTTGAATTTGACTATTCAGAGTATTGTGTGTTACTTTGCCTGGACCTTTTAAAGACCTATGTGTCTCACTATTGCTTTAACGGAGGTGTAACTGGGGTTTAGATTAATTAGATGATTTAGAAGTTATCAGAGCAGTAATTTGTACATCTATGCATGTACTGAAATAATTTCTTATATTAATAAAGGTTTAATTTAGTTTTGTAAGAAACTTATAAGACTGAGTGGTCTTATTACTACTGAATTCAAGGGACGCATCTCAAAATTTATACAAATTGCAAAATATTTGTGGCAGCTGCTTCAAGTATCCCTCTGAGATTTGGACAGCTGAGCATTCACCATCTGCCTGCCATAACTCTCTCAAATGCATTTCTGAGTAGATGCTTGGGAAATACTGCACAGATCCCCAGTAGAGCTGTGGAATGAGCCATTCGCAAAGAAATTCAGAGTGGCAGTCACTTTTACAGCGACTGACAATGGATGGCCTCCCAGGCCCAGAAGCATCAACACCTCCCAGAGAATGTGGCAGATGTGAGCCACCACAACCCCAGACATGTGAAGGCATCTATGGCACTATCTCTCACTCACTTAGAGGTATGAGAGATGTCTTTGTACACCTATGGTCTTGCCAGATGCCTCTGTTCAATGACTTTGTCAGCCTCAGCTTCTGGGTCTTGAAGGGGTTGTGCTGGCCCTTGTTCATCAGGGTAATGCTCTTCACTTAGCCCAGCCTGATGGCAACAGAACCTTCTTCTCTTCCTTCTTAATTGCCTGATTGCCAGGGTGAATGCAATGTTGCCTGCTCCATCCATGAGGCACTCTTGTTTGTGTATGCAGAAACATTGAGCAGAGATATGAATGAACATAAGCCAGTAATGGTCACTTTCCAGCCGCTAACTAGGGAGTCATTATAAAGCCCATGGGTTACTTTCATTCCAGACATTACATTCCCAGAGATAAAAACAAAAAAACTGCGGATGCTGGAAATCCAAAACAAAAACAGAATTACCTGGAAAAACTGAAAAAAAATTACATTCCCACTCAGTTCCTAGGAGTGCTATTACTGCCTTCCAGAGCACTGGTAGGGGAACCACCTCCCCAACCCCCAAATGACAGGGCTTTGACACAGGGGCTTGGATCTGACTGAGTTCTGCCAGGTGAGAGAAGCCTCAGTCAGGGCACTGTCAGACTGTGCCATTTGGATGACACAGCAACTCCAACTTGAATTCGTGCTGTGAGATTATTGTGGGGGAGGGGGCTTCTAAATCTTACACTGCCAGCTTCAAGGTTTGGAGTTCTTTGGGTCATTAGGCATATGCATTTTGGCCCATGGCCTCTTTTCAATTGATTCTTTCTGACACTTGGAATTTCCCATAAGAGGGACAAAGGGGCTTTGGAAGCCAATTCAAAAATAGCTGCAATCAGGAATAGGCTCTTGCAAAAATGCGCAACAGAGTTAATGCACCACAATCCCTAAACTGGCACCTGGCTGTTCCTAACATGTCTCAGCTGTTCCTTCCTCTCTATTTGGAAAAGCAGAAATTAGTGGGTACCCCTTCAACTGGCCCACAAGTGCTGTGGTCAACTGCTCCTACAAGGCCTGAGAGCCCTCCCTTGGCAACTTTCTTCATCACTTGTTTGTCAATTTGTGTCATTGGATCAGCTTGAAAAATGGTGGTGCTGAGGTATTACTGCCAGACAAGCCTCCAGTCCACCCATGATCGTCAAAATCCTTCCCTTCATGCTGGAAGAGCATCATGTTCAGGTTTCCCTTTCTCCAATCATTCTCCTTCACCCCCCCACCCCCAACACCCCAACTCTAATCCTTGATCCCATTGTTATCGTTGCTGATATCTCTGTCCTCCTCCCTGAACTGTTTGATGCTGATGTCCCAATGTCCCATGTAGACCTGATCCCTCCCCAGCTTGATGCCCATTGTACTGTGACTTCGTGACACTACCCCCCATGAGACCATCAAGTGCCACCACCTATATTACCTATTCTGTATAAACAGGCTGCAGATACCTCCCCTGTCTGTGACTGTGCCATCTGCAGCCTGGTATCAAACCAACACCCCCTGGGATCGACGTGCATGAAGGGCTGACCATGCCCTGTGTGCCATGCAGGGCACGACTGACAAAGGACTGACAGGCCCTCCTTCTCCCTGGGCTCGGACCAGGACAGGTGTGCCAAGCACAGCCCTCTAAATTGTGGTGCAGATCCAGAGGACTCTCTCATCTTTGTGGCCCTGACTACATGTTGTGCAATTGTCCAGGACAGTCCATGCTTCATGACACAATTATTTCCCAACACCACTGCCCCCCCAGTCATGTCTCTGTGCTGTCTTCCCCCAGATGGTTTTCAGTACGAAATCGCCAACAGTTTCTGGTGTACCCCTGCAAGGAGGCAATATAAATTCACTTTTACGATTGCCTGCCATGGCGGTTTCATAATTTCTTTATTATTTTTCGAGAGGATGGCGGTGTAGTCAGTAACCTTTGCATCCCAGGTTGCTTGTTACAATGAAGCAGATCTACCTTTACCTAGGGGAGGTGGGGTGTACCCTGAAGATACTCCAGAAGGTGCTCTGAGGGGCCTACCAGAACTCCTCATGCAAGGACTACATGGGAATTGTCCAGAAAGTTTACCCTGTGCCTGAAACCATCCGATAATCTGGTTTAATTTGGAGAATTTGGATGATTCCGACTCTGTTGGCAGAATAATTACCCAGGAAAAGTTAGAAGGTTTTGAACCACTTCTAAGGCCTAGGTAACTATGACCCATGGTACTGACACCCATGCTCCCCACCTGCCATTGGACCCCTCAACTGCCCTTCCGCCCACCTGATTACCCCCTCACCCACCCTCCTAGACTTCGCCCCCCCCAACACACCCCCCCCCACCCCCCACCCCGAGCACCTGACCAGCTAGTGCCATACAAAGGAGGATTAAAAACAGAAATTGCTGGAAAAATGCACCAGCTGAGAGAGACAGAGTTAACGTTTTGAGTCCGTCTGACTCTCCTTCGAAACAACCAATTCACCTTTCACCTGTTTCTCTCTCCACAGATGTTGCCAGACCTGTGGAGCCTTTCCAGCACTTTTTGTTTCTATTTCAGATTTCCAGCATTTTCAGTACTTTGCTTATATTTTACCCTAAAACGTGGGCATGGCTTCACTTCCCCCAACGATCCTGAATTGCATAGAGGAATACTGGGGGATGCTACCTTTCTTAGCCAGCCTGGATTGGAAGTCTGGGTGAGAAATGAAAAACGGCTCCATTCTAGTGTAAGTAAAAGGGAGCAGTCTGGCAATCTGATGGTCAATTGCATTCCATGGAAGATATGTCAGTGATTTGCTTCTTCCCAATGAAGCCCATGTTCAGGAACTGCTGTAGCTACTGACAGATAAAACCAGCCCTCAAAAGACAAATCTTCTGCAACTTGAAGTTACTTTCCTCAACGATTAAGATCTCAAAGGAAGGATGCAACACCAAGTAGGCGTGATCCAGGGGCTACGCAGCCTGCTTCTTCGACAGCTTTGTAAACTTCCTAGGGTGGTGGGCCAACAGTGACTATTTACTCCACAATTTGCTGAGCTTGCTGGACCACTATCTGACCCACTGAAGCTCCAGGATAAAAAATTTAAAAGTAACTGGACCAGAGCATACAATAAGGCAATCAAACTATTAAAAGCTGTAGTGATGCAAGATGTGTGGCCAATCTCACCCAGTCCAGGTCAGGTGTTCTATTTCAGGGAGCTGCTGCTCATAAAAGCAGGGCTTTGGTTTTATGTGAAGAAGTTCAGAACAATTTACTTCCTACTGCATTTGACACACATGTTTAACCTGGGCAGAGAATGTCTCTCAGATGCATTTATTAGCCACAATTTGGGCAGTCCAACATTTTACCTCTATCACTGAGTGCAGTTGCAATTTTTCAGTCTTTTGATGTGTCAGGAGGCATTCTGGCTTCCACTGTGAGGATTACCCACTGGGCTTTATTTCTAATGGCACATGATTTGTACATCACCCCAAATAAATCTAAATTGCTACTCTAACTTTTACATTAGCCAGGAGAACCTCATCAATGTCCATTGCCCTTTTTGGAATTTGGAAATCATTCCATGTTGTTGAAAACCATTGGCAGATGATGAAGATGTGGGTATTGATGGATTTTCCTCTCATTCAGCTCAGTATGCCAACTGACAGCTTTAAAGTTCACCTCCCAATGCCCCATCAATAGCAGGTCAGGTAGTGCCCATGCTACTGATAAAATGTCATCCCACCCTAAGTACTGCAAAAAATAATTTTGTAGCATACAATGGGAAAATCTTTATACGAGCATTGTGACTGATTTCTTTGTGTCATGCATAAAAACCCAGACAGCCCTCACGTTACATGGGTAAAGGGAAACTTATTGACTGACAAAGCAGCTAAAGAGGCTGGTTCCTTAGCTCTGACTTGGAATCCCCTCAGGTTAATGTTCTCTCCTTGGCTGAAACAGCACCATAGGGGTTGAATTTAATATCTATGCTAGATATATGTGAACAGTACCAATCGGTTAATGCATGGCATAGGACTGGAAAACCACTGCCTGAAACTACTAGCAGGGCTATGAATATGAAAGTTTTAGGGACAGATTGACCCATATTAGTCCATAAATTTCCAATTGTCCAATATTTTGTGTGTGTGTACCCCCACAGTTTGCTGCGAATTTCTTTTACCCCCAGCTGAAGTAACTTATGAAGAAGGGATGAACAAGAAACAGGATATTGAAATACATTCCTACTTTTCACACTATCTTTGTCTTTCTTAGATTTGCTATTTACCCACTCCCCACCACACCCCAACCACACCAAGCGATCATAGACTCACCTTCAAATTAATTTTGTTGGACCTTTGTATGGGTCAAATGCGGGTCACCCAATATTGCTTAAGATCATTGACAAATTCACAAATTGGATGGAAGGGCTCCCACATCGAACTAGCACACCTCTTACTGCAACGTGTCTACTACTGAGTGAATTGATCTGAAGTTGGGGATTACTAATCCATTGAAAAATTACAGAGAATATTTGTACAGCATTCCAGATAGCAATTGAAATTGTGCAAAAATTACTGAAGGTCTTCACCCTCAGTTTTCAGGAATGGTTGAAAAGGAAAATGGAAGTTTGAAAGTTTGGAAAGATTTCTGCAGATCATCCAAATAAAAAGCCATGCTGTCAACGTGTTTACCAGCTGTACACTCTAACGCAGGAATGCTAATCCTGCCAAGCAAACGGGACAATTAATGCTTAGCCCAGGACATCGTTTATCAATGGCAGTAACAATATTGTTGCAAGGAGCGACTGTGAATACATGGCTGACTAATGCTATTATCTACGTCCAAGGCATTAATTTGTATTGACACAAAAGATTGTAAAATTGAAAAATTCAACTAAGGTGTACTTCGATAAAAGGATTGGATCTTTTGGCTGTGAAATGGCTAATGATGTCATGGTGTTAAACTATTGGAAAACTATGGGCAGAATTTACCGCTCCCATTGGTGGCGCAAATTCAGCCATGTGAGTGGACAATATAGTGAGAAGGCCAACAATCAGTTTTACTCTGTCGTGAAACCAGTTTTTGATCATCTGCTCCATTCGTCAATGGTGGGCAGCATTTCCCACTGCTGCACATCGGGAACCTAATTTCAATACTTTAGCATTTCATTATAAACTCTGCTCACCGGAATCATTCCCCCCAACCCTGCATCAGCCGGGCATGTTGGCATGATTGAACACCGACATGTTTCACAACTGTACATAAGCGTCATGCACCTAGTGAGCAGCGCTTCGCACCGGAATTTGAGCTTTGTTTGCCCACCTTGCTTCAGACAGCACTCGAAGTTATCAGCACCAGGTTCTGCAGGCAGCACCACATCACTTTTAAGGGGCTCATGGCCGGCTGTCTACCGATCACACCAGCCAGAAGGCAGGGGTGGCTTTTCAATGACTGCAGGGCTCGGGATTGCTTGAGAATGGGGGAGAAGTGGCCTCAGGCAAGGGAAGAGGCTGCAGGGCGAGGGCTGTACTGGGGAAGGGTGTGTGTGGGGGCACATGTTGATCAATGCAAGTGGGCTTAAGATGGTGAGGGCTGAGAAGGCAGTCTCCAGAGGAGATGAGGCCAGATGGACATGTGAGGGTGTGTGTGAGAGACTGGGTGGTGATGTCCCTTGAGCTGGCAGTGAGTGAGATGCCAGTGACTATGTGATGACCTTGTGAGTGCGTGTTTAAAGTGATGAGATGGTTGCCTTAACCTGACAGCATGGATGAGATCATTCATCCTCTTTCTGCAATGGATGGCCAACCTCTTCTGTACAGCGTTATCACTGACCACCACTGCCACCACCTCCCAAACTGGAGTGGTGAGATTGCTGGACTCCCTGCCACCAGAGTGGGGGTGGAGTACATCATGGCGGGCCTCCAAAAGGCATTCCAGTGATGGGTCACTGAACTTTTCTTAGCTTTCAGGGCAATGCCTTCAACGGAGCAGTCCTGGGCTGCAAGCATTGAGAACTGTGTGGGCGGCTGTAGTTTAGATATGGCACCCGGAGTGAGGAAACAGTGAGGTAACAGCATAGAGGGCAATTCAGAGTGCACCCACTAGCGAGGTGACTTATTTTCTGTAGCTGCATAATTAATGAGGCAGGAAGCAGACGACACACTGTTATTGCAGCCAACGGGTAAAACGTTGTTTTCTACAGCTGCTACTGCACTTAGTGTAACTCTGGGACGATTCCACCACATGGGTATTTGCACCTAAATGGTGGGACCCTTTTCCAATTGTGGATAATCAAAGGCCGGTTTTGAATTTTTACAATACATGGGGGAAATGAAACAAATAAACACCAAGTGGCATCACATTAATTAGTTAAGGATGGTGGAATGTGGTCAGAAATGGTCTGATAAGTAATCTGGATACAAAGCTTGATTTACACATTTAATGACATCATGGTGATTGTAAGATTTAAGATTATAGACATCAGAGATTGTCCATCAATGGGTATTCATAAGTGAGTTTAAAGTAGTTTATTAAGAAGCAACTGTTTAAATATGATGCATCAGCTAAATACACAGTAAAAACTTACTACATGTGACAGGTGACAACAGTTTACCAGTCACGAAGGACATGTGGATGGGAGAAGTAGGGGGATACTGAACTCCGTGGTGATGGATGATGATAGCAACCTTTCTGCTTCTTAACAGATGTATTTGGATGTTCTTTCTTTCTTTTCTTCCTTCTGATGAAGGCTTCCCCCTTCCTACCCTGGACATCCTTTTATATATTTCTTTCTAGGGGCTGGTGGCTTACACCCTGTCAATCACTTGTGACGAATTCCTGAAGGACAGGTACCCCAAGATAAACCTTCCCCCTGCCTATCAATCTGCCTCAAGGTCACCTTGCAGCTTATCCCATGCTTGGTGCCACCTGTTACCTTCTGCCAGACACTTCATATGAGGGCACAAGACTCTGTTTCATCAGCTCAAGGATGGCAACATGGAAGCATTCTCCAGGAGACCCTTGAGTATACCATTCTCCTTGGCTATTAACTTTGTTTGTCCCTGTTTCTGGCTGGTAAGAGCTGTTTTGTTCAAAATGAGAGAGAGAGGAAAGGAACAACATTCTGTCAAGTGTTCACAATATCATGCCTACTAATTCTATTGTATTGTTAAAGGCACCATCTCGTACATGATGATTGCGTGATGATGACTGATTTCAAGTGTAACAATTGAGATTATGTGTGGAAACTCTAATGATGAATTTTAAGCAAGGTGTTACGTCTCTGCTGCTTGACTCACAAACCGAATAGTGATTATATTAGATTGTTTGTCCTTGATCCTCCAGTGTACAATATTAGTGTTTTCAAGGCCCATATAGTGTGCAAACAACTGTAGAAACAGAAAACCAGCAGAGAAACAGTTTGTTGCAACAAGTTCAATTCCTGACAACAGATGATGGTTTACAGCACTCTTCATTTATTGTGAGACCAAGGTCAAATAAAGCACAGAGAAAATTAAAACAATGCTATAGCACGTTGTTTTTTTTAATGATAGCAATTATCTGATTAACAATGGCAGTGTATCTTGAGAAGCCACAATAAAATGGCTAGCTTCCTCTTTAACAATTTACAGAGATGCTCCGAACTGGAAATAAACAACAATGAAGGTCTCTACCCAGGGAAAGAGAACATGCAGGCCACCTTTAGGATCACCACAATGCTGGTTGAACTCTTGGATTTTTTGGATATGACAAGTAGCTTTTACAACCAAGTACCCCTTCTCCCTGTCCATTTATCCAGGCTGGGGACTGGCATCAATCCACATTAGTTTGCCTATATCAGTGACAGGATTCTTCCAAGCCAACAAACGCTTGAGTGGGACTTGATCCTAGGGCTTTTGGTTCAGAGGCAGGAGAGCTATCCACTGATCCACTCCAGCTTATTGAAAAATAATAACGTGCCATATAATTTTTTTTCATTTTTCTCTGTGGTTTATTTGATCTTGGCCTCATAATCAATGAGGAATGTTTTAAATCATAATCCGTTGTCAGGAATTGAACTTGTTACAACAAACTGATTCTCTGCTGGTTTTCTGTTTCTACAGTTGTTTGTGCTTGGATGGGCTTTGAAAACATCAAGAGTTCTAATTCTAAAACATAGGATCAATACTCCTTTTCCTTAATTCCTTGAGGATGGATATAACTAAGGTAATAAAACTTATAATTAAAAAACATAATGTTAAACTCCTTTCAATGAGTCGTTTGACAGTACAGAACTTGAGTATTGCTGAAAAAGAGGCATGTCTAAGCTTTTAATCTTGCATTTATCAGGACACTTTGCAAGATTACCAATACAAGGTGAAACAACAATTTATACTGTATGTGAAGAGAGTGCTGACTGGTTGGCAAGGATTCTCCATTGCCATGGAGAATGCACCACTGATGTTAACTGCCAGTTAACTGCCAAGCATTGTTTGAAATTTGAACAAGGCAGCTTGTCCCTGATTGGCCAATGCATTGCCCTGAGGAATGAGTCGGTGAATGGCTGTCAATTATTTTGTTTAACTGAAACAGGCGCAATCCATGTGCTCATTCTTTCTGTCTGGAAAGAACAGGGCCCTGTGTATTAACATATGTAGCTTCCAGTACACGCAAATGTGCCACACTGCATGCTCGACTGACAATCTTAAATTGGTTTTCAGTGTAATTCTTAGCACACTGAGGATTATTTAGCAAATGCTGTCATGAGAAACGTGTCTTCGATGGAATGGCAGCTAACCTCCTAGCCCATATTTCTGATATGTGGATGATACGTTTGCTATATTTAAATTCGCAACTGCAAGTAATAATTTCCTTACATGTCTTAATGGGCTCTATCCTGCACTCAAATTCACCTGTGAAATGGAGCAATCAAATGAACTCCCCTTCCTTGATGTACCAGTTGAGAAATTTGCCTGTGGGTTCTCTATCGCGTCCAATGCAAGCCAAACTTCACTGGTCAAGATAGGCACTGGGATTTTTGCAGTTCCACATGCTATAAGATTGGTCTGATCACCAACACTGTCAATAGGGCCTGAGCCATTTGCTCACCATGCAAGCTTGATGCTGAAATAGGGCGCAACAAAGGCGTCCTTTGGGATACTGGCTACCCTGATCAGATCATTTCACGCTGCATATCACGCAAACTCATGAAGGGGTCTAAGGCCATCACTTTTAGTCCTGAAAAGTGCCCTGTCTACCTCAGATTACCCTGGAAAGGCATGGTATCTGTTTCGTTCTGCTACTATGCAGTAGCAACACGAGTGATATTGGCCACTAACAGGATGCTGCCATCAATCCAAAAAGACATTCTGCCTATCACACAAATGATTAATGTGGTATGTGAATTTCATTGCCAGTGTGATGCTAGCTTTATAGGCCATCCGTCACAAAGACTGGTGGATTGTATCAAACAGCATATCCCAGCCACTGTTCACAATGGGCAAGGTACAGACCATACCCAATCAGCCAGTGCTCGCAAAACTCAAAACACAGTGTCCGACATTAGATGTGATTCCATGATTGGACGACATTTGCTGAATAACCCTCCGTGTGCTAAGAATTATGCTGACAGCCAATTTATGATTGTCAGTTGGGCTTGCCGTGTGCTGCATTTGTGTGTACTGGAAGCTACATATATTAATACACATGGCCCTGTTCTTTGCAGACAGAAAGAACATGTACACACATTGTGCCTCTTTCAGCTAAACAAAATAAGTGACAGCCATTTGCTGACTCCCTCCTCAAGGCAATGCCTTGAACAATTAGGTCTGGCTTAAATTTCAAATAATGCTTGGCAGTTAACTGTCAATCACCATCAGTGGTGCATTCTCCATGGCAATACTACTTGCCAAACAATCAGCACTCTCCTCACATACAGTATAACTTGTTGTTTTCCCTGATATTGGTATTTTTTTGAGAGTCCTGATGAGTGCAAGGCGAAAACCTTCAACATGTCTCTTTTTTCAGCAATACTCCTTTCAATGAATTTGTACATTGGCACATTCCTACTGTCAGAGAAGAGTAATAATGGATTATGCTGTGGGCAGATTTGCATCTCAGCCTATTTTCCCTCTTCTTCAGCAACAAGCAATACTGTTTGCAAAAACAAGGATGATTGTGATTGTATATCATTCTGAGAGAGGCGCAGTAGTTGCGATTGCAAAACAATAGATTGAACAAAAAACTTAGGATCATTTAACATCTGTATGTCCAAATCTTCTAAGTACCCTCACAAGAATATATTTGTACTCCTCTCAGATAGATATCAATGATCCTCTAGCAATATTTTTGAGGAACAGCAGAGGTGTTTCTCCCATTGTGCTAAGGAGCTTAATCCTCTGTCAAAACAATCGACAATTGCTAGGTCAGTGGAGTGATGGTGTCTGAAACCAAACTGATTTAATTTCAATACATTTTGGCATGACAAAAAGGAATATAATCTATTCTAAACAAATTGTTGAAAAATTGACAGTATTGAAATTGGGAAATAATTGTTTGGTAAAGACATGTCATCGTTTTTATAGCTTTTGAAAATATAATTTATATTGGAAAAATGCTGGTTGAAAATGAGAGATTGCACCTATGAGTAAGAGGAGTGGCAGTATTTGAGATTATCTTCTTCAATAGTTTGTTGCTTATTCTGGCATGACCAGCGGAATTACTTGTCTTGAGCGAATTAACAATTTTCATTATTTTGCTTTGGTCAATAGGAGTTAAAAGTAATGCTTCAGTACAAGAATCAGTAAGAAAATGGGAGGAACATCCATCCCTGTTCCTCCAGGATGTTCTTTAACGAGAAGGGTTGGGGTGGGGATGTGGTGCCTAGACCGAGGCCAGGTGAAGGCATTAGCGCTGGCCTACAGGCTTTGAGGTGGATGGAAACCTGTAAAGGACATGCTCACTTAATATATCACTTCAAATCATTCACACATGTCAATGAAGTGTCAATGATGCAGACTGCAGGCAACCCTGCCTTGGTAATGGCGCTCATCCGGATGAGAAGGAGGGCCCATCGCAGGTTGGCACAGGGCCATTAGGAGCAAGGGCCTGAGTAGCAAGAGTCAGCAGGGCCTCTATAAGGTCAACAGGCTGATGCACATGGACCACTACAACAGCGAGCATTAGCTGGTCGATGCATGTATCACAATCTAGGGATGAGTAAAAGTCAATGCTGGAGGTGCGCTCGTATGTCCCAGGCATGGTTACTCACATCTGCAAGACATTGCTGTTTTCCCCACACAATCATTTTCCTCATGGTTCAATGTGTGTGCTCTAGGTTGCACTCTTCTGAGGCTTTTTCACCCTCACTTGTATTCAGCAGTGATTTTTTTGTTTTGAAAATGTCATAGGCCTAGAACATTCCTGCACTGCCTGTCTCTTCTTACTCTGTCAGGTGGCCACTTACTATTCTCCTGAACTCTCTGTAGCTGTGAAGTCACCACCTGCAGGAATGTGTACTTCAGGAAATTCCCAGCCTCCTATAGGCCCTGCAGTGACTCCAGCCACCCCTCAAACCGGAGTTCCTGCAACTGGAGGCACTTCCTTCACTTGTGGTTACCCAGGACCTCACAGCACAGGAGATTTAGGTAAGGGTCTCAGCTGTCTCATTGTTTTGCTTTAAACATTTTTCACATTGAATTAATTTCTCTGATTATTTATATATTTACCATTCCTAGTTGCAATGCCATCACCATCCTCCACTGCACCGATTTCCCATTTCACCAAATTCCAGAGTACCACATTGTTGACCTAAATATATTTTCAATAAGGAGCAAGCTGTAACTTAAATGTCAATTTTGTATCGGGGACAAACGTATGATTGAAGTGTGTATTTTCTATCATGGGACAAATGCATGATTTCAGAGGATGGCATCTGCAATAGAGTAAATGAATGAATTAAGGGTGCAATTTCCATTCGAGTACTCACACATAAGTGCCTAATGTAAAACTGTGCATCCCTATCACAGAGTAGGGGCAGCAGTGGAACATTTACCCTTAAATTTTACATCATATAACAAATCGGCACTTGCAATCAAATGAATTAAAACAATTACAGTTAAAAATGTTCACTAAATGATGCTGAATTACACTTTGGTGTCTTCGTTTGAGACTGTTGTTCCTTTGTGCACTTTGTTGAGTGGAGCCAATTGTTCTTTGCTTTTTATGTTGCTGCTAGAACAACGTTGCGGAGTGTCCTGACGCTCTTGTGTAAATGCATCAGTTCCAGAAGTGGGTGGCTGTTGGTAAAGCAAAGTCGCACCTCTAAGCTTTAATAATCATTGTCATGTCCTTCTATTTATCCCATGAAACGTGCCACCAGTGCTGGAACACGTGGGCCAGTATCATTTGTGGATATATATTAATAGTTCAATACTAGATACACCCATTGCAGTGCCACTGATTTAATAAGTGTACACCAAATCTTGTAGAGTTCCGCATTGAGTAATCTGCGCCCTCTCATGCCCTTCCCACTTAATAAAAATATTGTCAACCCTTCCCTTAAACCATTTCTATTTTATCCTGCTCAGCACCCACAACTCATCCAACTGTAAGGAGCTACCAGATGACTCCCTGTACTCAAAGTTTGCTATAAAAACACGAGGTTCTGTTATTACAGTGCAAAAAGGCAGTCTGCAGCCTGAGTGAGTGAGAAAAACTTGACAAGTGATGTCTAAATAGAGGGATGAGGGGCGAATTATCTTGTGAATGTCCATTCAGAGGTGAAGCCTCACTGAAGTGAGAGCTTTAAGAGAGACAAGGTGACAACATTGTGACCCAAGCCTATGACCCCTCCACTTGCATGAGCTTACACTGGGGCTGGAGCCTCAAAAATGAATACTATCAATTTCACTGGATGTAATTTTGCATGTTAACTTTATTTGGTGGAGGCCAGTTCCCTTCCCATTCATTTCTTGAAGAGTCTATGTGATTTTGCAGGGCAGACAGCCTTTCTGGAACCTGCAGGCAGACAGTGACACGTGATTTCCATTCTCTTACTACACGGCATTTTCAGTCCTTGATCCCAGTCAGGAGACAACTGAGATTGGGAACATTGCTGTTTAACAGTGGCTGAATGGTCCTGCCTTGGATCAGGGACTCCTGTTAATCTTTGTAAATTAAATAAAACTGAGGAACAATTATGTATCAAACCACATTAGTGTAGGACTGGAGTTACGAAAAGGTCAGCCAGTTAAAGACACCAGAGAGCATCAGGGCCAAATGCAGTCCTGTTTGACATCACTGTGGGTCTGGAAGGATTTTGGTTTTGTCCCATCATAGATGACCTGACCCCTCGTGTTGCCCTAGAAGGAGATCACACTGAGCAGCTTCAGCAGGCAGCTAATTTTCTTCAGTAAAAACTGATACATCTTCAAATAGTGTTTAAAATCATCAGCAATAACTTTTTTACTCGCAATCTGCTGGTTGCTATTAGGAGAGGGCATTGGGTCAATCTATCAAACTGCTGTGCTGCTCCCTTAATGAGTGCAAGCAAGCAATTTAAGTGGTAATCAGCCCCTTATTGATCCTCCAGGCAGCCATTACTAGCAGAAGCTTCAATTCCTTTCACAAGATGGCACCTTGCGCTGAACATGGACTACATCTGTACCTGTTACTTCCAAACTGATTAAGAGAGTGTGGAACAGCAGCAACCTGATGAAGAACACCAAACTATGAGTCTACCGAGTCTACATCATCAGCACACCCCTCTAGAGAAGTGAGACCAGGGCAACAGACGCAAGGCAGGAGGAAAAGCTGAACAGTTCCACCTTCATTGTCTCAGACATATCCTTGGCAGCTCTTGGCAGAACAAAGTCACTAACTCAGAAGGGCCTGGAGAATGCTCATTCCATCAGCTTCCACTCATTACTAAGCCTACATCAGCCATGTTCATCAGTTGGATGACGGCCATACATACAAAGGTCTCTGTCAGTAAGCTTGCTTCTGCATCATGACCTGACTAGGATACTTGTTCTCCTAAGGGCCTCCTCCAACATTCCACTATAAGGAAACTGCCAGTCAGATATGAAGATGGTAGACAATTAAACAGAGAGTCGCCAATGGCCATGACTTCTGAAGGCTGGCTGTTTGGAGGAGCATTGGAAGAGTCAATGTGAAATGGAAAGCTCAGCTGGTAAGGATCAGAGAGCAGAGGAAACATAACCCAATGAATCCGACACCTCAGCCCACTGTCTCCATCTGCAACAAGTGAGCAGAGACTGCCATGTCAGGGTGGGGTCCCTGAGCCACACCAGGTGATGTTTAGCACAGAGTTGACCACAATTGTCTCACAAGATGGAAGCCTATACAGATCTTCTACTGTTCATTTGCTGCTGGAGGATAGAAGACGACTTTTGATACACATCAGAGGATTTCCTGGGACATGTTGTCAAATATCACCAGCATTTTATCGACATTTATTCTGGAACTTTTCTGCAGACTTCACCTACAATGACTGGGTGTTGTGCTGTTCTGTATTACTGGACAACTTATTGAAGTCACTTGGAGAAAGGGAGTGCTCGGTCATCAACATTCTGTTCGGGGTACCCCATGGTCTTCAGTAGGAATGGGTGGACAGCATCAAGCAAGGCAGAGCAGCAATAGCTGCTGCAAGTGAGAGTGACAGGACAAATATGAGGGAATTTTCAAGGATCAGTATATGTGGGCTCCACTTAACCACTGCCACTGAAGATGTGGAGTGTACTAGCCGACACACAGCAGGGTGGGGGAGGGTGTGTCTCTGTGTGTGTGTGTGTGTTTCAGGATAGCTTAGGGACTAAGTTAAAGGGTGCCCAGGTTCTTAGATATGACACTGATTGTATTGTTGGAGGAGGTCCTTAGGAGAAAAAGTATCCTGCACCTGAGAGGAGATATTCACCTCACCCTCATGTCTGTCCTGTAAGAGAGTGTGGAACAACAGTAATCTGATGGAGAACACCAAACTTTAAGCCTACTGAGTCTACATCAGTTTTAACTCCTGGGTATGCCTGGGCTATTCTGTAATTCAATGGCCGGGATTTTCCTGCTTCAGTTCTCATGCCTCATGTCAGCAGCACAGCTGAAGTATTCCACATCTGAAACTCTGACCATTAAATCAATGCTTGGAAAAAATCAAAGGTTAGCAATACGTGATTTCTGGGTACAGACTCCCACGATGTGCTGGGCTGTAAAACTGCACAACATTTTAAAACATTATTACGGGTTGGTTTCGGCTTCATTCATCACATTTGCTCTATGTTCATAGCTTGTCATGTTCATTTAACTAGGTGGAAAGTTATCTTTGCATTCCACTTACCTCATATGTCGATTCAGCTTCATTATTATTTGTTTGAGTCCCAGATACAGACTCATGGTGAGAAGGAAATCTTTTGCTCATGTTGTTAATGTCTTTTCTTGCCTCTGCATCTGCTTTGTCATACAGTGCCTTCATCATCAGATTTTCTTTCAATCTTCCACGCATTGAATCATATTCATTTTTGTAATAAATTTCTTCATATTACACCAAGTGCAACGATGAAGAGAGTAGAGCAACAGCAGTAGGACCAGGAATACGAAAATTAAAACGCCACCAATGAACTGTAAAGGCATGAGTGAAAATGTAAGAGGATAATTTAAACAACTCTTCAACAGAACTGTTCAACTCTAGAGATTTAATGGTAAATGTTGTGAGGAGTGACTTTCAGCATGAAGCTGCACTCATCTGGAGCACAAGTCAGAGATGATTCAGTTTTAGACAGTATGTGAGTGCATGATTGGAGTGTGTACATGGTTGTGGGGTGTGTATGACCAATTGTGTGCATGTGTGTGTGTGAAATAGCATGTTAGCTAGGACATAATGTCTACATGTCTGCAGAGTGTTCGGGACAGTGGCCAGAACTTTATGCTTCCCCCACCGGTGGATTTTACAAAGAACAAAGAAGATAGAAAAGTACAGCATAGGAACAGGCCCTTCGGCCCTCCAAGCCTGCGCCGATCATATTGCCCGTCAACTAAAACATTTTGCACTTCTGGGGTCTGTATCCCTATTCCCATCCTATTCATGTATTTGTCAAGCTGCCTCTTAAACACCACTATCGTACCTGCTTCCACCACCTCCTCTAGCAGCGAATTCCAGACACTCACCACCCTCTGCGTAAAAAACTTGCCCCGCACATCTCCTCTATAGTTTTCTCCTCTCACCTTAAATCTATGTCCCCTAGTAATTGACTTCCACCCTGGGAAAAAGCTTCTGACTATCTACTCTGTCCATGCCTCTCATAATTTTGTAAACTTCTATCAAGTCGCCCCTCAATCTACGTCTCTCAAGTGAGAACAATCCGAGTTTCTCCAACCGCTCCTCATAGCTAATAACCTCCAGAACAGGCAGCATCCTGGTAAACCTCCTCTGCACCCTCTCCAATGCCTCCATATTCTTCTGGTAATGTGGTGACCAGAATTGCACGCAATATTCCAAGTGTGGCCTAACCAAGGTTCTATAAAGCTGTAGCATGACTTCCCAGCTTTTATACTCAATACCCCTGCCAATGAAGGCAAGCATGCCATATGCCTTCCTGACCACCTTATCCACCTGCGTTGCCACTTTCAGTGACCTGTGGATTTGCACACCCAGATCCCTCTGCCTGACGATGCACTTAAGGGTTCTGCCATTTACTGTTTAATTCCTGCCTGTATTAGACCTTCCAAAATGCATTACCTCGCATTTGTCTGGATTAAACTCCATCTGCCATTTCTCCGCCCAAGTCTCCAACCGATCTATATCCCATTGTATCCTTCGACAATCCTCCTCACTATCTGCAACTCCTCCAACCTTAGTGCTGTCTGCAAACTTACTAATTAGCCCAGTTACATTTTCCTCCAAATCATTTATGTATACTACAAACAACAAAGGTCCCAGCACTGATCCCCGCGGAACTCCACTAGTCACAGCTCTCCATTCAGAAAAGCACCCTTCCACTGCTAACCTCTGTCTTCTATGACCAGTTGAGGGGAGTGCATTAAATTGAATTGAAAGTCCAGGTTCCCTCTTGCCCAACCACACTGCGGGCAAGGCCTCGGATGGGAAGCCCATCAATGCACTCATGAATCGTACCTGACAGATAATGTCCTACTCACGGAATTATACCTTACTGATAATGTCCTACTCACTGAGTCATACCTTATAGATAATGCCCTACTCACAGAGTCATACCTTATAGGTAATGCCCTATTAACAGTGTCATACGTTACAAATAATGTCCTAATCATGGAGTCATACCTTACAGATAATGCTCTACTCATGGAGTCATACCTTACAGATAACGCCCCACTCAGAGAGTCATACCTTACAGACAATGTCCCATTCATGGAGTGAAACCTTACAGATAATGTCCCAGACACCATCATCACCATCCCTGGATATGTTCTATCTCACCGAAAGGACTGGCCCAGCAAAGGTGGCGGCACAGTGTTATATATTCGGGAGAGAGTTGCCCTGGGAGTCATCAACACCAACCCCGAACCCCATGACGTCTCAGGCACCAGGTCAAACAGAGACAAGGAAACCTCCTGCTGATTACCACATACCGCCCCACATCAGTGCTCTTCCATGTTGAACACCACTTGGAGGAAGCACTGAGGCTTCCAAGGGCACAGAATGTACTCTGGGTGGGGGACTTCAACGTCCGTCACCAAGAGTGACTCCGTAACACCACGACAGACCAGCTGCTGGACTGGGTCTGCGGCAGTTGGTGTGGGGACCAACAAGAGTGAAAGACATACTTGACCTGACCCTGACTAACCTGCCTGCCGTAGATGCATCTGTCCATGACAGTATAAGTAGGAATGACCACCGTACAATCATTGTGGAGACGAAGTCCCGTCTTCACATTGAGGATGCCCTCCACCGTGTTGTGTGGCACTACCACCGCGCTAAAAGGATAAATTTCAAACAGATATAGCAACCCTCAAGACTGGGCATCCACGAGGCGCTATGGGCCATCAGCAGCAACAGAATTGTACTCGAACACAATCTATAATCTCATGGCCCGGCATATCCCCCACTCCACCATTCTTACCAAGCCAGAGGATCAGCTCTGGTTCAATAAAAAGTGCAGGAGGGCATGCCAGGAGCAACACCAGTCATACCTAAAAGTGAGGTGTCAACCTGGTGAAGCTACAGCACTGGACTGCTTGCATTCACACAGCATAAGCAGCAAGTGATAGACAATGCTAAGTGATTCCACAACCAACGGAGCATATCTAAGCTCTGCAGTCCTGCCACATCCAGTCGTGAATGGTGGTGGACAATTAAACAACTCACTGGAGGAGGAAGCTCCACAAATATTCCCATGCTCAATGATGGAGGAGCTCAGCAGATCAATGTAGAAGCTAAGGCTGAAGCATTTGTAACAATCTTCAGCCAGAAGTGCCGAGTGGATGATTCATCTCAACCTCCTTTGGAGGTGCCCAACATCACATACCAGTCTTCAACCAATTTCATTCACTCCATGAGATATTAAGAAACAGCTGAAGGCATTGGATACTGCAAAGGCTACGGGCACTGACAATGCTCCAGCAATAGTATTGAAGACTTGTGCTCCAGAACTTGCCGCTATCCTAGTTAACCTGTTCCATTACAGCTACAACACTGGCATCTACCCAGCTATGTGGAAACTTGCCCAGGTATGTCCTGTACACAAAAAGCAGGAAAAATCCCACCAATTACCACCCTGTCAGTCTCCTCTTGATCATCAGTAAAGTGATGGAAGGGGTGATGAATAGTGCTATCAAGCAGCACTTGCTTAGCAATAACCTGCTCACTGACGCAGAGTTAGTGTTCCACTGGGGTCACATAGTTCCTGATCTCATTACAGACTTGGCTCAAACATGGACAAAAGAACAGAACTCCAGATATGAATGAGAGTGACTGCTCTTGACATCAAGGCCACATTTCACAACATGTGGCATCAAGGAGCCCTAGAAAATCTGGAGTCAATAGGAATCAGGGAGAAAAACACTCCACTGGTTAGAGTTATACCTAGCACAAAGGAAGATGAATGTGGTGGTTACAGGTCAATCACCCCAGTTCCAGGACATGACTACAAGAGTTCCTCAAGGTAGTGTCCTAGGCCTAACCATCTTCATCTGCTTCATCAATGATCTTCCCTTCTTCATAACACCAGAAGTGGGGATGTTCGCTGATGACTGCACAATGTTCAGCACCATTCATGGCTCCTCAGACAATGAAGTAGCCCATGTCTAAATGCAGCAAGACCTGGACAATATCCAAGCTTGGCCTGATAAGTGGCAAGTAACACTCGCGCCACACAAGTGCAAAGGAATGACCATCTTGAACGAGAGAGCCTAACAATCGCCCCTTGACATTCAATGGCATTACCATCGCTGAACCCCCACAATCAACATCCTGGGAGTTACCATTGACCAGAAACTGAACTGGACTAGCCGTATAAAAACTGTGGCTACAAGAGCAGGTCAGAGGCTAGGAATCCTGCAGTGAATAACTCACCTCCTAGCTCCCCAAAGCCTGTCCACCATCTACAAGGCACAAGTCAGGAGTGTAATGGAATACTCCCCTCTCGCCTGGATGAGTGCAGCTCCAACAACATTCAAGAGGCTTGACACTATCCAGGACAAAGCAGCCCTCTTGATAGGCACCCCATTCACTTCTTCCACCAGTGACACACAGCAGCAGCAGTGTGCCATCTACAAGATGAGCTGCAGGAACTCACCAAGCCTCCTTCAACAGCACCTTCCAAACCCACGACCACTACCACCAAGAAAGACAAGGGCAGCAGACACATGGGAACACCATCACCTGGAAGTTCCCCTCCAAGTCACTCACCATCCTGACTTGGCAATATATCACTGTTCCTTCACCACCGCAACATCACAATCCTGGAGCTCCCTCCCTAACAGCACTGTAGATGTACCTGCACCACATGGTCTGCAGTGGTTCCAGAAGGCAGCTCACTACCACCTTCTCAAGGGCAGTTAGGGATGGGCAATAAATGCTGGCCTAGCCAGTGATGCCCACATCCTATGCATGAATTTTTTAAAAATTGAGGCCCTTAAGCGGACCCTTCTGAAGTCGGGCACACAACCCCCACCCCCTTAAAGTCCGATGGTTTCTTGACCTCCTTTCCCTCCCATTCCCCAGCCTCGCTCACCTCTAGCCGCTTCCAGGTCTTCCCAACCCTTCGCACCCTGGGACACTTTGATCTTAGCTACGCTTCCAGTTCCCGGACTTGGTCTCCGACTTCTTTAGTTATACAGGGCATTGTTGAGAACACATCTTGAATACTGTGTGCAGTTTTGGTCTCCTTATTTGAGGAAGGATGTAAATGCATTGGGGGTAATTCAGAGGATGTTTACTAGATCGATACCTGGAATGACCGAGTTGCCTACTGAGATAGGTTAGATAGGCTAGCCTTATTTCCAATGGAGTTTAGAAGAGTGAGGGGTGACTTGATTGAAGTGTATAAGATCTAGACTAGTCTTGACAAGCTGGACATGGAAAGGATGTTTCTTCTTGTGGGTGAGTCCAGAAATACGGGACACTGTTTTAAAATGAGGGATCGCCCTTTTAGGACAGAGATGAGGAGAATTTTTTTTCTCTCAGAGGGTTATGTGACTTTGGGACTCTCTGCCTGAGAAGGCAGTAGAGGTAGGGCCATTGAATATTTTGAAGACAGAGGCAGATTGATTCTCTTGCCTAACAAGAATCAAAGGTTTTCAGAGGTAGATGGAAATGTGGAGCTCGAAACACAAGCAGGTCAGGCAAAATCATATTGAAAGGCAGAGCAGTCCTGAGATCCAGTTGGCCTAATTCTACTCCTATTTCAAGTGTTCGTATGTCTTTTTGAAATTCCTTTTCTGTCCACTACAGCACTGTCGCTATAGGGACTGGAGAACTGTTGGCCAATCAGATTGGCCTTTGCAGGTTTTGGGTGCCTAGTTCGATGCTAGATGGCTGATGGCCTTGTAGTGGCTTGGGACAACTGAATGTCTTGCTAGGCAATTTCAGAGTCAGCCACATCACTGTGGATCTGGAGGACGACAGATTTCCTTCCCTAAAGGACATTAGTGAAGTAGATGGGTTTTCTGCGACAACCAGCAATGGTTTCATGCTCATCATTAGACTTTTAATTCCAGATTGAATTCAAATTCCACCATCTGCCATGTTGGGATTCAAACCCAGGCCCCAGAGAATTACCTTGGGTGCCTGGGTTACCAGCTGAGTGACAATATCACTACACCACTGCTTACCACCTACATACACAAGACAACATGATGCCAGTAAAGGTAGGATGCAGGTATCAATAAGACAAAAGTAGAATTCATATAGATAGAGATAATGCTTAATAAAGGATTTATCATATTAGTGGCGTTGTCTAAATGCACCTAATAATGGTAGGGAGTTGAAGGCAGAATTTTTTTTTATTCATGGAATGTGGGCATCGCTGGGTCAGCCAACATTTATTATTCATCCCTAATTGCCCTTAAGAAGCTGATGGTGAGCTGCCTTCTTGAACTGTTGCAGTCCATGTGGTGTAGGTACGCCTACAGTGCTTTTAGGGAGGAAGATCCAGGATTTCGACCCAGCAGCAGTGAAGGGACAGCGATATATTTCCAAGTCAAGATGTTGAGTGACTTGGAAGGGAACTTTCAGATGGTGGTGTTCCCGTGGATCTGCTGCCCTTGCCCTTCTAGGTGGTAGAGGTCATGGGTTTGGAAGGTAATGTCAAAGGAGCTGGTGAGTTGCTGCAGTGTATTTTGTTGATGGGACACACTGCTGCATTGTGTGTGAGGGAGTGAATGTTGAAGTTGCTAGATGGGGTGCCAATGAAGCTTTGTCCTGGATGGTGTTGAGCTTCTTGAAGCTTTGTCCTGGATGGTGTCGAGCTTCTTGAATGTTGTTGGAGCTGCACTCACCCAAGCAAGTGAAGACATTCCATCACACTGCTAATTTGTGCCTTGTAGATGGTGGACAGGCTTTGGGGAGTCAGGAAGTGTTACTCACCGCAGCATTCCCAGCCCTCTCACCTGCTCTTGTAGGCACAGTATTTATATGGCTGGTCCAGTTCAGTTTCTGGTCAATGTTAACCCCCAGAACGTTGATAGTGAGGGATTCACGATGGGAATGCCATTGAAGGTCAAAGGGCGATGGTTAGATTCTCTCTTGTTGGAGATGGTCATTGCCTGGCACTTGTGTGGAATGAATGTTAAATGTGCAGACAAATTAAGGAATCGAGTTTGAAACAGAATGGTAATCACTGGGGGCTTCAACTGCCCTAGTATTAATTGGGTGGAAGAGGTATGTAAAGGGGATAGGTTTCTACAATGCCTACAGGACTCCTTTCTAACCCAACATGTAAAAAGACTAACAAGGAAAGATTTGCTATTGAACCTAGATAATGGTGATGGACCCAGAGCAGATTAGGGAAGTAAAAGTAGGGAAACATCTGGACAACTGTGACCATAATATTATCTGCTTTAAGATGGTGATAGAGAAGGGTACAGGTCAAATATCTTTTGTCGGAAACCCCTGGGGCTGATAGCATTTTGGATTTCAGATAAATTCGCCTAAGCCTAGATGAGTTATAGTCCAAAGTAAATAAAATAGCTAGAAAAGTAAGATATATCACTGAATAATAATTGCAGGGTGCCTGTAATAAGTTACTTTTTGACGTGTTCACCACAGAAAATCACCAGGTAAACAGTGCAGACAAAAAACTAGTCAGACTCCCCATGCTAATGGTAAATGAGGTTCCAAAAAAGTATGGTTTTTGGATGTATTTGGTTTCTGGATTTACAAATAAAGGATACTCAACCCATATAGGTATGATAAAAACCAAGTTTATATATGAGAAAAATGTGGATTTTGAGGGACTGAGAATAGAACTTTAAAAAATAAAATATTCAAATGTATTGACAAAGAGCAATGTAGAACAACAATAGGACACATTTAAAGCAATGTTCAACAGAATGCAGGAAATATACATTCCTCTAAAAGGAAAGAGCAAACTAAACAGTAGTGGGACTCCTTGGATGGATGGAGACACAACGGAATAATTGAGGTTTAGAAAACAGGCAAATATTAACTACAAAGAAGCTTGACACCATTCAACAAGGGCAATTAAGGATGGGCAATAAACGCTGGCCTAGCCAGCAACGTCCACATCCTATGCATGAATAAAAAAACAGCACAGCAAAAGATAGCTGTCTGAAGAGATTAGGTGAGAAGTTTAAAAAAATCAGGATGGTAAAGATTAAAGTAAATTATTCAGGAACATAAAACAAAATAGTAAAATCAAGGAACAGACAGCATAACGTCACAGGTAATGACTTAAAGAGATGGCAGAAATAATAAATAATTACTTTGTTTTAGTTTTTACCAGGAAGATAGGAAAGGTAGATATGATCTTGGATGATGAGATGAGTTATAAGGTAAGCGCATTTAAAATAAAAAAGGGATGCATTTTAAAAAACTGAACAAATTAAAGAGGTAAAAACTGGGGTCTGTGTGGATTGCATCAATATATTTTTGAAGAAACTATGGAAAAGATAGCAGAAGCATTATTGCTCAGATTTAATAATTAATTAAAAAATGTGTAGGGCCAGAGCATTGGCAGATAGCTAATGTAATTCCTGTATTTTAGAAGGGCAGCAGTTCAGGTCCAAGGAATTAAAGACCAGTCAGCATAATATCAGTGGTAGGAAAAGTAATGGAATCCTTACTAAAGGAAATAATTGAAGAACATTTAAAAATAATAACAAATAATAATGGTGCAGGTTTTCAAAGGGGAAAATCTTGCTTGTCCAACTTATTAAATTGTCGAGGAGGTGACCAAGGTTAAATAGTAGATGTAATATATCTGGATTTTCAAATGCCTTGGTGAGATGCCCCATAATAGATTAAGGAATAAGGTCAGAGAATATGGAGTCAGGGGACAAGTGGCAGGAGATATTGCTAGCTTTCTTCAAGACTGAAAGGAGAGTTGGGGGAGGGGGAATAATCAATACTGAGGAGGACTTCAACAAAATACAGGGGGCCATTCATAAACTTGCAGAATAGGAAAATAATTGGCAAGTGAAGTTTAAATGTGAGGTAGCACATCTTGGTAGGAAGAATAGGGAGGTCACCTGTTATTTGGAAAGTGCAAGTCTAAGTGGGGTACAGGAAGAAAGGGATCTTAGAGTACAAAGACATCAATCACTACAAGTTACACAACAGGTCAGCATGGTCAAAAAAAGTAAGCCAAGCACAAGGCTTTGTTTCAAGAGGGTTGGAATTGGGAAGTAAGGAAGCTATGCTAAACCTGTATCATGTCTTGTTTAGATCACAGTTCTGGTCACCATATTATAAAAAGCACTGCAGACAGTACAGAAAAAAATAGAAGGTTAATATCAGAAATGCATGGGTATGCATATCAGGAAAGGAGGAATAGGTTAGCTATCTTTTCTTTTGAGAAAAGAAGGCTGAGGAATGACTTTATAAAGATATTTAAAATTGTGGGAGGTTCAGAGTGGATACAGAGAGAATTATTCATCTTGTGTGGAAGAGTTTAACCCGAGGCCATCAGCATAATATAATCACCAAGAAATCCAATAGGAAATTCAGAAGAAACTTCTTTACTTAGAGTGGTAAGAAGTGGACCTCGCTACCACAGGGAGTAGTTGAAGCGAATAGCATAGATGCATTTCAAGGGATGCTGGGCAAGCATTTGAGAGAGAACGGTTACCATGGTAGATTTAGATAAGAAAAGATGGGATCAGGCTTGAGTGGAGCTGAAACACAGGCATGGTCTGATTGGCTGAATGGCCTGTTTCTGTGCTACACATCAGATGAAACCCTATGCAATCCTTTTTAGTCTGCATTGGATACTCCCTAACCTATGATAAAAGGTGCACACATATATACCTTTGTCACAACTCCTAAGATATCACAAAATGGTTGAATCCATTCAACATCTATGAAATGCAGTGACTGATCAGGTATTATTTTGTACACAGCAACGTGCAATTCCATTTCACTCGCTGGCTACTCCCTCAATCTCATGTTGTGCAAACTCTGTGTCCTGATTAACCCTGAGCAGAATTTAAACCTCACCCGCATGTGTTCCACTTTCTCATCTGAGATATTATCCATCTCTTTCTCTGTCGCATTCTCACTGCCTCTGAAACCCACATTAATACCCCTGTGACTTCCAGACTCATTTCTTCATTGTAGCTGATCTCCTCAGCCTCACAAGTTCCTGATCAACAACTGCCACCCATGTCTAGAACTGTTTAAAAATAAGGGGTTGCTCATTTATGACATAGATAAGGAGAATTTTCTTCCATCAGAGTGTGGTGAGCCTTAGGATGTCTCTTCCTCAAAAGGCAGTGAAAGCAGGGTCTTTGAATATTTTTAAGGCAGAGTTAGATACATTCTTGATTAACAAGGGAGGGAAAGGTTATCAGGGGTAGGAAGGAATATGGGGTTGAGGTTACACTTCTTATTGAATAGCGGAGCAGGCTCGGGGGGGGGGGGGGGGGGCTAGTGGCCTACTCCTGCTCCTAGTTCATATGTCCGTATGTAAGTCCCCTCTTGCACTGACTCCCGCTCTCTATCACCTCTTCTCCTTGACAATCTCCATCCTCCCTCAGTGCACCGTTTCCAAATTCCTGCAAATGTCTTCAAATCCGTGCATTGCTCATCTGTCTCTCCCTCGGCACTCTCCTCAAACCTCATGTCCCGCTTCTGTTCCAACTCTGCCGTGTGGCGTCCTTCCCTCCCTCTGTTCTACCATCAATGGTGCAGTTTTTAGTCATTTGTCTTCCACACTAAGCCCCTCAGAGTTACTGCATCTCTCCCCTACACTCAAGTCATTCCAGGTCTCTTGATTCCCTGATGATCGATAGTAACTATAAGGGTACCCTAGTACTCCAATCGGATCTGATCTCCAATTGTGAAACAAGTTGAGTTGCTTTTCTCCGTTAAAGATGCGGTCGAAATGGAGGTTGAACGAACATTTAAAGACATTACTTACCCGCAATATATAACAATGACGTCGTAGCTCAGATAAAACTTTACTGTCATTATCATTGCAGTTGAATTCGGCGCACATTTTCTTCGTCACATTTTTATCTTTCATTATCTCAGCACAGGTATAGCAGTTACCGTCGAAGAATCCATATTATTGGTGGAGTCAGTATTCTAAATAACAAAATGGCAGGGACAACGTCACATTTGCAACACTTTTCTGGTGTGTTTTCCTCGACTGGTCCAGTGGATTGCTCGCTCTTTGTCGAATTTCTTGCCCGAAAACGACACCTGCAACACCAATTACATTGATATGATTCAAATTGCAGCATTAGGCTGATTATTAGCAATATTACTGAAGGGAAAAGAAAAAACATCCAAGCATAGCAATTATTCGCTTCCACAACACACGGACAAGTGATATGTTTTTCAAGGAGCTCTTCCAATCCATAAAGGATTAGAACCAGGATAGCACTCTGAATGAATTTGAAAGAGTTACTGTTTAGAAATAACTCTTTCAGTTGATTGAGTATTTGAACATTCAATCCCATTGTACCGGTAATCTCGAGCACCAACTCGAGTGCTCACAACAAGTAAGGTTTACAGCAAATCACTGGGGAGCTTTTAATAAGACCTGTGAAGATCCAACCGGGAGTTCTTGACGTTGTTCAAACACATTGAAACATCTACAGTTTGACCGCATCTGCCCTAATTTGGAAGTAAACAGTTAAATCCAAGAACAGGAACGGAAAGTCTCACACATAGCACAAATAAATTACCATCGTGCTGTGATAAATTCACTGTTTTCAAACACTCTCTCCAAGAAAAAAGTCACAATCTCCACTTTCCAACTCTTCACACTTTACTAAGACAGATAAAAGTGTTTCGGAAGCGATGAATTATTTTAAGGTGCGGTCACTCTTGTTTTGTAGGAAAACACATTTGACATTCTGCCCAAAGCCCCACAAGGAACATTTCGATAAATGACCAGATAATCTGTTTTGATTGTGCTTGTAAATGGATAAATATTGAACAGGACACCACAAGAAATTTCTCGATCCTATTCAAAATTCTGCCCACTTTGAACAGCCAGGTGGGACTTCAAGCCAGCATATCAACTGAAAGGCAAGTAGCTGTATTAACAATGAGGTGTTAACCCAGATTAAGTGCTTAAACCCGTGGGTTTCTGATTTAGAAGTGTATGTTTTCGAGGTAATGCTAGGATTATGACTAATGTTAAAGTAACTTGATATAAATAAAAGAATCACTAGCATAAAGGTACATCATGCATCTAAAATGCACTTTGCAGAATAAAGATAAGACATATTAAAAATTTCCTCTAATACGGGTAGTTTTCTGAGTAGAAATTAGTTCTAATTAAGCATGTATATTTATTCATTATTGTTTTACTTAGTGAAAAACTTCTTGCTAGTGTTGACCAATAGTTGCAAAATGATATGCAGGTATCTTCTCAAAGCATACACGCACATATGTCACGATTAACATTCATCCTGGCTCAGTACTTTGTTTTCATTGATGTTAATGCTCAAAATAAGTAGATTGTGCAACACATAAGTAAATTGTGAAACATGGGGCCAATACATTCAGCGCTGCCAGAGGATCAATGCATATTTATTGGAATATTCACAACAACAACTTACACTGTATAATAATTTATATTCATAACTTATATACAACTTGTATTTATACTAAAATGTATCTAGTGGCATTTCACTGAAATTGGTTCTGAGGAAGATGTCTGATGAAATATAAATGAGCTTTTCTAATAACTTTGGTAGGTTAGAGGTTGGCAATTTAATTCTAATATTCTCATGAAAGGGTTTTGAAGTGCATAGGTGTGCAACAGATTGTTTCTTCATGAGGTCTGTAAAAGAATTATTAAATTTGTTGTGTAGACCAACCCTGGTTCAATGAGGAGTGTGGGAGAGCATGCCCAGAGCAGCATCTGTCATAGCTAAAAATGGGTTGATAATGTGGTGAAGCTACAACACTGTACTATATGTACGGTAAACAGCAGAAGCAGCATGTTTCAGATAGAGCTAAATGACCCCACAACCAGTTTATCAGATGAAAGTTCTGCAGTCCTGCGAGGTGGTGGTGAATGGTGGTGAACAATTAAACAGCAAACAGGAAGAGGAGGCTCCACAAACATCCCTGTATCAATTATGGGAGAGCGCAGCACATCAGTTTAAAATTGCAAGGCTGCAACCATCTTCAGTCAAAAGCACTAAATGGATGATCCATCGTGGCCTCCTTTTGAGATTCCCCAGCATCGTAGATTCACTCCACATGTGTAAACAGTCCTTCAGCAAGAATACATTTTTCTGAAAGGGAGCTGACATTAAAGGCCAAGCAAAGGGAAGAGGTAAATGAACATTCATCAGAACTGACCAAGTCTCACAACCCAGGAACCAATGAGCTTGATCCCAGTTGTTATGAGACAGCTTTTTGGAAAAGCTGAGTTATTTGAAAAATCCCATAGGGAAACTTTAAACAACTGTCATAACCTATATTTTAAGTGGTATGTTTGAGATGCAACTTAAATTCAGGGATCAGACCACCAGTTCTCGAGGGGTTTTATATTAAACTAAATGGAAAATTTTATTAATTTACACAAGTTAAATACATATACATGGTTACAAATCACAACTATCATAACTTTTAACAAATTCATAAACTAATCTCTATTAAGGCAACAGCAACCCATAGACTTAACCAAACACCAGGTAAAGCATTTTCATCTTATGAATTCAAAATGATGTTCTTTTCACTTTGGTTCCTGTGGAGATGGTTGTAGGCTTACAGCTACTTTGATCTTACATTGCCCCTCCAATGATCAGTTTCACTGATCTTCTTAAAAAAAAAACAAGCTGGGAATTGAAATGGAATTATTCAGAGACACCGGCACAATGGAATAACTTCATGAATATGTTAGCCAAGGGATAGCTGATGCAATCAGACCACACAAAGCTATGTGTTTTTCCAGATCTAGCTTACTTATCTTGACTATTGAACTACTGTGGTCAAGCAGTAAATAACGCTTACAAGCTAACAGCTGTGATCCCAATACATCTCGGTTGGCTCCAAAAGAGTTCCAAAAGAGTTATATCTCGGTTGGCACCCACATCCCTGGGAAACGCTTATTCCAAAACTGCTTCAGATGATGAAGCTCATTCACCAATATGATGCTGGTTCATCGAAATCCCTTTACTTGTTAATGGACTATTCAGAAACCCAGGATGTGGAATTGAGACAAGATCTAAGAAGTTACAATCAAAAATAGGGATGGGTTTGTATCAGTTGGGTATGACTTTTGTTCTATAAGAAGTGTGTGTTTAGGGACAAGGGCAACAACCTATAAGGCTAACCGCAGTTGGGATTGATCGTCTACACGGATGGGGATATGCTTTTCTTGAATGATCACCAAGTGAGTACTATTCAAAAATTAAGGAGTGAAAAGGGGAACAGCATTGTTGGGTATTGACATAACTTGAAAGGGACAGGGTACTGAAATTTGTAAGTGATCAGTGGTACAATAAACTGTTAAAAGATGAGATGTACTGAATTGGGAGCCTTGATCATTTTACCTCGCCCAGATGGATTCAGGTTCAGATTTTGGTATGAGTGTATAACGGGGGGCGGGGGCGGGAAGAATGTGGAAATCACCCATCCACAGAATTTCCTGCGCCCAACATGGGACCTGATCGGGGAAAATGGAAGAGACGGCAGTGGAGTGTTTGGTGAGAAATTATTTTTGATAGAGGGGAGGATATGAGTTATCGCGCTTGCATCAAACCCTCTAAAAGAATCTGAGGAATGGGAGGACACTCCCATTGCAAAGAGGAGGCCAAAATCCATACACAGTGTATGGTTTTTAAATTATTTTTAACAGCGTGTGGTTGTTAGCATACAGTGGACAAACACAATTAGCGCAGTAACATCGGCGATATAAATAAAGGTTGCTGGAGGAGGATGGAAGGCTGCAGTAATAACAAGATTGATGGAAGAATGGTCAGGGGTTCGATAGGAGAGAGAAGAAAAAAAAGGGAAAAAGATGGAGACAAGGTACAACTACCTAGAGGTACAACACCAGTGGATAACTATGGGAAGAGCTCATAGGTGATTTCAAAATAATAAAGTAGTTTTTGAGGAAGCAACTCTTTGTATATGATGCAGGTACTAAATAGACAGAAAAAAAATTCGATTCATGACAGGTGGGAATGTTTTACTTGTCCTTGAGAACCACTGGATAGATGGCGCAGAGTTAGTGTTGATTTTTGTAGCTAGTGTTGGCAGCTTTCTGCTCTCTAACCAAAGTGTTAGGATGCTCTTACTCTGGTCTTCCTCATTGCTCCTCAGTCTTGCTTTATCTGAAGAAGGCAGTGGCCTCGTGAGGTATGCCCCTTTAATTCCCAAGCACCTGTTAATATATCTATAATAGGCGATGACACACTTCTTCCGGTTACCACCGAAGAGGGGCAAGTGCAAATTACCACCATGGAAATTGCAGACTTTCCAAGCAGTTTTAACCCACCCTATCTAACTGGAACTGGACATTTTCAGGTTGGTTCAGCTTTATAATGGCACGATCTTCCTCTCCAAAGTTTCAGTGGGAGTGGTAAGACAAATTCTTGCGACGGACAATACTGAAAGTAATTTTAACTTTGACCGATGGTTTAAAATGGGCCATATAGAATTGACGAAACACTATACTCAGAGGAAGAAGGATCAAGCGCCAGTAATTGGACTGAGTTACAGGTTAGTTATGTGCTAATTGAAAGGTGGGGCAGGCCCAATGAACTAAATGATCTACTGATGTTCTTATACTTTTTATGATAAGAATATTCACAAAAAGCACCAAACAAGCCCTTGAATCGTTCATCTTATTACCTCATCAAGGAACTATCTTGGTTTTATAATCCAGATGGTGCCTAGAAATGAATAATGCCTAAATTTTCCATGTCAAACTCTCAAATCAATTGCACTATGTTAGAATTTAAACCACCAACATCCCATCAGGTGCTGCAGCAGCAAACAAGTAAATGAATTAATTTTCTCTTGTAAGTTAACAAATTGTCATCAAATTGGCTTGGTAGTTGGTGATTGAGTTGAGTCTGTTGCCAAAGGGAATATAGTAAGAACAGAGAAGAGAGCGATGATCAATACATCATTATTACAAGAACAAGCAACATTTATTTAGTTGTAAATGAAGCTCTGAGATACTTTAAAGAGGCTTATTAAAAGACAAAGCCCTGATCCAATGAAGGACACAATAGGAAGGATGACCAAAATGTTGTTGATAAGGATGTGTTTGAGGATGGCCTTAAAAAAACAGGGATTGGGAAGCAGAGAGGATTAGGAAGGGAATTGCAGAGCCTGGGGCTTAGATTGCTTAAGATATCACCTATGGTTGGGCTATGGCAAGGAAGGTGTGCAATAAAGCAGAGGAGATTGGAGAGTTTCATCAAGGGATAGGGGTGGGTAGGTGGGAAGGAAAAGGCTAAAGAGATACAGAGGGGAGTAACATGAAGAGATTTAAAGAGAAGGATGAATATGTTAAATTTGAGTTGTTGGAGGGACATGAGTTAATGCAGGTCAGTGAGGGCGGAGCTGGAAGAATCACATCAGCTAATGCATATACAGCAAGTTCCCACAAACATCAATGCGATAGTGACCAGATTATTTTGTTCTCATGGTAATCTGCCTTTTTAGTGATGTTGATGAGGAATAAAGATTGGCCAGGACATCAAAGAGAGTTCCTCTGCTTTTCAAATTAATTGTCATGTTGCCTTCTATGTCCACCTGAGAGGGCAGAGCGGTTCAGTTTAATGTTCCACTCAAAGCCGACAGTGCAGAACTCCCTCTGTTGTTGCTAGATTATCAGATTGGATTATGTGTACTCCCAGAGTGCGACTGAATCCACAAAGGGTCAGGAGCTCACGTGATTGGCAGCAGCAGGGAGCAATTGATGAGCCCATTCAAATCAGTCCAATGAAGGGTGATGGTGGACCTCTGAAGGAAAAGTGAAGTAGAGCAGAGACAGTCCCATGGTGAATAACCATAAAGCAAAGAATAACCATAGGGAACAGATCAGAATGGGTTCAACACAATTAAAGCTTCCCATCAGAGGAGCAGGAAACAGAGCCAGCAGAAATGAGTCTGGTGATGGAACCCAGGCTGCTCAGCAGAGGACGCATTTTCAGGAAAACAGCTGCAAAGATGAGGGTCACTGTAAAGCTCAGAAGCCAGTGGAGAAATGGAAATTGGCCCAGGGGAGGGAACAGGACACACAAGTCTGAAGCTGAGAACTCTGGTCAGTTAGTTGTGACTGTCAAAGGTGTCAGCTGTGGCTAAGGTGGGAGCACTCCCACCTCTGTGTCCGAAGTTTGCAAGTTCAAGTCCCGCTCCAGAGATTTTGAGCAACAAATCTAGACTGGTGTACCCAATGAGGGAGTGCTCATTGGGATGTGGTCAGAGATGCTGTCTTTCCAATGAGAGATTAATTGAGGTTTCTGAAGTGCATGTGGAAGCCCCACAGCACAATTTGAAGAACAGCAAGGTTCTCCCTGGTGTCCTGAGCCATTGTTTATCCTTCAATTAACGTCACTAAAACAGAATATCTGGTTGCTGTTTATTGGAACCTGCTGTGTGTAAATTGACTGTGGTGCTTCTAACATTACAATAGTGACTATGTATCCAAAAGTACTTCATTGATTGCGAAGCACTGCTGGAGGTTGTGAAACACACTGTATAAATGCAAGCATTTTTGTTTTCAATGTCTCAGATCACAGTCCTGAAGCTGACCAGGTAATATAAGCAGGTGAGTTGGGGAGGGTGGGCCTCAGGGTGGTGAGATGGGTACAAATGGGCAGGAGCCTGTTACCTTAAACTTAAAAATATTGGGCAGCAGAGCAGTGTCATGTCAGCCAAAACATCCAGTGATGTCCAGCAGAATAGATCAACCCAAATAGCAGAGGAGTCCAGGAAATGTGAGAAGAATCCCAGTTGTTCCAGCCTGACTGCAGTTAACAACACTTCTCCCATTTAACCATCTGCTACTCAATGGTTCCTCTATAACGTGATAATTGTCACTACAATGTCACGTAACCTCCCATTCAGAAAGAGAATAATTTAAACTCTCCTGCCTCATTCCTGCATGTAGTAAATGATTCTGACTCATGGGTTTCATCATATGGAGATCCCAGCAAGGTATGGAACCACTGTTCATTCTGTTCAATTTATATCCACTGCAGTCAGAGGCAGAGGTTGAGGGAGGGAACTGGAATGCTTCCAAGGGGCATGGCTGGTGGAGGGCAAACAACTCACAGCTCCAAACCTTCATTCTCCAGGGTGAACGGTCATGTTTGACAAGGGATCATACGGTTGATCTTCCATGACGCCAAGGCAATGGTCTCTCTCTCTCTAGACTTCCTAGGATGGTGGAGACAAGCGGAAAGTGTCCACATGAGGCTTCTTGCACATGACTCTTATTGCTGGTCAAAGAACAAGATCTCCATACATATTCATGTGTGAATGGGAGGAAAACCCATCTCCGGTCCTCCGGGATGTCCTTTACCTGGAAGGGGTGGAGTGGGGATGCCATGAATGGATGGATGCCAGGTGAAGGGCTTAGCACTTGCCTGCTGGCTTTGAGATGGAGGGAAATTTGTAAATGACACGGACACTAAATGTATCACTTCAATTCACCTGCCAGTCTCGCACCCTGAACCTCCCACCTTACCACATCCCACTCCTTCCTCTGACTGTCACTGTTCCCTCCTACCACCGCTACCCTGAGTTTTCACCCCAGGACCCCAACATCTACTCAACAGATGCACTCTAACACACACTCAACCTTCCCCCGACAGCCCCTCACCAACTTACTTGGGCACCCACCAGTCCACCTTCCCCCAGAGCAGCCTACGAGAGATGCACCCGAATTGCAACCCTTTTAAAGAAAGGTGAAATCAATGTCTACATCCCTCAAGACCGTTGATGAAGTGAAGCTCACCAGGTGCATGCCAGTCCCATGCAGCCATGAAACAGGCCGTTCTAATTGTCCGCTGGTGGGGCACTTCATTTGCAGGAGGAATGTGAACCCAGTGAATTGGGCTTTTACAAACATTCATGAGATGCAACTGGATGCAAATGTGGTTCATGACATCGATCAGCAGGAAACTCTTTAGGTCATTAAGTCTAAAGTAAAGCCTTCAACCCACCATCAAAATTGTGAGAACAAAATTCCAAACTGATTTCCCGACGGTGGAAAATTGACTTTTCCATTACTCTCAATTTTACGGCCCCACCAGCCACGAATCCCATCGCTAGCGGGAGTGGAAATTTCTGCTCAAAATTGCGCCTTCGCAAAACCATGTTGATTCTGCCTGATACTCTAATGATTTCCTCAGTATCCTGCTATAACCTCGCTTTAATCATGGATGTGTAGTCCTGTAACATAATCACTACACTACTGGGTGGCAGTTAGGAGGTTACCAGTGCCGCAAATCCCTAATGAAGCGAGTCACATAGATTTACGAACATGGAAAAAGACCAGTCCGCACAGCTAATCCATACTGATGGTTTTCTCCACACCAACCTCCTCCCATCCTGTACATCTCACCTCAGTCTATCCTTCTGCTAATGTCAGAATCTTCCTAGGCCTCTGCACCACCTTTGTTAATGAATGGATAATCATGTGCTGTTGATAATTCAGCTCAAAGCTCACTGCAGGAGAGGCCGTCATAGCAATGCAGAGCCTGCGAAAATTCGGCCCCTTCCTCACCAGTATTCGTTTCCTCTTTTTATATCTGAACTTCGTAGAGCATGTAATATCCAGACTCCAGTGGGGAAAGTTATTTGGCACAGTACCCTGCAAAAGTATACATCTTATACCTTGTAATTTACTGCTTAGATGTCATAATAAGTGGAAATATTTGTCTCCAAATGAACCCAAGAGATAACAAATCAGGTGCCCTAAATATTAGGCCCGAAGATGCAATTTTCGTGCACCCCCTTAATTTCAATATTCTCTCCCATATTGTTGCTTTCCTGGACCCCAACCATTTCGATGCAATTAATGATGTCAGTTTTCCAAATTCTACCCCACCCACAGCCATTCCAGTGCTGAATGGTCACTTCATGGCTAAGTGTGTCAAACCCCTGTCCAGGAGAAGCAGAGCCCAAATTTGAATGACCCTTTCAGTGCAGGCCTCCTTCAGGCTTTGATATATGTAAGTTTAATGTTTCCTATAATATGCTTGAAGCAATGTCCATCCTTGGCCTGCTGTATTGTTCCAGTGAAGCTCAACTTAAACTGGAGGAACAGCACCTCATCTTCTGACTAGGCACTTTACAGACTTCCGGACTGTATAATGAGTTCAACAATTTTAGTTCATGAATTCTCTCCTCCATCCCCACCGCTTTTCCGATTTCCCCCCCTTTTTCCAATAATTTATATGGATTTTTCTTTTCCCACCTATTTCCTTTATTTTTAAATGTATTTCCATCCATTATTTTATCTCTACCTTTTAGCCTATTTTGATCTCTTCCCTTCACCCCACCCCCACTAGGGCTATCTGTACCTTGCTTGTCCTGCTTTCTACCCTTTATTAGCACATTCCTTAGATAATATCACCACCTTCAACTCCTCTTTGTCCTTTTGTCTAAGACATCTTTTGGCTATCTCCACCTATCACTGGCCCTCTATCCAGTTCTACCTGACCCACCCCCACCCCTCCCTAAAAACCAGCTTATATTCCACCTCTTTTCTATTTTTCCTTAGTTCTGTTGAAGAGTCATACGGACTCGAAATGTTAACTGTGTTCCTCTCCGCAGATGCTGCCAGACCTGATGAGTTTTTCGAGGTATTTTTATTTTTGTTTTACAATACCAGAGACTCCTTTGGGAGCATAAAGCAGAGCCTCTCCTGGTCTAATCAAGCCAGTGAGCCCTTCCTTTCCAGCCCCTTCCTGTAATCTCAATGACCTCTCTGGTAGATGCAGAGGCCTCAATCTATCCTTGGCCAGGATTTTATGGCCCTGCTGCAATGTGTCTCCACTCCCACCACCCCCCTCCAACCTGTGGATATGGTGAGCCATTTAAATCTCCTATCAGTTGGGTGAATCCACAATATCCCACCAGGCAGGAGGGGGCCATAAAATCCTGGCCCTTGTTTCACTGGTAAGTTTGGCATCGAAAGGGGTGGAAAGGTGGAAACCATGGAAGTAAGGGGTTTGATAAGTTTTCTACAAGCTACTCTAGCATCCCATTGTCCTCTGATTCATTGTAGCTGGTCAAAAATCATTTGAGAACTGAGACAATGAAATTATTTTATATTCAGGAGTAGTTCTTTATGGTTCTTTCATGAGCTGAGAACAGAAAAACATAAGCAATAGGAGTAGAAGTGGGCCATAGTGAGCTCACACTGCCATTCAACAGGATCATGGCTGACCTGCTCTGGGCCTTAACTCCACTTTCCTGCCTGCTCCCAATATCCCTTGAATCTATGGTTCAAAAATCTGCCTACCTCAGCGTAGAATATGTTCAATTCCAAAGACATGGGCATTGCTGGCAAGGCCAAAATTTCTTGTCCATTCTTTTATCATCTGAATGATTTACTGTTATGACCACAGGCGGTGTTAATTGCTGTGAAAACCAAATCCCAGCAGAACTTGTCTTTTTTGTATTCTGATAACGAGAAGAAGACATACCAATCTCACCAGTAAAAGGTCCAGTAATGCATTGGGATTTTAAAAATTACAAGTAAAAGTTTTATTAACAAAAATAAAAGAACTTAAGCACACAAGATTACAGTGACACAATTAAGGTTAGTCTTATAAAGCCTTGCCCCAAAAACTCTCTACTTGGTCAAACCCACAAGTAAACACCTTCCGGGCAATACTCCCTTATAGATGTCTACTATGAAATGCAGTAATATTGCACAAGGCAAGCTGCTGTAGCTTCAATAAAGGAATACCACATGATGTCTAGTCTCTTCCACTCTGTGGTGTAATCCACTTCAGAATAAAACTGCTTGGTGTAACCCAAGACTTTTCTGGCTTGAGTAGATGGGTGATTCAAACTCCATCCTCTTCCAGCCCAGAGCACCAGCTACAACTCAAACAGCTCCAACCATGTCCACCTATCTGCAGCTCAATAACAAATCTAAAATACCCTATTTTTCTCCCATTTCCTTTGCTCTTGCGCCTCTTTAAAACTCAAACCCTTCCAAATATAAGATCTTTCATGGTTCCATCTTGTCCTTGCTTTTGGGTCAATAAAAAAATAATATCCTCACTGCTGATGACCTACTGGAACTCCTGCAAGATGCAAACATGCTTCTTTTCACCTCTGACTCCCCTTTGATTTTCAAAAAACTCTCAGCTTATTTAAAAATGCAAATGTTAGATCTAACCTATTTACTTGTACCTCAAACTTAACACCTCTATCATTTTCATGGTTCCAACCCCCAAACAGCCTGACTCCTATCAAACTCTGCCGAGCTTAATTAAATCTCGCACACATACACACAGGCACCCAGCCTTCTTTACAGAAGAACACTATATTCCCCATTATATTTAAAAAAAATAACATCCAATATCACACTTAGTCATTTCAGAGAACAGTGCTGTGGGTCTGGAGTCACATATACACCAGATTCTAAAGATGGCAGATTTCCTATCTTAAAGAATATTAGTAAACCAGGTGTTTCTTTTAATAATCTGACAGTTTTATGGTCACTATTACTGATACTAACATTTAAAATGCCATATTTATTTAATTAAATGAATTTAATTTTCTCAGGCAGTGTGGTGGAATTTGAACTCACATACAATAGGAGTCTGAAACACAATGCAGCAGGCATCCGTGGCAAGAGAAAATGGGCCAGCATTTATATATTTATGACCTCAGGACATCGCAAACTGCTGTATAGGTGTTGAAGCTCTTTTGAGTTCTAGTTGCTTTTGTAATGTAGGAATCCTTGCACAACAAGGTCCAAAAAATCACAGAGAAATAAATACTCATCAAGCATTTTAGGTCTTGGTTGAGGGACAAATGTTGACCAAGAGAACTCTGCTGCTCTTCTTCAGATAGTGTCTTGGGCTGTTTTGCAACTTAGGATAGGGGCCTTGGCTTCATGTCTCATCCATAAAACGACACCACCAATGGTTGAGCACTCCTTCAATACTGCATGTAAGTGTCAGCCTAGATTATGAACTGAAGTTTTGGAATGGGACAATGAACAAACAACCTACGGGCTCAGGGGTGCATTTGTTACCTACTGAGACAATGCTCACACCCTGCATGTGTTTGAGTCCAGCAACATGCTACAACTGCATAACCCTTTTCATACTGTTGCCCAAGATTCATCCCCTATCTGATGAATTCCTCAGCTCTGCTGAAGATAGTATTGGTGACCTTGTGTACAGAGACTACAGCTCACTGGCTGATGTGATACAGTCTTTGGATAAATATTTGAAGAAAAATAATTTACATGTCTATGGGGAAAGAACAGAAGGCTAGAATTAATTGGATAGCACTGTGAAAGAGCCAGCAAAGAATGTGTTGGGTTGAATGGCCTCCTCCTACGTTGTATCATTCTATGATCCTAAGAAGTCTTTGTTGCAACTTGGAAGACACTTATGGTACAAAAATTTGGATCTGGTTAACTTTGAGCAGAACTGTTCAGTTAACTGTGCAGGACATCCTAAGATATTCTGGACCCAATTGCAGGGCAGCTGCATTGGTTTCTTCTACAGAAAGGCCTAGGCCATAAATAATGGGCCCGGACATAGGGACAGCTTTGAGCTTGGTTGCTGGTCTCAAAGGAGATCATGACTTCTGGTGGCCCAACTGCATCCAATGGTGAAAGTCCTAGCGATCCCCACCAAGATTTAGCAGCTTCCCACCCATCTCCTCCACATAAATGTTTGGAAAATGAAGAACTAACTCCAACAGAACATTGTTCATTAATGATAATTTTTAAAAATCTAACCTTCAACCTAACAAATATTTTTGTCAATAATAATTTTAAGAATAAACAATTTTCAAAACTTAATCGCTAACTAGAACTAGACCCAATTCCTAACCATTAATCATAAACCTAACCAATAATCCTAACCCTAACACGTTGTCAGTAATTTAAAAAATAAACAATTTCAAATCCTAAACAATAAACCTAATTTTAAACTCGAACCTCTGACCCCCAATCACAAACCCAAATACAAAGCACGAAATCTAACCCCTCACCCTCAGGTGACCTTAGTGTCAATCACTGTGACGTCATTACACTCATTGTGGTATCATCAATGATCAATGTGATGTCAGTGATTATGATGATCACCCGCATTTATCAATAGTCACTCCAAATATTAACAGTAACACTGCATGCCATAATTAGACTCTAAACAGTTTACTTCTCCAACATTGATTTTATTTGAACCGAATAGATGTGTAATTAATTTATTGTGGCTGAATTATATCCTTATAAAATTCCTTTCCAAGTGTTTCTGAAAATTTACGCTTAAATCATCATGTCAGCTGTAGTTCCTGCTCCAGCTCCAGCAACTGCTCTAGTTCCAGCTTCTGCTGCTGCTCCAGATCGAGATCCGGCCAGTGATCCTGCTGCAGCTCCTGCTCCAGCTCCTGCTCCAGCTCCAGCTCCTGCTCCAGCTCCAGCTCCAGCTCCAGCAGCTGGGCCAGCTCCAGCTCCAGCTGCAGGTCCTGGTCCTGTTCTTCGGCCCGCTCCCGCTCCCGCTCCCGCTCCCGCTCCTGCTCCTGCTCCCACTCCCACTCTCTCTCCAGCTCTAGCTCCAGCTTCAGCTCAGGGTGGCTGTTGCCAATTCTCCGTAATCAGGTGTTGAAATCCTGTCTCCAAGTGACACTAGTGTGTAACCAGGGGCCATTACTGTCTGACCATGAGCCACATCACAAGAGTTGCCAGGTGTCATGTCATAAAGCAGCCAAAGTCCCTCCCACTTAAAGCATTGCACCCCTTCCACTGCTATTTCCCTGATTATGACCTTCCTATAAAAACACCTCTTTTTAAGTAAACTTTTGGTCAACCCTCCTAATAGCCTTCACTCAGTGAAATATTTATATGCTTACACTTTTGCAAAGTGCTTTAGGTCATTTTTCTATGTTGAAAGAAATAGGTAGGGTACACACACATGAGCTGTAAACAAAGTACGGAGCTCATAGACTGTAAAGAGTACAAACCCACTATCTGTGAGTCAGATTCAAACCATGTGCAGTTTGTGTAATATTTCAACAACTAACACTTTGTTTAAAGGCATGCTAATCCTTCAGGTCACGGTCTTGGACCCAATTTCTTTGTCCCTAAATACCCCTAGGTCCAGTTTCATAAGGTCAGTAAGTGAAAAAGGGAAAAAAGACATCATGCAGGCCTAATTGCTATTTTTGCATGAGGATCATAAAATCATAAAATTGTACAGGACAGAATGAGGCCATTTGGTCCATCACAGGTAATATTCATGCCACAGAAGTGCCAGGCAATGGGCAATGACCATCTCCAACAAGAGAGAGAATCTAACCATCTGCCCTTGACATTCAGCAGCATTACCATCATTGAATCCTGCACTGTCAGCAACCTTGGGGTTATGTCCTCAGTGGATAGGAAACCATGAGCAAGTCATCTGTGACTTTCTAATTAGCTGCCCTCTTGGAGCAAGTCCCCTTCAGCTCACTCCACACATAGACTCCCTGATGGACTTTGAGTTAATGCTTTGACAATAAATAAAAGAGGGTTGCAATTGCACTTTACTTTGTGAAGGTACATTTTCCTTCATTCTAATATGAAAGTCAGAGAGGGTGAAAAGTGGATCATGGACAATTTAGAGAAACCCCTGTAATATAAGGGGTTAACATGGTGTCCCAATACATGCAAGATTGGATCCAGGCACCAGTCGACCTAGAACACAAGACGTTGCTAAGAGACTTCCTGTTATCTACTGAAGGGAGTCGGAGCCGAAACCGCATGGGAACAATGCCCAGTACTAAACAATGTGTTGGACGAGTGCCCAACGCGGACTCAGTGAACTCGGCAAGTAGCGCATATATAAGCCTGGAAAGTCCCCAGTTCGGGGAGTCTGCTCCGGGTTAAGCTAATCGCTGAGCGTGGGTCACAGGCGGCACCTCCGCAGAACTGACGGCTCCCAGTTCCAGTAATTCGTGGAGTAAGTATATAGCCAATTATGCCAGACCCGTTGTGAGTATCGGACCTGGTTTCTATCCTATGTAGGCTAGGTAGGAAACAAGCAAAATAAAATAATATTATCCTAGCAAGCTAGTCTCCTGTTCTTTGTTTCCGCATCAAACTACCCGCCTGCGAACCTGATCCTCATAATTTCTTAAAACACCCCCTAAATGGTCTTTAGCAGATCCCAAGGGTAAGATACCATCATTACCTATGAGATGCTTTGAAATATAAGTAAAGGTATGTGTAGCTTGCCTCATCTGTGAAAACAAAGTTTAGTTTGTGGCAAACTAATGTCAAAAAATGGCCAAGTCACTGAATATATTTAAGAACAAAATAGATTTCTGGACTCTAAAGGTGTCAAGGGGCATGGGGGGAAGAGTGCAGGAGTACAGCGTTGAGATAGAGGATCAGCCATGTTCATATTAAATAGCGGAGCAGGCTTGAAGAGACAAATGACCTACTCCTGCTCCTATTTTCTATATCAAGCCCATGATTTAGAAGTTTAGTTAAAAGTGATTGCAGCAACAGAATGCTGAGTGATTTGAAGCTATGGAGAAAGCAGAAGTAGCGAGTTAATCACAGTACAATGTACTTGAGATTTTGCACATACACATACTGTTCACATGAACAGCTATGTGATTGGACAAGAACTGTGTGGTTATGTACAAGGATTGTTTTCATTGGTGGCCTAGGTGTAACAATGGGAAGAATACCAGGATAAGAAAAGACCCTCAGAGAAGGTTCCATAATGTAGGGAAGAAACAAGAATGGATGACAGAAGAGAAGTAGAAGGCTGAAGTCTGCAAGAGGAATGATGGCACTGCTGTGCAGAATCAACTCTGGAAGTACATAGCCCACATTGTTCTGTAAATTGCTGGCTAAACTTATCCTAAACCTGACTTTTGGTGAACAAGTTTGTTCTGACTTTCTCTGAATAAAGTTGCTCCATCACTGAACATTTCTTGTTATATCCAATCCCATTGTTAATAAGTGGTTTAATAATCCTTACACATGTTAAGTTCCCAATGACTTAGGATAACATTAGTGGGTGGGTGAGTTTGTTGCCCATGATTCCTGACGCAATGCATGGAAGATGGAAATAGTACATATTATGACGTGGCAGGTGATGTGTGCTAGGTGGATCAAACCTACAAGAGAAACTTGGCCACACTATCACTACAGTTTTGCAATTTGTATTTATTGCAACAAGATTTGTGCACTGGATTCAAAATATGTCCACTAATCCCTTCAGAGATTTTAAAAACTAAATTAAAACATTTTTTAACAAAAGAAAAGATTTCATGCACATCCATAAGATCATAGTTACTTAATACTATAATAAATCCTTAATTAACCTGACTCCCAACTACAAGGCAACTGTCCAAAATAGATTTTAAATTTAAATAGGTAAGCCAGCAAGTTTACCACAGCACCCACTTGATGGGGAATTCCGGAGGCTTTCTCCACCTTTGGTTACTGGACACATCAGACTTCCACAAAAGTGGCTGGAGGCTTCCCCTCGGTTGTTTTACATGGTCCTTTTAGACCTTACATGGCCCTCCAACATCCTTCTTTATGTATGTGTCTCTCTCTTTAATCTGTAAATTCCATTGTTCTATATGTCTTTGGAAATTTACTTTTCCTATAATATAAAAATCTTTCATGTTGCCAATATGGTCAGTACTTTTGGGAAAAATAAACATACTGCTTGGTCTTGCTGATCTTCTTAGTTGTAAGCATCCTATCATCCCTTTGAAACCCAAACAACCCCTTTCATTTATCTAAAAATGCAAATTTCCTTCACACCCTACATGCTAAGCCCTCACCCATTTTTACTCATTAGCATTTCAAATGCTTTTTACCCCTAACTGTTTTTGATAATTTCAAGCTTGCAGCCTACCTGACTCTAATTCAATTAAATCACACAGACAGCACCGTCTACACTCACACCCATAAACCTACTTTACAATCAACCAGAAGAATATAATGAAAAGATTATGTTTCATGACATACAGAAACTCAAAGACTGCTTGCTGGATATCAACTCAGGCATACTCTAAGTCTTTGGGAATGTTGTATTGTTTCTAATTCTTTATGGATTGAAACTGTGCGTGTCAAAATGTGTGAAATTCTAAAAAAAAATCTCTGCATTGAATCACAAGCAGTTCCTTTTTTTAAGTCTTTACGGTAATAGGTCATTAGAGTCTGTTCTGCCAATCAATTAGGTTATGGCTGATCTGTGAGCTAACTCCTTACACCTGCCTTTGCCCCTTATCCCTACATACCTTTATGTAATCCATCAATCTTTGATTTAAAATTAACAATTGATCTATTTGCAAAGAATGTTCCAAACTTCTGGCACCCTTTGTGCGTAGAAATGTTTCTTAACTTCAACATGAGATTTTGATTCTAGATTGAAGACTATGTCCCCTAGTCCTGAACTCCCAAACCAGCAGAAATTGCTTCTCTCTTTCTGCCTTATCAGTTTCCCCTACCACCTTGAAAACATTGAATTAACTATCCCTTACACTTCTAAATTACAGGAAACACAAAACTAGTTTCCATCCTTTGTACACTTGGCGCAGGATTTTCCTGTCAGCGAGCAGGGAGGAGGGGCCTGCTTGCTGATGTGTAAAATGACGTGAGGTGATGTCGGGCGGAACCCCCGACGTCACTGCGCCCCATTTAAATTTTCCGGTAGGTGGGGGCTCAGCAAAATCAGCTGCGCATCCGCTGACCTGTCAATGGCCAATTGAGGCCATTGACAGAGTCATTTAGCTAATTAATGGACCTGCCTGTCCAACCTTAAGGTTGGCGGGCAGGCCAGGAGCCCCTGCGGGAATTAGAAAAAGCATGAAGTCTCATCCATGGGCGGGATGATGTTTCATGTAGGTTTTAAAAAATGTTATTAAAGTTTTTGTAAACATTATGGACATGTCCCAACTCATGTGACAGTGTCAGGAATTTTTTTTCTATTTTTAATATTTGCGACCGAACAGCTGATCTCCCTGAGGCAGCACTTAGCCTCAGGGAGATGAGTGCGCTCTTTCATGCGCATGCACTAAAGAGCACACTCTCGATTTAGGGATTCCACCCCCACCTGCACATGGAGCACATAGCGTTTCCGTGCGGATGTCACGCTGGGTGGGCCTTAATTGGCCCACCCACATAAAATGGCAGCGATCGGAGGTGCACCTGTGCACGCCCACCATTCAACTTCGCCCCCATCGGGGAGAAAATCCTACCCTTGGAGTCTGGTAATTCTGGTAAAATTACACTGCACTCTCTCCAAGGCCAGAAACTGCAAAATGACTTGCATTAATGCAACAGCTGAAATGCAGCTATTCACCTGAGATCCTTCACAACTGACAATCATACCTCAGCGGGTGTAGAAGGGAGGCAGCTGAAAGTATTGCCCAGGAACTACGCCTTAAGGGGGCCTTTTGAATGTGAGGAGACATGTGGTAACTCTAAGAGGTTCAATGCAGAGGAAAGTAGCTGAAAACTCTATCATTGATCCAAAGGGTGGAGAGAATGGAACAGTTCTATTGAAGTTTAATTCCGGGCACCACACTTCAATGAGGATGTCAAAGTCTTGATGAGAATGCAAAAACAAATTATCAAAATGTTATCAGGGATGAGGAACTTCAGTGGTGTTGAGAGTTTAGGAAGGCTGGGATTGTTCTCTAGATAGCAGAGAAGATTAAGAGCAGCACTTCACTTGCACTTCCCTTAATTTAGTCTACTGCATTCGCTGCTCCCGATGCGGTCACCTCTACATTAGAGAGACCAAATACAGACTTGGTGACCACTTTGCAGAACACCTTTGGTCTGTCCGCAAGTATGATCCAGACCTCCCAATCGCTTGCCATTTCAACACACCACACTGCCTGCATGTACGTCCTTGGCCTGCTATGTTCCAGTGAAGCTCAACGCAGCTGGAGGAACAGCACCTCATCTTCCAGCTAGGCACGTTACAGCCTTCCGGACTTAATATTGAGTTTAACAATTTCAGATCATGCACTCTCTCCTCCATCCCCAGCTCCTTTCTGATCCCCCTTTTTCCAATAATTTATAATTTTTTTATAACTATATTTTTTTCTTTTCCCTCCTATTTTTAAATTTATTTCGATCCATTGTTTCATCTCCATCTTTTATCCCATTTTGATCCCTTCCCCCCCACCAACCCCACCCGCACTAGGGCCATCAGCTACTAGCTTGCTTCCCTTAATGTCCCCATTGGCACATCCTTTAGATAATATCAGCACCGTCAACACCCCTTTGTCCTTTTGTCTATGACATCCTTGTCAGTCTTTTCTTGGCCTCCACCTATCACTGGCCTCCTATTGAGCTCTCCTGTCCCACCCCCTTCTATCAGCTTATGATTCATCTCATTTCTATATGTCTTAGTTCTGATGAAGCGTCATACGGACTTGAAACATCATTTGTATCCCTCTCTGCAGATGCTGTCAGACCTGCTGAGTTTTTCCAGGTATTTTTGTTTTTGTTCTAGATTTCCAGCATCCGCAGTATTTTGCTTTTATCTTAGTGTTTAATTTGACTGCCACCTCTTTTCAAGGAACGTCTACCTTGAAGAAGTATTGCTCTTCTCTCCAACAGGATTTACGCCTATCTCTTTTGCCCTGTTCACTTCATTGTTTTCCATTTCTCTCCCGGTGTTTGACAAGGTGTTTACTAAAACTCGCTTTCACAGCCATATTTCATTCCTCAGTGACTATCTCCATCTCCAACTTACCCCATGTGGATTCCAACTGAAGTTCCACCCCTCATGTTTCGAACCCACTCAGGATTACAGGTATCTCTGGGACATACATTGCTCCTCGGACTGCTGTTCTCATCGCATCCTGAGATCCACACTCAGTGCCATGTGCCGCCATATGAACACACTCGACCTCTCCCTCCAGCAGCACCAACGCACACTATTTCTAAGCTGTCCTTGCCCCCAGTTTCATTTTATTCTTCACTCATCTGACACCTCAACAAGAAACTTTGTCTCTTTCTTTCAAATGCAAAGGAACACAAGCTCCAACAACTCATCAACACCAATGCCCATCCAGGACCCTCCACCCCTGCCCATCCCTTTGTCCCCATAGCATCTTCCAATCCCAGGCCTGGCCGTGTATTCACCATATCCTCTGACCTTCCCCTCTCTGATGCTGAACATTCAGTGCTCAGCATATGACTCAGTTTCATACCCTTACGCCCTCACCTCAATGAATTTCGGGCTCGGCATGATGCTGAACTCTTCTTCCGCCGCCTTTGTCTCCATGCTCATTTCTTTGGGCAGGAGTCCTCTCCCCGTTCGATAGATCCTTTTACCCACCTCCAATATTCTCCCTCCACCTGGGCTCCTCCCTCTGGATTTTTAAGTGCTCTTGATCTTTTCATTGAGAACTGTTGGCGTGACATCTCAATTTCTCTGCTCCTCTCACCCACTCTAACCTGTCTCTCGCTGAACTTGCTACACTCCATTCTCTCAGGTCCAACCCTGACTTTGTCATCAAACCCGCTGACAAGGGTGGTGCTGTTGTTGTCTGGTGCACTGACCTCTACCTCGCAAAGGCTGAGCGTCAACTCGTGGACACTTTCTCCTACCTCCCCCTGGACCATGACCCCACCACTGAACATCAAGCCATTGTTTCCAGGACTGCCACTGACATCAGCTCCTCTGGGGATCTTCCTTCCACAGCTTCCAACCTCATAGTCTCCCAACCTCAGACGGCCCGCTTCTACCTCGTCCCCAAAATCCACAAACAGGACTGTCCCGGCAGACCAATCGTGCCAGCCTGTTCCTACCTCACGGAACTCATTACTTGCTATCTTGACTCCATTCTCTCTCCCCTTGTCCAGTCTCTTCCCACCTACATCCGTGATTCCTCTCACACCCTAAATCATATCAACAATTTCCAGTTCACTGGCCCCAACTGCCTCCTCTTCCCCATGAACGTCCAATCCCTCTACACCTCCATCCCCCACCGGGATGGTCTGAGGCCTCCCTGCTTCTTCCTTGAAAAGAGGCCCAAACAATCTCCATCCACTGCTACTCTCCTCCGTCTGGCTGAACTTGTACTCTCACTGAACAATTTCTCCTTAAACTCCTCTCACTTCCTCCAAATAAAATGTGTGGCTATGGGTACCCGCATGGGCCCCAGTTATGCCTGTCTCTTTATGGGGAATATGGAACATTCCTTGTTCCAGTCCTACTCCGGACCCCTCCCACAACTCTTTCTCCGGTACATCGATGACTGCTTCGTGCTCTTGTCTGGATCTGGAAAAATTTATTAATTTTGCTGCCAATTTCCACCCCTCCATCATTTTCACTTGGCCCATCACTGATACTTCCTTTTCCTTCCTTGACCTCTCAGTCTCAATTTCTTGTGATAGACTGTCCACCAATATTCATTATAAGCCTACTGACTCCCACAGCTACCTCGACTACAGCTCATCACACACCGCTTCCTGTAAGGACTCCATCCCGTTCTCTCAGTTCCTTCACCTCTGTTGCATCTGTTCTGATGATGCCACTTTCAAAAATAGTTCCTCTGACATGTCTTCCTTCTTCCTTAACCGAGGTTTTCCACCCACGGTTGTTGAAAGGGCCCGCAACCAGGTCCGGCCCATTTCCCGCGCATCCGCTCTCACACCTTCCTCTCCATCCCAGAAACATGATAGGTACCCCTTTGTCTTCACTTATCACCCCACCAGCCTCCGCATTCAAAGGATCATCCTCTACCATTTCCGCCAACTCCAGTATGATGATACTACCAACCACATCTTCCCTTCCTCCCACCACCCCCGCCCCACTCCGACAGCTGTCTGCAAGGATCGTTCCTTCCGGGACACCCTGGTCTACTTCTCCATCACCCGCTACACCTCAACCCCCTCCCACAGCACCTTACCATGCAACCGCAGAAGGTGCAACATTTGCCCCTTTACTTCCCCTCTCCTCACCGTCCAAAGGCCCAAACACTTCTTTCAAGTGAAGACCTCCCTGTCACTTGCCATTTCAACACACCACCCTCCTCTCATGCACACATGTCCGTCCTTGGCCTTCTACAATGTTCCAGTGAAGCTCAATGCAAACTGGTGGAACAGCACCTCATCCTCCGACTAGGCACTTTACAGTCTTCCAGACTTAATATTGAGTTCAACAATTTCAGGTCATGAAATCTCTCCTCCATCCCCACCCCCTTTCCGATCCCCCTTTTTCCAATAATTTATATATATTTTTTCTTTTCCCTCCTATTTTTAAATTTATTTTGATCTATTGTTTCATCTCCACCTTTTAGCACATTTCAATCCCTTCGCCCCACCCCACCCGCACTAGGGCCATCTGCCACTACCTTGCTTCCCTTAATGTCCCCATTAGCACATCCTTTGGATAATATCACCACCTTCAACACTTCTTTGTTCTTTTGTCTGTGACATCTTTTGATTATCTGCTCCTATCACTGCTTGCTTGTCCCTACAACCCACACACACCCCACTTCTCCCCCCCAACCCCCACCTTAAACCTGCTTATATTTCACCCCTCTCCTAATATTACTCAGTTCTGTTGAAGGGTTATGAGGACTCGAAATGTCAACTCTTTTCTTCTCTGCCAATGCTGCCAGGATGATGGATGCAGAAGTAGAGCATCAAGTTAATGTGAAATATCAGAAAGATAGATGGTTTTACTTGCAACATCATTTGCTTCACTGACTCAATGTGAAGGTGCTTCAGATGTTGACTGGATATGAAGCCACGGAAGGTAAAGTTGAGGCTCTTTGATGGAACGATGCTCACACCAAGAGGGCAAACTAAGCTGAGAGTCCAATGCGATGGAATGAAAGACCATCTGCAGTTCCAGATAGTGGATACTAAGCAAAATCCCCTCATCTAAGTTGAAACAAGTCAAAAGCTTGGACTGATAACCCTTCACAAAGAACAAAGAAAAGTACAGCACAGGAACAGGCCCTTCTGCCCTCCAAGCCTGCGCTGATCATATTGTCCATCAACTAAAACATTTTGCACTTCCAGGGTCCGTATCCCTCTATTCCCATCCTATTCATGTATTTGTCAACCTGCCTCTTAAACACCACTATCGTAACTGCTTCTACCATCTCCTCTGGCAGCGAATTCCAGACATTCACTACCCTCTGTGTAAAAAAACTTGCCCCGCACATCACCTTTATAGTTTTCTCCTCTCACCTTAAATCTATGTCCCCTAGTAATTGACTATTCCACCCTGGGAAAAAGCTTCTGACTATTTACTCTGTCCATGCCTCTCATAATTTTGTAAACTTCTAGTCGGCCCTCAATCTCTGCATTCTAGTGAGAACAATCCGAGTTTCTCCACCTCTCCTCATAGCTAATAACCTCCAGACCAGGCAGCATCCTGGTAAGCCTCCTCTGCACCCTCTTCAAAGCCTCCAAATCCTTCTGGTAATGTGGTGACCAGAATTGCATGCAATATTCCAAGTGTGGCCTAACCAAGGTTCTATACAGCTGCAGCATGGCTTCCCAGCTTTTATACTCAATACCCCTGCCAATGAAGGCAAGAATGCCATATGCCTTCCTGATTATCTTATCCACCTGCGTTGCCACTTTCAGTGACCTGTGGACCTGTACACCCAGACCTCTCTGCCCGTCAATGCACTTAAGGGTTCTGCCATTTACTGTGTAATTCCTGCCTGTATTAGACCTTCCAAAATGCGTTACCTCGCATTTGTCTGGATTAAACTCCATCTGCCATTTCTCCGTCCAAGTCTCCAACCGACCTATATCCCGTTGTATCCTTTGACAATCCTCTTCACTATCTGCAACTCCTCCAACCTTGGTGTCATCTGCAAACTTACTAATTAGCACAGTTATATTTTCCTCCAAATCATTTATGTATACCACAAACAGCAAAGGTCCCAGCACTGATCCCTGCGGAACTCCACTAGTCACAGCTCTCCATTCAGAAAAGCACGTACCAGAGGAGATTAGTGGCATGACACCAAGCCATTGACTCATGATCAGATCCTGCCAGATTGCAAAGATGTTATCACAGTCCTTGGATGCCTTCCTGGTAAATATCTTCTGGAGTAGATGAGAGTGTAAGACCAACTCGGCATCTTCTGAGGAAAGTTCCAACTGCTTTCTAGTCCAGCCTGCAAGACAAGTTACAGGAACACGAAAAGATGGGAGTAATCAAGAAAGAGACAACACCCACAGGCTTGGATTAGCAGTGTGGTAGCAGTGAAAAAATCTGGAAGGCTGAGAGTGTGTACAGATCCAAAGGACCTTAATAAAGCTTTAAAGAGATCTCACTGCCCTGTGCCAACCATTGAAGAAATTCTGCCCCAACTTGCCAATGCAAAGGTCTTTACAATCTTGGGTGCTAAAGATTTATACAGGCAAGTAAGTCTGGCTGAAAGCCACAGTTTTTTGACTATGTTCTGGATGGCATTTGGGAGGAACAGGTGCCGTTTGGCATTTTTGTTGCTCCGGAAGGGTATCAACACAGACGGCATGATTTAGTTTACCCAAAGTGAAAGTGACCATGGATCATCTGCTTGTCTATGGATCTGGAGGTACAAATGGAAGATGCCATCGCGCACCGTGATTGGAATGTTGTGAGACTCCTAGACTCGGCCTCGCCAGATGGTGAAGCTGAACAAGAGAAAAACTGCAGCTGAAGATGAGTGAAGTCAAGTAAATAGGTCATGCACTAATAGCTAACGGACTTCTCCCTGATCCTAATAAGATGTGAGCAGTAGTGGAGATGCAACAACCAACAGTCGTGAAGGCAGCTCAATGATTTGTTGGATTTGTAAACTACCTAGCCAAGTTCTTACTCAATCTGCTGTGAGAGTGTGAACCTCTATGCAAGTTCACGAACGTGGAGTTATATCATAGATTTTTAAGGACAACCGTCTGGAAAAACACATGTTTGCTGAAAAAGACTTTTTAAAAGCCTCTGCTCAGAAAAGAGGTGTATGGACAGACAACTTGGCACATTTCTGTGTTGGATCCAAAACCTCATCAAACTGCTTATCTCAAGAAGGATCACAAAAGACATTATTCACTGGGTGTTCCACAAGTTTAAGTAAGATCCTTCCACTTGCTGCTCTTCTTTCAGAGTAAGGACAATTAATTGATAAAGACCTGAATGAAAAGCTAACTTTAGGTGGGAGAAAGGCTGTTTGAGTGGCCAATGCCTAATATGGAAGCATGATCCATACAGTTTGGGAGCTGCTATCTTTGGGTTCCATACTATAAGGAAAGGCAGGAAGCTGCCTTAAGATAGAACCATCTTGAACTTCATGACAGAGATACCTTGAAAGAGAAACTGCTTCTCAACAGGGAGACACCAAGGAAGGTTTCCAGAAACAGCTACAAGATTGCTGTACTAAATCAGACTACCAAGGTCCACCACCTACAGTATCATAAAAGTGAAAACAGGGCTCTTCACTCACTTTCAGGGCCGATTCTACTTGTTGAGTCCACCTGCAAAGGCAAACTCTGATTCTCCCACCACAGAAGGCATCGCAGTTGCTAAACCAAACCTCAAGTTTCAACTCCTTCCCTTCAGAAAGAAGGAATTCAAGCAATGGGTCCACATTGATATCTCTCAGAGACTGATTTAAAGTCTCATCTTTAACTATCTTTTCCTTCATCTGTATTTTAGTCTTTGTATCTGTATTTTAGTTAAGAACCTTATCACCTTTACTTGAGTAACTTCAGCAGTAGTTAACGTTGCGATAATTTAACCTTTATCCTTTATAAGAATAAAGCTTGATTGCTGAGTTATTTTTAACTTTTTTGGCAAAAAGATACCTCATTCATAAAATACCTCAAGGAACATTGCAAAACATTTCAAATTGTCATAATTCATTTTATCTACGTAGGTCAAGTAGCACTCTGAGGTGCTTCAACACAGCTGCATTTACTATATACAGTCATGATCATGCATATGGTTATGGTTACCAGCCCCTTGGTGTACTATGGCTGAAGGCCTTACAAACTGAACTTGCTTTATTGTTTTGCAAAAATATACTTTATTCATAAAATATCTGAAAGAAGCGGAGGTGTTGGCATGGTGGCATTGTCATTGGGCTAATAATCCAGAGACTCAGGGCTCTGGGGACCCAGGCAGATGGTGGAATTTGAATTCAATAAAAATCTGGAATTAAAAGTTTAATGATGACCATGAAACCATTGCCAATAGCTATAAATACCCACCTGATTCACTAGTGTGAAGGAGGAAAATCTGGCGTCCTTACCTAGTCTGGCCTACATGTGACACCAGACCCACAACAATGTGGTTAACTCTTCAAACACCCTCTGAAATGGCCGAGCAAGGCACTCAGTTGTATCAAAATGCTAAAAAGCCTCAAAAATATGAATGAAACTGGGTGCACCACCCAGCATCGACCTAGGCACCAGAAACAACAAGGCAAACTCAGCTCTGGCAACCCTGCAAATCCCTTTTTATGAACGTCTGGGGACTAGTGCCAAAATTGGGAGAGTTGTCTCACAGAATAGTCAAGCATCAGCCTGACACAGTCAGCTTCACGGAATCATATTTTGCAGATAATTCCCCAGGCACCACCATCACTATCCCTGGGTATGTCCTGTTCCACCGGCAGGACAGACACAGCAGAGGTGGGGCACAGTGGTATACAGTCCGGAGGGAGTTGCCCTGGGAGTCCTCAACATCGACTCCAGATCCCATGAAGTCTCATGGCATCAGATCAAATATGAGCAAGGAAACCGCCTGCTGACTACCACGTACCGCCCTCCCTCAGCTGATGAATCAGTGCTCCTCCATGTTGAACATCACTTGGAGGAAGCACTGAGGAATCAAGGGCACAGAATGTAATCTGAGTGGGGGACTTCAATGTCCATCACCAAGAGTGGCTCTGTAGCACCACTACTGAACGAGATGACAGAGTCCTAAAGGACACAGCTGCTAGACTGGGTCTGCGGCAGGTGGTGAGGGAACCAACAAGAGGGAAAATCATACTTGACCTCATCCTCACTAACCTGCCTGCCGCAGATGCATCTGTCCATGACAGTATTAGTAGGAGTGACTACCACACAGTCATTGTGGAGACGAAGTCCTGTCATCAGATTGAGGATACCTTCCATCATGTTGTGTGGCACTACTACTGTGCTAAATGGGATAGATTTCAAAAAGATTTGCAATTCAAGACTAGACATCTATGAGACGCACTGGGCCATTAGCAGCAGCAGAATTATACTCAAACACAATTTATAACGTCATGGCCGGACATGCCGTCCATTCTACCAGGGGATCAACCCTGGTTCAATGAAGAATGCAAGAGGGCAGCACCAGGTATACCTAAAAGTGAGGTGTCAACCTGGTGAAGCTATAACACAGGACTACTTGCATGTCAAACAGCATAAGCAGCAAGTGATAGACAGGGCTAAATGATCCCACAACCAACAGATCAGATCTAAGCTCTGCAGTCCTGCCACATCCAGTCGTGAATGGTGTTGGACAATTAAACAACTCACTGGGGGAGGAGGATCCTCAAATATCCTCATCCTCAATGATGAGGGAGCCCAGCGCATCAATGCAAAAGATAAGGCTGAAGCATTTGCTACAATCTTCACCCAGAAGTGCCAAGCGGATGATCTATCTTGGCCTCCTCCAGAGGTCCCCAGGATCACAGATGCCAGTCTTCAGCCAATTCGATTCACTCCAAGTGATATAAAGAAGCGACTGAAGGCAGTACTGTAAAGGCTATGGGTCCTGACAATATTCCAGCAATAGTATTGCAGACTTGCGCTCCAGAACTTGCTGCACCCCTAGCCAAGCTGTTCCAATACAGCTACAATACTGGTATCTAGCCAGCAATGTGGAAAACTGCCCAGGTATGTCCTGTACACAAAAAGCAGGAAAAGTCCAACAAGGCCATCAGTCTACTCCCCATCACCATTAAAGTAATGAGGGAGTCATCTACAGTGCTATTAAGTGGCACTTGCTTAGCAATAACCTGCTCACTGACACCCAGTTTGGGTTCCACCAGGGTCACTCAGCTCCTGACCTCATTACAGCCTTGGTTCAAACATGGACAAAAGAGATGAACTCCCAAGGGCTTATCAATTACCTTTCTATCATAAGGTGAGAAGTGGGATGTTCACAGATGATTGCACAATGCTCAGCACATTTGTAACTCATCAGACACTTAAGCAGTCCATGTCCAAATGCAGCAAGACCTGGACAATAGCCAGGCTTGGGCTGACAATTGGCAAGTAACATTCACACCACAGAAGTACCAGGCGATGACTATCTCCAACAAGAGAGAATCTAACCAGCTCCCCTTGACATTCAATGTCATTATTATCACTGAATCCCCCACTATCAACATTCTGGGGGTTACCATTGACCAGAAACTGAACTGGACTAGCCATATAAATACTGTGGCTACAAGAGCAGGTCAGAGCATAGGAATTGGGCAATGAGTAACTCACCTCCTGACTCCCAAAAGCCTGTCCACCATCTACAAGACACACATCAGGAGTGTGATGGAATACTCCCCACTTGCCTGAATGAGTGCAGCTCCCATAACACTCAAGATGCTTGACACTGTCCAGGACAAAGCAGCCCACTTGACTGGCGCCATATCCACAAACATTCACTCCTTCCAACACCGATGCACAGTGGCAGCAGTGTGTACCATCAGGAATTCACCAAGGCTTCTTAGACAGCACCTACCAAACCCATGACCACTACCACCTAGAAAGACAAGGGCAGCAGATAGATGGGAATACCCCTACCTGGAAGTTCCCCTCCAAGTCACTCACCATCCTGACTGGGAAATATATCGCTGTTCCTTCACTGTCGCTAGAGCAAAATCTTGGAACTCCCTTCCTAACAGCACTGTGGGTGTACCTACACTACATGGACAGCAGTGGTTCAAGAAGGTAGCTCACCACCACCTTCTCAAGGGCAACTAGGGATGGGCAATGATTGCTGGCCTAGCCAGTGATGCCCACATCCCGTGAATGAATGTTAAAAAATTTCAAAATGGCCATCATAAAAAAGTGCAATGATATCCAAGTTTCCCACATAGATCATGTGGCACCCTGAAATGGGCTTTACACACTGGCTTTTCTCTATCACTCGCAAATTAAAAGGGGGCTTCATGCACACACAAACAAATTCTTAGCTCATGGACCACTTTGAGGAAACATCTTTTATGTGGTTGTGACAACTGCGAAACATGTTCAGTGGTATTGGGGCACAGAAATATGGACTATGAATGTGGAATTAAATGCGAATGATAGCGCATGCAATTTATGCTCATTTTTTATGAAAAGGGGGATGTTTGAATAGTTGAATTTGCACACTGTGGTTTTCATATTTGTGTGACCTCTGATGTTATGATATGTAGATAAAGGCTTTAGGGCAGTAGTTATTTTACACACCACATCAAATGGGTGGATATTCATTTTTAATGCATTGCATTGTATCATTAGAAACTGACAAATAAAATTAAAGGTAAATTTTCCCTCCTGTCCCCTCCAGCCTGGAGTGGAAACATAGAGAAAAAATTGGCTATGAGAGAAGGCAGCAGAGTAATGTGGTGTCCAGATGTTTAGCAGACTGGAGTGAAGTACACAGTGGTATTCTCCACGGGTCAGGATCGGATCACTGCTCTTTCTGAAATGTATGACCTGAACGGTGGTGTACAGGACACAGTTTCAAAATTTGCAGCAGACAGAAAACTCAGAAATGCAATAAACAGTGAGGAAGGCAATAACAGGCTTCAGGAGAACACATATGTAGACTGATGAAATGGACAGACACATGACAGCTGACATTTAATGCACTTTATTTATTCTTTCACAGGTTATGGGAGGCGCCAACATTTATTGCCCATCCCTAATTGCACCTGCAAAGGTTATGTTGAGCTGTCTTCTTGAACCGCTGCAGTCCATGTGGTGTAGGTACACACAGTGCTGTTAGGGAAGGGGTTCCACGATTTTGACCCAGTGACAGTGAAGGAACGGTGATATATTTCCAAGTCAGGATGGTGTGTGGCTTGGAGGGCAAGTTGCAGGTGGTGGTGTTCCCATGTATCTGCTGCCCTTGTCATTCTAGGTGGTAGCAGCCTTGGTCTGGAAAGTGCTGTCGAAAGAGCCTTAGTGAATTCCTGCAAAGATTCTTGTCGATGGTACACACGGCTGCTACTGTGCGTTGGTGGTGGAGGAAGTGCTTGTTAAAGGTGGTGGATGATATGCCAATCAAGTAGGCTGCTTTGTCCTGGTTGGTGTCAAGCCTCCCAAGTGTTGTGGGACTTATACTCATCCAGGCAAGTGGAGAGTATTTCATCACACTCCTGACTTGTGCCTTGTAGATGGTGCACAGGCTCTGTGGAGTAAGGAGGTGAGTTATTCTCCACAAAGTCCCCAGTGTCTGACCTGCTCTTATAGCCACAGTATTTATACGGCTGGTCTGGTTCAACTTCTGGTTAATGATAACTTCCAGATGTTGATAGTGGGAGATTCAGCGATGATAATGCCATTCAATGTCAAGGGGAGATGGTTAGGTTCTCTCTTGTTGGAGATGATCATTGACTTGCAGGTGTGTGGCACAAATGTTACTTGTCATTTATCAACCCAAGCCTGGATATTACCCAGGTCATGCTGCACATGGGCACAGGCTGCATCAGTATCTGAAGAGATGCGAAAGGTGCTGAACAATGTGCAATCATCAGTGAACATCCCCACTTCTGACCTTGTGATGGAAGGAAGGTCATTGCTGAAGCAGCTGAAGATGGTTGGGCCAAGGACACAAACCTGAGGAACTCCTGCAATGATGTCCCGGAGCTGAGATGCCTGACCTCCAACAACCACAACCATCTTCCTTTGTTCCAGGTATGACTCGAACCCCTGATTCCCATTGGCTCCAGTTTTGCTAGGGCTCCTTGATGCCACACTCGGTCAAATGTTGCCTTGATGTCAAGGGCAGTCACTCTCACCTCAGCCCAGGGGTTCAGCTCTTTTGTCCATGTTTGAACCAAGGCTGTAATGAGGTCAGGAGCTGAGTGGCCCTGGCAGAACCCAAACAGTGAGCAGGTTATTGCTACGCAAGTGCTGCTTGATTGCACTGTTTATGACCCTTTTCATCACTTTACTGATGACCAAGAATAGACCGATGGGGCCATAATTGGCCAGGTTGAACATGTCTTGCTTTTTGTGTACATGGCATACCTGGGCAGTTTTCCACATAGCTGGGTATTGGGGGCATTTAAAATGAAGTGAGCACCATACCTGCCAACTACCCTCTTGGCCCTGCCCCCTGTGCAGGATGGGAGAGCCACCAGTTGCCTCGTCTGCCATGTACCATTTGAGGCCTTTAAGTGGCCGATTCATACCACTAAATGGACTCATCCCACCACCGTTGGTATTTTACTTGCAATGGAAGGAGGCCCATGCCATGCAGGAAGCTTGGGAGCTTTAGCTCTACGTGCTGGTGTCGGGAAAAGGGTGGGGGACATCTTTGCAGGCCAGTTGGACCCATCGGAGAGTCTTCACCCCTTTAACCCTTGCACCCTCCCACACCCGAACCCACATTCGTCTCATCAGACCTGCCAGTCTGGCCTCAGCGAGACCTCAGACTTACTTCTGAGTCGGGGCAGGGCTCCTGTTTGTCAGGACTGGTTGTAGTCCCAGCAGTGGCCACCCCTACCAGTGGCGCTGCTGGGACGAGGGAGCAGCCAGTCATCCTGAGATAGGAGCAGAAGTCCCACCTCCAACTGCTTAATGCTGTCTGAAATGTTAAGTGGTTGGGGGCAGTCATTGAAGGCATGGGCGATTTCCCTAACTTTTCAGCTGGGAGGAGGAATGACTGGTGGCGGTGGAGCAGGGATTACTGTGCCCCATTAAGCCCAGCCCCTGGTCTTTATCAACAGGGTTAGGGTGTAGTTTTGATCCCCAAAACCTGCTGAGTTTGTGCTGAGTGAGAAGTAAAAATGTGAAAAATTTATCGACAAGCCCAACCTGTCCACTGGTTTTAAGAGGCCTGTCATGGGAGTGAGTGGGAGTGCAAGGGACTCACAAGTATGCTCACAGAAGACAGGTGGGTCAATAAAAAGAACTGTTAAGGAAGATGCAATTTTTTTTTACATGCTTTTAAAAATCCATTTTAGTCGATTTTCCTGAGACTTGGGAAACCCAGCTTGGAAAAGGTCTGGATCCATATGGAAAGTGCACTTACAACACTGCTGCTTGGCCAAAAAGAGCAGGAATGTTCCCTTTCAGCCCAACAAATGAGCCTCTGTATCCCCAGTATTCATCCAACACTCCACCACTCCCCAAAAGTGACCCCACGGATGCAACCCCCTTGCCGGTTCTTCTCCAAACTCGTCTCTTCTTCCTTCTTAGTTTCCACTCTGCCCCTCAGGGGCATCCTCGTGCTGTAAGCTTTCCTGTCTGGAGGGCAGCCAGCACTAGGGCAGGAAGCCTAATGAAAAATGTTCAAAGGCATCCTGTTTTTAATCTTTGAAGCCTGGAACTTCCGGGTTTCCTGTCACAATTTCCACCCCAGCTCCAAAACCGTTCCACAACTATTGGTGCCATGGAATACAAAAGCAACTTATTCTAAACCTTTGAAAATGACTGGTTAGGCACTAGATGGAGTATTGCGTCCAATTCTGGCACCACACTTTAGGAAGGATGTTAAGGCCTAGGAGACGACCCAGAGGACATTTACTAGAATGATACCAGACTTCAGTTATGTGGAGACGCTGGAGAAGCTGGGATTTCTCAATAGAGTAGAGAAGGTTATGGGAAGATCTTATACAAGTATTCATAGAAATAAGGAGCAGGAGTAGGCTATTCGGCCCTTTGAATCTGCTCCACCATTCAATATGATTATGGCTGATCCTCTATCTCAACACCATATTCCCACTTTCACTCCATACCCCTTGATGCCCCTAATATCCAAAAAATAATCAATTTCTTTATTGAATATACTTAGTGACCCGGCCTCCACACACTTCTGTGGTAGAGAATTCCACAGGTTGACCACCCTCTGAGTGAAGAATCTTTTCCTCATCTCAGTTCTAAATGGCCTGCCCTATATCCTAAGACTGTTCTAGACTCCCCAACCAGGGGAAACATCCTCCCTGCATCTAGTCTGTCTAGCTCTGTTAGAATTTTATAAGTTTCAATCAGATCCCCTCTCATTCTTCTAAACGCTAATGAATACAGGTTCAGTCAAACCAATCTCTCCTCATACGACAGTCCTGCCATCCCTGATATCAGCCTGGTGAACCTTCGCTGCACTCCCTCTATGGCAAGTATACCCTTTCTTAGGTAGGGAGGCAAAAACCGCATGTCAAATACGGGATAATGATAGAGCGAGTAAGGAGGAAATAACTCCACCATTAAGAGGATTAGTAGCCAGAGGACAAGAATTTAGATCATTAGCAGAAGAAACAGAGTAGAGATAAGGGGGCATTTTTTAAAAATCCAGTGAATTATTTGGACATAGAATGCATAGCCTGAAAGCAGAGGGAAGCAGATTATATTATTCTGATGAAGGGTCACAGATCTGAAATATTAAATCTGCCAAGTTCTGATTATTTCCAGCACTTTCTGTTTTTATTTCAGATTTCCAGCAGCTGCAGTATTTTTCTCTTGTATAGTACATTACAAATTCCTTTTCCTTGCATTACAAACTCTTTTCTGTAAGGTTATTAATTAACACACAATTTTCACGTCTCTTCGCCGCATTTTATATCTAGTGATCCCTCATACAAACATACGAAGTAGAGCAGGAATAGGCCACTCGATCCATCGAGCTTGCTCCGCCATTTGATAAGATCATCGTTGATCTGATTGTAACCCCAACTCCACAGGCCTGCCTACCTCCGATAACCTTTCACCCCCTTGCTGATCAAGAATCTATCCAGTTTCGCCTTAAAAATATTCAAAGTCCCTGCTTCCACTGCCTTTTGAGTCAGAGAGTTCCATAGACTCACAATCTTATGAAAGAAAAAATTCCTCACCTGTGAACATCCCTTAGAAAACACACCTCCCAGCCATTATCTTAATCACAATTCTCAGCTATTATACCTCCTTGCGTGACCAGCTTTAAATCACAAAGAACATTACAGTGTAGAAGACACCTCTCATTGCAATATGAGGACACTTCAATAGCTGTCCATTGCTGTAAGGTGCTTTGGGATGTCTGGAGGTTGTGAAAAGTTCTGGATAACTAACCACAAGTTTGTTCTTTCTTTACTGCCCCTTTTTAGTTTAACTTATTTCAAATTCCATCTGTTCCGTATTGATTTGAATTCTGTTCAATACCCTCTTCTTAACTTGTATTTTCTTTGGGTCCTTTGTTTACTTTATAGCTCTGTCCCTGTATTAGTTAATTTGCTGCAGCCCGATGGTTCCACTTGGTGATGTACTTGCCACTGGTGTTCAGCTTTTCATCTCTGCCCCTCTTTATCTTTAACTTCCCAACTGGAGTCTGAGGTTTCCTTTGGTGTATTTCTCCCTGTATTTTAATTCCCTTTGTCCATCTATGACCTGATGATTCTCATGTTGTTCTTTTGTTTTTTTTTCATTTTGTAGGAGCTTCTGAAGCATCTGCCACCTGTTTGTTATGCAGCATTGTAGTATATTGAAAATTCCATTGTACATTTTATCCACTAAAGGATATTATACACACTTGTACCAGCAGAGGGAGTCTGCAAGAAGGGAGTAATAGAGGGTCCATGTTTAACAGCTTGCTCATGCAGCTCTAATTCTAAGTGTCTCTAGCTAGATGTAGAACATCTTTCCCAAGAACTTCACAGCAGTGACTGAATAAAAACTGAGCTACACCCACCCTGGCCTCAGGAGACATTAATGTTGCAGCTCCAGTTGGACATTTTCCTGGAGATTTGATCACATGACCACCAGCTTCCAAACACCCCAACCCCACACTCCTGCCATTGGTCGCCCACAATGTCCATCTTCATTGTGCACAGCCAACCAGAATGTGAATGAACTCTTTATTATTCAATCAGACAGTTCTGTCAAACACAATTGTTCTTTAACATCCCTAAGATTTTCTCCCAGGGGTTACTCACAGAGGTGTCCTGTAAATTAATAGCTATTTAAGTCCTGGGAACTCCAGGGCAATCCTGGAGGGTTGGCAACATGTCAGGAGCTTCTGGACCATCTATACCACCTGTGACTGAGATCAATGCCCAGCAGTTTGCAGTCAGTAGTGGGAAATTATGGGTTGGACATGTCAATGACCTTTAACCTGGCAGAGTGTCAGCAGCGCTGAGTTTTTCCCACCGTCAGTCGGTCCTGGGTGGAAGATTGGAAAGAGTGTCTCAGTGAAAAAGTGGGTGAAATTGTGAAGATGGAACATATCGTCCGCATTGTAAAACTGACAACTGTCCAGCCTCACAGTCCAGGAACAGTCCGATTGTCTAGGGCTTCACACTCAGAAGGAGGAAGTTGGATAGGCGAATGCAAAGTAGTCACTTCCAGCCAACAGCCACAAAGTTTAGTATCCAGCCTCAGGTCTCAGTCTGATACTTGCTCTCCTGTCTGCGGACTCTTGAACCATGCCCACAGACAAGAATGCCTTGTCCCCCATGACCACCTCCCAGTGGTATCTCCCTGACACGAGTACCTCTGACCCCAGGACACAGCCCCAGGAATCAAATCTCTCCGGGGTGTCAGGGAGCCACTGCGGTTTGTCATGGAGTCTCATACTGGTCCGGTCTTCAAACAGGAGAAGCCAGGGATTCACTGTTCAAATCCAGAGTCAGAGAGGCTGGAGCTGGGAATGGGAGGGAAGTTAAAATAACTCAATTCGTGGTTTACATTTTCACTCCAAATTTACAACACAGAAACAGGCCATTCGGCCCCTGAGGTCTCTGTTGGTGTTTATCCTCTGCACAGGCCCCCTTACAACTGTGTTCATCAAACGCCATCAGCATATCCTTCTATTTCTTATGTTCCTTATGTTTGTCCAACTTGCCTTGAAATACATTAACATGACTCATTTCAACTCCGTATGAGAGAGAGTTCCATATTCTCTGGTTAAAGGAGTTTGCCCTGAATTTATTACTGGATTTATTCGTGCCTTTCTCCATTGCATTGATAGCAGTGAGCATTAGTCACCCTGACAATTGGCAACCCGGGTTGAATTTTATCATGGGCGAGTCAGTGGCATTCAGCGCGGGTGAGGGGAGGGAGGGGGTTAAATGGCTAAATATTCTAGGGGCGTCAGGAAGCTCCACATCCCTGATTCAGTCAGGTGAGACAAGGGGCGGGATTTTCCAGGCCCTCCTGCTGGTGGGATGATCAGCATTCACTGTGGGAAAACCCATTGAGGCAGGGGTGGGCAGCCAGACCACTCCACAAGGTGAGTTGGCATTTTAAGTATGTTAAAGAGGCCTCGGATTTAACCTGCCGTTTTTTTATTCATTCACGGGATGTGCGCTTTGCTGCCGAGGCCAGCGTTTACTGCCCATCCCTAATTGCGCTCGAGAAGGTGGGGGTGAGCAGCCTTCTTGAACTGCTGCAGCCCATGTGGTGCGGGTACACCCACAGTGCCGTTAGGGAGGGAGTTCCAGGATTTTCACCCAGTGGCAGTGAAGGAACGGTGATATATTTCCAAGTCAGGATGGTGAGTCGCTTGGAGGGGAACTTCCAGGTGCTGGTGTTCCTATTTTCTGCTGCCCTTGTCCTTCTAGATGGTAGTGGTCATGGGTTTGGAAGATGCTGTCAAAGGAGCCTTGGTGAGTTCCTGCAGTGCATCTTGTAGGTGGTACACAGTGCTGCTACTGTGCGTTGGTGGTGGGTGGAGGTATTCCAATGTGTCCTTCTAGATGGTAGCGGTCATGGCTTTGGAAGGTGCTGTCCAAGGAGCCAAGATGGGCAATAAATGCTGGTCTAACCAGCAACGCCCATCTCCCGTTAAAGGAAAAAGTTAAAACAGAAAGTGTTGGAAACACTCAGCAGGTTAGGCAACGTATGTGGAGACGAGCGCTTCTCTGTTGTGACCAAAATCGTTGGGAGTCCCAACCCCAAAACAAGGCACCTACCATTTTCGTAGCAGTGGGAATGGGGTTGGGTCATGTTTTATACATGCACATTTTGTGGAGGCAGCTGCCCATATGAATCAGCAGCTGCCTCCACTCATTTGTGATTTTGGTGTGAGAGGTGCCTGAAACCCAATGTGTGCAGATTAGACCTGGTAGGAGCAAGTTTGAAATTTGTGGATTTGTTTGGATAGCCAAGGTACCCTTTGGGAGAGGTAAGGTACACTTTTGGATATCAGCCCAGGGCACCTTTGGGGGAAGTCAGGTTTCTTTGAGGGAGGTGTGATGCCAATTGAGAGAGGTAAGGTGCTCATTGGGACTCTTAAAATTAGACATGAATGTGCGTAGCAAGTGCATAAACTCATTGGAACTGTGAATCTCATTGAAACTTTCAAAAACAACTGTCAAAACTGTTAAGATGAATTGTCAAACAGAGCACTCAAGCTGTCAAGGCATTTAAATCCCTTTAAATGCTTGAAAAAATGAATGTTAAAAAAAATGATTGCTTGCTATTACACTCTGTTGGCATAACCGGATTCATGTTACTTGACTGATTTCACAACTGTCCAGCTCTAAGTGTTTATGGAGTCTTTGAAGTGAGACCATGAATTCCAATGCTTGTTTTTATGAGGGATTATGTATTTGAATGAAATGCTTGCTGTTATATAAGGGATTATGTAGTCGAGGGAATGTAATTTTAATATTTTTTCTTAATGAATAAAAATGTTTTTTCTAGAAGTAGATTCTGAAATAGACACTTGGTATTTATTTCATTTAATCTCAGCATGGCAACTGTAGTTTGCTTGTGGTAGATACTGTGGTAGATACAGCATGGTAGATCTAAAGGCAAAGGATAGTGGCTCAGTGCATGGGTTGGCATAATTTTGCACTAGGCTGGCAATAAAACTCCATAGAGGTCATTGGGGCATAGGGTGGCATGCAGGTTTTGAAAGGCCAAGATGGCGGGTCGGGGCTTAAGTTGGCATTGAGCATATTAGGGATCATGAGGGTAGGTGGGGGCATAGTTTGGCATGGAGGAAATAAGAAGCCATGAGGATGGGTGGAGGACATAGGTTAGCATGGAGGGTATGAGGGACCATGGAGGGTGGTGGGTAGGGTCATGAGGTGGCATGCGTTGGCATGGAAGTGTGGGGACGGTTAGAGAGTGTGAGCAGCTGGAGGCTATTTTGTGCTTTTCACCTTTTTAACAAAAAAATTTGATACAGCACCAGAGCAACAAGGCCAGCCTAATTCCTAGCTTACCTCTAAACCCAGCAGCCTCCGCACTCACTCCGGCTTCACCCAGCCTTTTCTTATTAATTCAAGGGATATGGGCGTTGCTAGCTAGGCCAGCAATTATTGCCCATCACTAATTGCGCTTGAGAAGGTGATGGTGAGCTGCCTTCTTGAACTGCTGCAATCCATGTGGTGTAGGTACACCCACAGTGCTGTTGGGAAGGGAGTTACAGGATTTTGACCCAGTGACAGTGAAAGAATGGTGATATATTTCCAACTCAGGATGGTGAGTGACTTGGAGGGGAACTTCTAGGTGGTGGTGTTCCCATGCTGCCCTTGTCCTTTTAGATGGTAGCAGTCGTAGATTTAGAAGGTGCTGCCTAAGGAGTCTTGGTGAGTTCCTGCAGTGCATCTTGTAGACGGTACACACTGCTACCATTGTTCGTTGGTGGTGGAGGGAGTGATTTTTTCTGGATGGGGTGCCAATCAAGCAGGCTGCTTTGTCCTGATTGGTGTCAAGCCTCCTGAATGTTGTTGGAGCCAAGCTCATCCAGACAAGTGGGGAGTATTCCATCACATTCCTGGCTTATAGATGCCTTGTAGATGGTGGACAGGCTTTGGGGAGTCAGGAGGTGAGTTACTCGCCACAGGATTCCTAGCCTCTGACCTGCTCTTGTAGCCACAGTATTTATATGGCTAGTCTAGTTCAGTTTCTGGTCAATCGTAACCCCCAGGATGTTGATAGTGGGGTATTCAGTGATGGTGATGCCATTGAACATCAAGGGGCAATGATTGGATTCTCTCTTGTTGGAGATGGTCATTCCCTGGCAATTGTGTGGCACAAATGTTACTTGCCACTTGTCAGCCCATGTCTGGACAATGTCCAGATCTTGCTGCAATTGGACATGGTCTGCTTCAGTATCTGAGGAGTCACAAATGGTGCTGAACATTGTGCAATCATTAGCAAACATCCCCACTTCTGACCTAATGTTGGAAGGAAGGTCATTGATGAAGCAATTGAAGACGGCTGGGCCGAGGACACCACCCTGAGGAATCCCTGCAGCAACGTCCTGGAGCTGAGATTGACCTCCAACAACCACAACCAGCTTCCTCTGTGCTCAGTATGACTCCCAGGCAACACTGCCACCCTGAACAAAAATCCATCCTTCCAGGTAATTTTCTCCTTGGTTCAGCCTTGCAGACAGGGAATTTTCCCAACTCTCAAGCCGGAAGGAAAAATCAATGCCACCGCCTACCCCTCAGCCACATCAAGCTGCGGGCAGGATAAATTGCCTGTCAGTGGGACTTTGGCCCCTCACTGGAGAGAAGGTCTCAACCTCGGGAGCTGCCTGCCAATCCGGCAGCGCCAAGATCTCATTCATGGGCGCTGCCAGAACTGCATCCACACCCAAGGAGGAGACGCAATAGATCCCGGGGTGAGGTGAGCCCGGTGTATTGAGCGGGGAAGGTTTGGCCTGCTTTGGGAGGGGGTGAGGGTGGTGGGTTTTGGAAAGCTTTTGAGTAGGAAGAAAGAGAGGTTCTAAATTGCCGGGGGTGACGTGCTGGGGGATTGCCTCCAGATGCACAAAAGGCACTCCCCTGAAGACAGCGTCCTCCTCCCTTCCTGCCCTTTTAACAAAAATGGCCTGCCCACACCTGCCCAACTGCTAGCTGTATTATGGTGAGGGCAGCGTAGTATCAGGGTCAAGAGGCTTTTTAACAAGCTCAGTTGACCCTGGATTATTATTTAAATATGGTGGGTGGGTTCCAGGTTTCGGTGCCCGTCCAGCCACCGTGTTATGGGGGTGAGCTCGGGTGTGGATGGGTGCATGCTCCATTTCACTTGCACCACCCCCCCCCCCACCCAACACTGTTGAAAACACGCCCAGAGGGGGCAGGTAAAATCAGTTTCAGATCAATGACCTTTTATTAGAACGGGAGAAAGGCAGAGATTTGACACTTTATAAGTAAGCACGGAGACAGGAAAATGGGTGGTGGAGAGGAAAGAACAAATGAGAGGCCCATGATACAGTAGAGGGCAGGAGTGATTGAATGACGTAAGGCACGATTGTTCAAAGTAAAGGAGCAAAACAGCACCAGTGCCAGCTGGGTCTTATGATCCAAAGTCGTTGAATGCAAGCATCAGGTCTGGAAGGTCGTAAATTTCCTGATCAAAAGATTCTGAATGTTGTTTCTCAAGCAGATGCTCTACAGGAGTCCCAGGAAAGAGGGCAGAATTTTGCCGTCGGCGATCAGGGGGCGTGGCCCACTCGCCGACATGTAAAATGATGCAGGATGATGTCGGGCAGAACCCCCGATCCCATCCCGCCCCATTTAAATTTTCAGGAAGGCGGGGGCACAACAAAATCAGCTGAGCTCCCGCCGACCTGTCAATGGCCAATTGAGGCCATTGAGAGGATCATTTAAACAATTACAGGGCCTGCCCGTCCAACCTTAAGGTTGGCAGGTCGGCCAGGAGTCCCAGCGGCAACTAAAGAAAACATGAAACCTCAACCGCCGGCGGGATGAGGTTTCATGCATGGTTTTAAAAGGTTTATTAAAGTTATAGTGTAATTTATGAACATGTCCCATCTCATGTGTCATTGTCAAATGAGGGGCACATGTTAGGGAATTTTTTTTCTATTTTTAATCTTTTTAATCTCAGGGAGGTGTGCACTCTTTTGTGCGCATGGGTGAAAGAGGACACTCTCGCTTTTGGGGAATCCTCCCCCCTCACAGGAAGCGCACAGCGCTTCCCGTCGGATGTCACGCTGGGTGGGCCTTAATTGGCCCACCCACGTAAAATGGCAGCGGCGCCCACTTCCCCAGTGGGGATTGGCTCCCAGCCCGCCGGAGATTGGGTTAGGTCCCCCCGCCTGACAGGCAGAAAATTCTGCCCACGGGGTTGGGGCTGCAAGGGAGAATTAAAATAGCAAGTGACCAAAAGCTCAGGGCCACACTTGCAGACTGAATGGAAGATTGTCGGAACATATTCCAAGGATGTTGCAGGAATTCCCGAATTGTCTAGACACTGGGCGGAATTTTACGGCCTCGTTGCAAGGTTGGGGGGGGTGGGAGGGTGCTGGGCCAGAAAATGCGGTGAGCCGTTCAAAAGTCCATTGGTTTTGGCGGGATCAGAAAATCCCGCCGACGGAAGTGGCCATAAAATTACGCCCACTGCGGGAAGCCAACAGTTTGGGGCCCAATAGCAGACCAGCTCCAGGAATAGACAAAGCAATCAATTTGGTCAAACCAGTTTCAAATTATTCAAGAAATTATTCATCTACTTCATAATACACTCATGTTATTTTGCGTCGGCTGAAGCGCCATTCATCGAAGCTACAACATAATTCCCACCTTCAGGAATATCGGATCATCTTTTTGCTCCATTCGTTTCTGCAACTTTTCCTCCATATGACATAAATTCTCTTTAGTTTCACCTCTGATTAAACGCTGCTCTTTCACGGTGAGAATCTGGTGTGTTTTAGTGAACTCGGATGGGATGTGGGACTGCAGAACATGGGCTGGTTTATTCTCTCATCGGGCGGCCAGGCCTAGGGGGTGGCTATGGAACCGACCGCCGCCCGCGATTATGCCCCGACCAGGATTTCACACTGGCAGGCCAGTTAAGGCCCATCCAGCGTGAAACGCGACTCATCACTGACTGTAGAGGACCGAGCGGGGGTGGAGGTGCTATTTGCCGCCGGGTCCCATGGCAACCTGGCGGCCGGTATAATGAAGGCCCAGGCAGCCCCAGAAAGGCTGAAGACGCACTCGAACGCAGCAGCAGTGTACACACGGCACCCCCCCCCTGCTTTTCAGAAGAGTACCTCACAGTCTTGCTTTGGGAGGTGGCTGCCAGGACGGACACCCTCGTCCCCAGAGATGGGAGGAGGAGGCTACCGCACCTCACCAAGAGGGCATGGGAGCAGGTTGTAGCCCTGGTGAGCAGCTACAACGTGGTGTAGCGCACATGAGCACAGTGGCAGAAGCGCTTCAATGGCCTGCTACACTCAGGAAGGGTGAGTAACATGTTGGCATGGGTCAGTTTGCTGAATGTTAAGGTCTAGCCCCCGCCTCCGCACCCCCCCCCCCCCCACAGTGGACCTCAGGGGTGCTAGAGTCTGAGTGCCAACTGTCAATGATGCTGAAGGTGGCCAAGGGAGTGAGCCCTGGCTGCTTGGACTGAGTGCCTTGCGGCTCGAGGGCCACAACTTGGATGTACCCTGCAAGGTGTTCCTCAGCTGCGATTGGCAAGGCTGCGATGGCGCTGCAGGTAGGGAGTGGACTAATCAATGTTCCTCTGTCCTTTCAGGAGAAGACAAACCATAACCAAGCCAAGAGGGCTTGGAGACCCGCCCAACCTGCTGCTGCTCACCCGGTTTGAGCAGGATGTCCTAGAGCTGTAGAGCCAGCACCTTCCTCATGCAACCAGCCATGGAGTGGCGGGGCTGCCAGACCAAGGTAAGAGTGCAGTGCACAAAGGTGAGACTTTCGGATTGTGCTACCATTCTAGTGTAGTTTCATCATTGAAGGGAGCCTCAAACCTGGAGTCCCCACTGATCATTAGAAGATGGTGGCACCGTGATGCAGATCTCAGTGCCTGGCATGCTCAGTGACAGTGCAATGTTGTTAGAGGGAAGAAAGTAAGTAAGAATTTATGGTAAAGGAGAATTTATTGAAAGGGAATGAATTACTTCAAATCTCCAGGCAGCCAGGGCTACCAAGCACATTAACAGTTAAAAGTTACCGGGTGAATCTTGCACAGCCTTAGGGCCTGCAAACAACAGAAAGGCTTTGGGAACCAGACTGGAGTCAGAGGATAGCAATAACATAGATTAAGTGTGCTCCTCAACAGGTAGGGGAAGAACAGATGATCCCAGCTTAGATAAGAGGGAAGGTCTCTGCCTGGGTGAAAAATAGGGACATACGATGCATGTGCCTGTTACCAGAGATGTCTGTTTAATGTAAACCTATATGTTGACGAGATCGGAATCTGGAAACTGTTCTTGTATGTGGCCAATAACGTATAAATATGCTGAATACTTGTTATTTAGCAGAGTGCTATCTCAAGCCGCGTTTAGATGGTTCTCTCCTTGCAATTGCTTGAATAAGCCACTGTGGCCTTTACCTGAGTCTCCTGTGGTCTGTTTGTCAAAGTGACTACAATAATTTGGAGTAGCCGGCAGGATACTCAGATTGGATCCTTGGGATGGTTCTGCAAAGTGGGTGAGGATATTTTACTTACCACCCGCAGTTAGTGCAGAAAGCCTACCTGAGAATAATCCAGCCGAGTATCAAAGAATCGGGAGGAGGACTCAGGACAGGATAGGGAGAAGAGGCGCCGAGGTGGGAAGCAAGAGCTGCGCTGTGGGCTAGCAGCGCCAAAGCTGCGCAGGGAGGCCAGACCACTACCGAAATAGGAGACGGAGCCGTGCTGGCGGGTTACGGTTTGAAATATAGCCATAACCAAAGCCGCGCAGGAAGGCCAGACCCCGGTGAAATAAGTGAAACTGCAAATACCGCAAGTAACTATGCTGTTAGGGTCACGCGAACATACCGTGCAGAGATAGATGGACATAAGAACAGAGTGCCGTCAGGGAAACAGAATAATGTTATGGAACTTGACTGGGGAACCGTGGACTCCATTACGAGGTTCATAGCGCAACAACAGTGAAAATTAATCACAAAAATGCAGAAGGAGGGCTGGAATCCACAGGGAACACCCTGGAGGACAAAAACAGTGATGGATAGAGCAGAAAAAGGATAAGGAAAAAAAGGGGTGATGGTTATTATTATCTTGTACCTGCAGTTGTGCAGATGGGTTAATACTAAGTTCGAGTTGAGTAGGGAGAGAGAGACAAAGTCATGTCCAGGACAGATCAGAGCAGTGGCGGCAGCTTGTAGTGATACTGATCAAGAGGAGGAGAGCTCCGAAGGAGAAACCTATGATGGAGTTGGGACAAAACTGCCCTCATACGAACCAACTGCCCCACTCTGCCCGTTAAATCCCATGGCCCCTATGGCAGTAATTGTTAGGAAAAGTAAAGTCAGGACAGGCAAATTAAAAACTGAAGGGAGAAAGGGGGCTGAGGAATTGGGGAAGGATGAGGAGATTAAGAGGGTTACGGAGAAAGTTAAGCAAGTACCATTCAGCCCAGGTGAGAAGCAGGTTTTGCTTAAAAAACTGCTGAAGCTTAAAACTCGGCATAGCAACCCAGATTTTTAGACCAAACTGCGGGAAATGCAAGATTTCCATGCAATGCATCCCCTTGATACCCACATACTGGTGAAGGCTAAATGCCCAGGGGATATTTGGGGAAGTTTGCCCCTACAGTTTAGAAGTAGCGACTGGACGAAACCTGTACTATGGACATCCCAGATCGGGAGAAGGTGACAGCCCTGCACAGGGACTTTGAGGAGGCAGTTAAGGAAGCCTTGGGGGAAGGAGAGACGAATTGGGGGTGTATAACGTCCAAAGTACAGAAGAAGGGTGAGTCCGTATGCAGAGCAGAAGTGGGAGACATATGTACAGTTTTCAGGACAACCATATCCCATACAGGATAACGAGATTTTCCTGAAAATGTGGAAGGACGATTGGGACCCAAAAGGTCCACTACTGAATTACTGGGGAACCAACCTTTGTACCACCCTCATGCAGACTTGTATCACTAGTTTCCAAGCTGACTGGGATTGATACATATGAGTTACATTAACTCATACGAGTTAATATCCTAAAATTCTGAGGGGAAAAATTACCTGAAGTTCAAGGGATTCTAGGAAAACCAAAAGTCATAAACACACGGTCTAGGTGGGTCCAATGGGGAAAAAGGGGTTTCTTTTGAAGAGTTGAATTAAATATGAAAGGAAATCTGCATCTCAACAGCACTGTAATTTGAAGTTGGGACAAGGCTTGAGGTGTAAAGTGCAGTGTAATTTAACAGGTTACTTTGAATTACTAGGATGGTATCTAAGATAAAGAATGTGTCGATAAACATATGGGAATGACAACTTGGATACAAATGATTACACATGAAAAAAGAGGTTGTTTTAATTTTGATAGCGTAAATTACATTTCTGACAAAGTTTAAAACTTTGAGGTTTGGTTCATGATAAAGTTCTCAAAAGGGAATTTTCATTTTAAAAGGTCTGACAACAATTGGCACTAATTCAAATGCTGCAAGCTTTTGTATTTGTAAGTCTGTTCCCAGAATATGAAGCTAAGCTCAAGACCTTGAAAAAGTTTGGCAGAAATCCAATTTTTGGCTGAGTTAATGAATCTGGGGTAATTCTAAAAGAAAAGGGTCAGACACATTTTAGTGAGTTACTCTTGAGACAATAAAATGTTGTTTGAGAAGAAGATAAGGAACATGTCAATGCCTGAAATCTTTTTTAAAACTGTTATGAGAATATTTTATTTATTTTAAAGTCTCTCCAGGCAACCTGAACAAGATAAGATGGTAGCTGTTGCATGTGTTAAACGTTATGAGACAAATAGGGGAAAGAGTTAGGGGAAGAGGATACAATATACAAACTTTTTTAAGGGAAGTGAATTTGATAATCTGGCCATCAACTGAGACATTGGAAACAAACAGGGTGAGATAAGCAAGGTTCTAGAGACAGAGATCCTCGTTGACATGGAATAGTTAATACGGCCTAAAGAGCAAGGAAACATTATAAACAATCAAGACAATAGAGAAACTGACATCAAGAGAACCTTAGGATGATCATGGTCAGGGAAAAAAAAACTTAGAGGTAAAACTATGTGGAATTTGTAGTTCAGGAATTGAAATGTAAGGAGAAATAATACTTAACAACAACAATTCACCACAAGATGGATACAGGTAAAGGGAAAGCTGGAAAAAGGCTAAATAGATGTATTACTGATTGTATTAATGTGCCTGCAAGCTACAAAAAGTAAGACCACAGGATTAACACTATGATGACAGGCAGAGTTAAGCAGCTCGCAGAGAGAGCCATCACAGGAAGTGAAGATACTGAGCCATTGAAAGATAGGATAAGGAGGTGCATTGTAGAGTTGTGTCAGCAGTTTAAAGGAATTGAGGACCGATGTGGGACAGCAGCAGGAGACAGTAGACTGGAAGGAGTGGAGAATACCTATCCAGATGGATTCAGATCAGGGAACTCATTTCACAGGAAGAGTCATTAAAGAAATGTATAAATTTAAATATAAACAGAAATTCCACATTCCCTACCAGCCACAGAGCTCGGGGATGGTGGAAAGGATGAACTGAACTTAAAAAAAAAACTCTATATTCTAATGCACCTTAGGGGTTACAACAAGCAGGACCGCCGGGTTCACCCCATTTGAAATAATGACAAGAAGAGCAATGCAGTTACCCAAGGAAATCATAGTCAGAGTGGGAGATGTTGGGCCACTAACAGGAAGGATGCGAGACTGTGAGGGAAATAAGTAAGCAATTGCATGAGTTAAGAAAGGAAGTCAGAGACCAACAGGTGATGGTCAAGGTGAGCCCAGAGCGAACAGGCATGGACCATATGAGGTAATTATGACAGGTGATCCATGCGCACTTGTAGATATGAGAACGGGAATTATACGGGGGCATTACACACAGTTAAAGATACATGACAATTGACCAAGCGGTAACCCGGAGAACGGGAGCTGATGTGAATGTCTCCACAGATCTCCGATCCTGGTCATGGGCGTATCAGTACTGGCAACAAGGTTGGGGATCATCACTGCTCATCCCACACCACAGGAGGAACTTTGGTACAGCACGGACAGTGCCGAATGCGACACGCAACAGGGAATGATAAATATAACAGTAGGAGAACAAGTACTTTTGAATTGTAGTAAGGCTTTGCTTCAGATCAAGCGTGGGAAGTCCGCCACCATCCAGCCACCCTCCACATCGACTCCCACAGTCTGAGTAGAGATAAGTGAAGCCCCTCAAAATACACACCGACTGACCCACCTTGTCCGACTATGCATCCAGTACCGACAAGTGGTTTGGTACTGGTTAATCCGGAGTTTTGTATGCTAATGTACGCCATGAGCTGGTAACCGTAGTCTTGAACATATCCGGAATTGCCCCACCCCAGTGGTGCACAACCCATACCCAAGCACTCTATATGGCTCTAATGGGCCAGCTGATGACTGAAGCATCTCAGTTCAACGTCGAGATGCGATCAGGCTTGGGAGGGAACCGCGTTAAGCGCAGCCTGGTAAATGATGCCACTACGATATTCAATACAGGGACATCAGTGGTTAATTCAAAACCTGACTACCATCCCCAAAAGTCATGCGGCGACCATCAATAAACTGATTGGGATAGGGAAAAATATTTCAGATGAAGCAAGCAGAAATTATGCTTGCAGCACCTATGGATCTTGGACATTGGAACAAGCCCGAGAGAGTTTAAGACATATTAATGAAGGGGTAGTTCCTTTATGGGTAACTAATGAAAATTTATTTAATCTTTCACGACACAAGGATCATGACTTGACTGGTTGCCAGCTCAGAGGTTTAACATGCATATATAGAATGAATGTTGAATGTATAGTGAATAATAATATGCTAATTGTCATAGTGATACTTGTTATACCTATGTCAACACCCAGCAGAACATTGCATGGAGTAGAAAATATTGGGGTGATACAGGGGGATTATTATATTAGGTATCATGACATTCCACCATATGCAGTAGTCATAGAAGGGAATATAGTTAGCACCACATCAGAAGTGTGTAAGGTAGAGGCCACTGCAGTAGTATGCACACACAATACATGAGACAGGTGAAGCTAAGTGCCGATTTAAAGCAGCAAACTGTACAACGGAAGTTATATGGGCTGCAAAAGAACTGACTCATGTAGCATATGCAGGGAATGGGAGATATTGTATCACCATGTGACAGGAAAGAATCCAGTACAGGCACAATCAGACATGCCCCCTCATCCACAATCATTCGATGTCCCTACACCCACAGGTGCCAGCAAGGGTAGGGAAAGTGGAACTGCTCAAAATATACAAGAGAGGAACGACTACTATTCAGGTCAAGGAAAGCCTTAAGGATAACCTGACACAGTATTTGAACCAGTTGTCCTATGAAATTCCCTTATTACCTGAGCAACTAATCACAATTCAGAGACAGGCTCAGCAGATATACAAAACTTACTATAAACTGCAGCAGCAGGTTAGAGCCTTAAAGGAGGATATCAAACAAATAGATTCTTCCTCATGTTGGGAGGACCTGTGGAACTGGGGCTCAAATGTACAGATACACCCCTGGATTCGGATTATCTCCCATTCCCTAGTTATACTTCAACTGATATTGATTATATATCTAATATATATTTCATCGTACTTGAAGGTCGCAAAAAAAACGGTGGTGCTGGGGGAGTTTATACCGGTGGGGACAAATTTAGTAAGCCAGAGGCCTGAATTGAAGGGCCAGATGATACAGATGATTTAACGATACCTTTTACAACCCAAAGCTGGATGACTGGCCAGCATCAACTGGCGGTGTGTAAACAGGGCGGACAGTACCACTATAGTTGGCTACCTTGGGCTAGGCCAAGGGCCAACAGTGCGGACTGTTAGCAGGAAGAAAGTAAGTAAGAATTTATGCTAAAGGAGAATTTATTGAAAGGAAATGAATTACTTAAAATCTCCACGCAGCCAGGGCTACCAAGCACATTAACAGTTAAAGGTTACTAGATGAACCTTGCACAGCCTTAGGGCCTGCAAGCAATAGAAAAGCTTTGGGTACCAGACTGGAGTCAGAGGATAGCAATAACATAGATTAAGTGTGCTCCTCAACAGGTAGGGGAAGAACAGATGATCCCAGCTTAGATAAGAGGGAAGGTCTCTGCCTGGGTGAAAAATAGGGACATACGTTGCATGTGCCTGTTACCAGAGATGTCTGTTTAATGTAAACCTATATGTTGACGAGATCAGAATCTGGAAACTGTTCTTGTACGTGGCCAATAATGTATAAATATGCTGAATACATTTTAATTTAGCAGAGTGCTATCTCAAGCTGCATTGGGATGGTTCTCTCCTTGCAATTGCTCGAATAAAAGATCATGACCTGTACCTGAGACTCCTGTGGTCCGTTTATCAAAGTGACCACAACAGATGTCTTTAACTAATTACATGTCCTTCTTCTCACTTTTAGGTTTGCCAGCAGGTGTCCCATCTGCAGACCCCGAAGGGCCACCCCGATGCTGGAGGGCCACCAGGCATCATTGTCTCCTGCGTCACACCTGCTCTCTGAAGCAGGCACCAGTGTAGATACCAGCACCTTGGTGAGCAATAGGTCAGAGACTAGTTTCTTGGTGCACATTGGTGAGGGCACTTCACACTTGCTTGAGGTGCAGGCAGAGGCCCAGGGCGCCGGAAGTCGAAGGACTGTTGGGGACCAGGATGATGCTCAGTCAAAGGCTGATGATGAGCCTCTGGAGTCATCCATTAGGCAGCAGATGCTGGATGTCCAGCGGGATGTGCGGGAGGATCTGATGGCGATCCATGAGGGTCTATGCACAATATTCTCTGTGATGGAGGAGTCTACACAGTGCATGAGCACTGTGTTGACAGTCATGGGCAAGTGCACTGCCTCCTCCATTGAGAGTGTGGTGACTGTCATGGATAGGCAGCTGCAGGAACAGAATGAGGGGTTCCTGAGGTTGCTCTTGGACCTGCAGGTGGTCAGTGTCAGTGTGGGAAATGGGTGAGGCACCCAGTATCCCAGCTAGGTGCCTGTCCATCAATTGTGTGCATGGAGGTACACAGCAACCTCACCTTGGCACATGAGTTGCCTGTCGTCTCTGCGGGGTCTTCTCAGGGCACTCCAGGTGATGGCAGCAGATCCTCCGCCCCTCCGCCAGTGACCGTGGCATCTGATGAGGCTGCGGCAACTGAGGAGATGCCAGCCGTGGCAATGACCGCTCCCTCCAGGCGGGGCCAGCACAAGATCCACTGACCACCAAAGTCATCGAGGCCAACAAGACAGCAGGGTCAGCAGACTGTCTCCAATGCTGCTGCCAGCGAGGGGGGAGCACCTAAACGTAGCACTCACAAACATAAGTTAAAGGGACCATGAGCAAAAGAGAGATAGGTCACGGGTGATTCTATGTTCATTTATGTTTACTTAATGTACACTGGTCTGGGAAAGAAGGCCAGATAAGTTTATATAAATAGTCTGGAATTGTCAAAATAATATAAATTTTGTCTTTGTCAACATGGCCTGAGTATGCTTCACCTTTTTATTTTATTGGTGCAGGGTACATCAGTATGTAATGCTGGACTTAAGTGGCTCTGAACTTTATTGCTGAGTGTTCTTTGTGTTCAAATGAAAGTGTCCTTTCAGACATCCGGGATGGAGGCGGCTGACCTTGCATGAGTTTGAAGCTGATCTTTGGTAGCCTAGCTGAGGGAGCGTCGGATCAAGGTGTCCCTAGTGTCCCTGCCTTCCTGGAGGTTACCGACGTCTGGCTCCATGCCCTCAGCATTCTCCTCACTGTGCTCATCTTTGGACTCACTACTCAACTCATCATCTGTGGCCTGTACAGCTGCATCAATAAGTTGTGCCCACACCCCAACATAACCATGTCATTGAAATAACATCAAGACAAATGGCACAACTTGTCCCTTCAGTCCAAACTTTCCTGCAGTTGCCCGGGACCCATGCTCACACACTGGGCGCTTCCTGATTTGCAATGTTGCAATTCCGTCCCAGCGACAATGTTACCGCGCTGCCAATACTCGGGCAATTATAACTGGACTCCGTCCCACCCAATTTTAGTCAGAGAGAATAAAACTATTTTAAGACAAAGGCCAAAACAGAGCCAAAGGGGAATAACTGAACTCATGCAAGGAGGGAAGGTTGAATATGGAGGGAGAAGGCAGGGATTAATATCCCCTCGTACTCTATAGTACTGTAAATCTGTTTCAGACTGAACTCAGGGCAGACTACAATTCTCTCTGGTGAAATGCAGTGTATATGGCAATCCATTAACTGAATAAAGGAAGAGCTTGCATTTATACAGCGTCTTTCACCACCTCAACACATCCCAAAACGTCTTGGGACATACTGAGGTCGTGAAAAGTGCTACGCAAATGCAAGACTTTTTAATTTAAAGTGCGCCCCAGGCAATGAAGTACTTTCAAATTGAAGTCACTGTTGTTATTGTAAGAAATCCTACAACAGCCGATTGGCAAAGTCTCATTAACAGTCATAAGATAAATGAGCGTCAATTTCATAGAATCATAGAATGATAGAGGTGTTAAGGTGTTATACCTAGCCAACAGAGGCTAAGCCAAACAGTGTGTTTATTTTTCCCAAAGCTTGCTGATAAAATTGGCACTATGAAAGATTTTTTATTAATAGAAAAGTAGAGTTGTAAATACATATTGGGACAATGGGATTTACATTGAAAAGGGAGAAATATGTAAAAAGGATGGAAGGCTGTGTGTAAGGGCGGGCATTATAAAATCTAACACATGTGAAAAGCCTTCAGCATCTAAGCCTCAAGCTGCTGCCTACAATGAACCGAAGTTAAGAAAAATTCACTTTGAATTTGACTGTTCAGAGTATTGTGTGTTACTTTGCTATAAACCTATGTGTTTTACTGTTGACTTAATGGAGGTGTAACTGGGAGTTAGATTAATTAGGGAATTTAGAAATTATCAAAGTAGTAATTTGTAGATCTATCTATCATGATTAAAATCATTTCTTCTATTAATAAAGGTTTAATTTAGTTTGTAAGAAACCTTTAAGACTTGGTGGTCTTATTACTACTGTATTTAAGGCTTGCATCTCAAAATATACAAATTGCAAAGAAGTTGTGGCAGTTGTTTCAAATTTCCCTTTGTGATCTGAGCAGCTTAGCATTTACCATCTGCTGTGCCATAATATCTGTTTAACAGTGCAACATTCCCTCAGTACTCGCAGCAGCAGCTAAGATTTTCAGCTCCAGTCTCTAGACTTGAACACATAACATTCTGATTCAGAGGCAAAAAAGCACTACTAAATAAGCCACAATTGACAATTACTGGTAGCCAGCCAGGGAACTAGCAGTTACCTACCTGTTCCTGGACTGTCCATTTGCAAAACGTATCTAGGGAAAGATGCAGTGGTTTCCTGTTGAGGCCAAGTAATCCCACACGTCACAACACAGGCCTCTGTGTTTCACCGGATCTTCCCTGGGCACATTGGTCTCCCACGAAAAACCAACTGATGCCTGAAAGCCTTGGAGGTTCATCATTTCCACCTTAATTTGGAGGACCGTCTTTAAATAGAGAGTGAGGAGAATGTGGAACTCAGTTAGAGGCAGTGGCTGTGGGGAAGGTTTGTTGTGCACATGAGGTGGGATAGTGAGGCAAGGAACTAGGGGCAGGGTTGGACAAAGTCATTGCAATAAGAATGGACTCATGTGGGGCATAAACAGTAGCATAGGTTATTGAGGTTTTTTTCTGTGATACATAGATTCAATTGGAAAAGAAATCATTTGCTTTTCCTGAGACCTGCAGGCTTTCCACAGTGAGTGTCTCTCTGAGGCTGAATATTGCAGGCTTGCACATTCCACAGAACAAAATGCCCAGGGATGCATTAACCTCAGTGCAGCTATGTGAAGATACACCATGGGAGGACGACCATAATCTGAGTCCCTCCTATCATCATGTTTGTGCACCAGGAGCCCAAATACAACGTACTTTCCAGTTCAGTGTTTCCCAAATATAATAGGGTCAACATGACCTGAAATTATCTATCTTAACGGCAAATTTGACATATTTTCAAGATAAATATTTGGACAAGAACCAATAATTGATGAGGCTGGGGATATTAGAAGTGCCTTTGAATTATAAAATAATTCAATACAGTGAGTCTATCTGAAGCTTGTTTTGCATATATTTATGCAAAAGATGTTATTTTCTGGATTAGTAAATAATCTCATTATTACATTCTGAATAGGAGATGTTACGTCAGTGAATTCACATCTGAGGCGGTGCTGTTCTCCTGTCCCTGATGAAGAGGAAGTGTGTCGCAGAGTGGGAGTAGGATACTACTATTATATAAGATGCACTGCAGCAACTCGCCAAGGCTTCTTCGACAGCGCCTTCCAAACCTGTGAACCCCACCGCTTAGAAGTAGATATATGGGGCTGGATTTTATGCTCCTTCACCAGCAGGTTTGAAGGCGATGAGGGGGTGGTGAGTGGCTCATAAAATCCAATGTGTGGCTTGCTTGCCCACCCACACAACCTATATCCCAAATTTTAAGGGGTAACAATGGAGGCCTTGGGCAAATTAATGGCCACTTGAGGGCTGCATTCCCCCCCCCCCCACCAACTCAATCCCCCAACACCCCACTCCCACCCCATCCCCTGCTGCTATTTTACCACGGCATGGAGAGGCCATATCACTTGGGAAGACCGGGAGCTTTAGCTGTGCAGTCCAGTGTCGGGTAAAGTGGGGAAACTCGTTTGTGGGTCCCATAAGCCCATTGGAGGCACACTCCCTCCCAAGATCATCCTTTACCCTCCTACGTTACCCTCCCACTCTGGCCTCTCAAACCTGGACCCTCCTAGCACTCACTGCGCAGGGCCTGTGACCCTGGAACTAGCGATGCCTCGGACTTATCTGAAGTCCAAGCTCCTCTTTGGCTGGACTGACAGTAGCCCCAGCAGTGACCACCCCTCTCATCTGGCACTGCTGGGACTACAGAGCTGCTGGTCATTAAATTTTTGAAAAGCAGCCGTCACTATGGTTTTCTAGCCAGGGATTCATGGACCAAATCCTGGCAATGGGAACACCACCACCTGCAAGTTCCCCTCCAACCAACAGACCGTCCTGACCTGAAACTACATCACCGTTCATTCACTGTCGCTCGGTCAACATTCTGGAACTCCTTTCCTAACAGCATATGGACTGCAGCGGTTCATGAAGGCAGCTCAACACCACCTTCTCAAGGGCAACTAGGAATGGGCAATAAATGCTGGTCTAGCCAGTGACACCCACATCCCATAAATGAACTTATAAAAAAACTATTGGACAGACCAATGGAAAGTAGGAGGCGAGAGTGAAATGACACCCTGTTGAGATCAATCCTTTTATGATTCCCACTACATTAGTTCCCAGCCAAGAGAGAAAATATGTGTTCCTCTTTTCATAGAGTAGTGAGTCTCTGGAATACGTTGCCAACTGGTGTTGTCATTATTGAGTCACTTCAAGAGGGAGGTGGACCAGTTCTTGACTGGAGTAGAGATTGTAACATATGCATGGTAAGTATGGTTATAGATAATGTTTGCTCTATGTCCTGGACTGCTGTTGATTGCCCAAGGGCATCAGAAAGGATTTATCCAGAGATTTATTCCCTCCCCTCTCCACCGCCAATCACCACCCCCTGCCCCCGCCCCCCGGTTTCACAAAATTGACCTAGATTTCTTTTTTCTTTGGCATTTCACGTCTCCCAGGAGATTACATGGCTGCAGGTGGTTTGAAGGGTTGTGGGCGGTGGGGTCGGGGGTGAGGATGGGGGAGCGTGGGGGCGTATAGCTGTGTAGGAAGTATCCAGTGGGGCCCCAGCCATCATGTACATGAGGCTGTCTTGTTGGACCAGCTGATCGTTTAGTGCCTCTCTCATATTTGTATATTAAGAATAGCTACAGGAAAAAGCAAAAGGGTGTGAAAAAGGGGTTTGTACACCTTTACAGGGTTATTTAGAACTGGTGACATAATTCACAGAATCACAGAATTGATGCGGTGCAGAAGAAAGCCATTTGGCCCATCATGTTTGTACCAGCTCTCTGAATGAGCAACTGGTTCCATTCTCCTGCCTTATCCCTGTAGCTCTGCTCATTCTTCCCAAATAACAGTGTAACTCCCTTTTGAATGCTTCAACTGAACCAGCCCCACCATGCTATCAGGCAGAGCATTCCAGACCTTAACCACTCGTTGCGTGAAAATGTTTTTCCTCATATCACTATTTCTGCTTTTACTAATTACATTAAATTTGCTTTCTTAGTACAGGCTGCAGCATCCTGTGTTTGTCTGCTTGCATTTTTCCTTCACATTAAAGCAAACGGGGTAGGGGGGAGGATCTTGGGCCAATGAACACACATAAGGCCCAGACTCTGACTCCCTCTTCCCTCCGCATTTTAATTGTCAAGATTGAAACCACTTTGAGGTGTAGATCTCAGGAGGGCTCATGTTCTTGAGCCAATTTTAGTTTTGTTGGAAATGTGGTCAATAGGGAGGGGGATTCAGGAATAACAGAGAGAAATGTGTCCAGGAGCAAAGGTGACACACTTGCAATAAATAAATATATATGATGAGATTATTCAGAAATTACACTCTTCAAAATCTAAAGGCTGGGATAGTGATGTGGGCAGACTTATCATTTCTTACATCAACATCAGGACTGTACAAATCTCAAATATTCTGGTTAATTGACAGTGTTTCTGAGTTATGAAAATGAAATAGCCATCAAAGCCATTTTAATTCATGTTTTCTGAAGCTTAGCAAAAGTGACACACAATATATATATAAGATTAAAGTATACATTACATTGAATTGCATCAAACCTACATCACAGAAACAGCCCATTCAACCAAACTGGTTTGTCCTTTTGTTTGATATCTTATGCAACATTATTGCTGTTTGTGAAGTTTGCTCTGTGTAAATTGCCTGTGTTGTTTACTACATTATAGCATTGGCTATGCTTCCGAAATATTTCATTGGCTGTGAACGGTCTTGAAAGGTGCTTTATAATTGCAAATTCTATTTTTTTTTTCCTTTATGTGTTTTTTTGTAATCAAGCCCAATAATCCACTTCTGAAGTGCTGCCCCTTGGCTGGTGTACAGTGCTTTGCATTACCTTCCAGTGCTTTAACCCAGAGTGTGAGCATGAGTGAGCAGTGGGCTAGCTGCTCTCACCTGCTATCCAGACGTGCACATTTTTCATGAAAGATTTGGCGATAGCAATCAGGAGTTGGACCTCTGGCTGGTTCCTACATGCCCCCTTGCCCTCCCTGCCCACCTCCTCGACCTCCCTATCGCCCCCCCCCCACCCCCCCAACACCCAGCCCTCACCCCACCAACCCTTGCTGCCAATGAAACCAAATGTAGCTCCTTTGCCAGCACCTAAATCACAACTGAGATCAGCTCATCACCCTACTGGCCCAATCCTACAATGCGCTGCGCACTGTCAAGCCGAGACATTATTGCAGCACAGCCCTGGATACGGGATCTGAGCTGACGATGATATAGGAACAAGAGGGAGCTATTCAGTCCCTTGAGCCTATTATGCCATTCATTCAGATCATTGCTAATCCATACCTTGACTCCATTTGCCCACATTGCTCCATATTCCTCGATATTCTTATCCAACAAAAGATCTACCCATTTCAGTGCTGAAAGTACCATCTATCTCCCAATATCCACAGATTTTTGAAAGAGAGAGTTCCAGGTTACCACTTTCTTTTGTTTGAAAAGGCAAGCCCTGGTTTTGTTAATTCTCCCATCAGAAACAAAATAGTCTCTGTTTCATCTTTTCATCAACGTAGATCACCCATTGTACACAAGGGAATGCAAGACAAATTAATGCAACCTGTACTCACAATTTAACCCTTTGATTTCCCTACTGCTGCTGTATCATAGGTAAGCTGAATATGAAGCAGTGTAATAACGTAATTATTAATGTAATAATGAATATCATAAAATTCTTCAAAACAATAATAGGGGAAGTGATGGTTGCAGCAAGCTGAGCTGCCTCTTGGAAGTGAGGTTGTCTCCAGCCCACATCCACACCAATGTGTAGGGCACCTGTCATTCAAGGTAAGTGTCCACTGTGGCTGTCTTACTATTCCAGGTAATAAGTGAATGATGTTGGAGTGTGTAAATATCACAAATACACAGGTGGACAGATAGACAACTAGGTGTAGATAGGCAGATAGACAAATACAGCAAGTTAGATTGACACAGGCAGAAAGAAAGGTGGGGTGAAATTTGACATGGGTGAGATTGTAAAACAGGCAGAATCACATTTGTTACCAATTATTTGAGGCTAAATTTTCATTGAGGGGTCAGGAACCCGACTTGGCACTAATTGCTGGTCCAGACCACCACGTCCCAATTCCCCATCTTCCCACCATGCCCCGCCCCCATGTGTTCAAGACATGTCCACCATTATTCTGAAATGAGGAGCCAATTAAAGGCCAGGGAGCAGGCTCACCATCCAATCAGGGACAGCAGGTGGACTGCTGACGCTGGAGGGCCAATAGGATGCCCTCTAATACTCACAGATCAGCAGAAGCACTGGCCGAGGTGGGAGCTGCTGAACTGAAAATAGGGACAGAGATGGTGAAGGTCAGATCTTTTTTTGTTGTTTCTTAAAATTGCCACAGCTGCCTGGGCATGATACTGGAAGTGCTGCCCCCTCCAGACGTGGCCCGTGACGAGTAGCATTTCCTGTGTGAACAATCATGGTATCCCTCCCCATCACACCACCCTACCTCCCCCCCTCCACCCCACTCCCAGTCTCTGCCGACCCCAACTTCATGCCCTGAGCCCACCAGGCTGGGCTGTTCCATACCCAGGCCAATGTGGTCTGTCTGCATTGCCGACCGGAGGTCCCAGCTGGTGCAAGAACAGGGCCTTAATAAGTCCCTTAAATAATTTTAAAATTGGCTACCTCCGACCTCTGACCCTGCCTCTTTGAAAATGGCTCAAGGTCAGGTTTGTGGTGGTAAACCAACGCAATGCCTGGTGGCGCCAAACTGAGGGCCTGCCCACCTCAGATGAAAATTCAGCCCCTGATATTCAGTTCTATTGAAGCCAATGAGACTGAATTTCAGGTGGAGCACAGAATGAGTGACTGATGCCTAAGTTCACCTTTTGATATTTAAGATAGAAAAACAAGAGGCCTGTTAACCAGTGAGTAATGTGAGTGGTTCACTGTTTTTACCAGTTAGGTTATTACAGGGGCTAAAAATGGGATAGAGTTTCTCGGTGAATATGTCAGTAAAAGTGTACAGGTGAGACATGTTATCAGCATTGTAAAATGTAACCTGCCCCCCCTCATAGTCCAGGGAAACTCCCAGCTTCCAAGGCTTCACTTCAACAGGAATGCTGGTATGTTCCAAGTTTGATGCTCTATAATTATTCTCATTAAACAAACTTATGACCCAGTATCCTTCTGTACATACCACTAAGATGTCTCCCTTCCTGTTGGCAGACTCTCCACAGACACCTATAACCCACTGGACCTTGTTTCTAAGATCCACCTCCCAGTAGTGTCTCCCCGATGTGAAACACTGTGAGCTCAAAACATACAGGTATTCATTGAATCTTTCCAGGGTATCAGGACAATCTTGCTCCTCGTCTTCCCTGTCGTTGCTGTACTTCACACTCAGCAGGTTCTGCGAAATGATGAGTTGGGTGTTTGCTGTGTTTGGGTCCAAGGTGAGGGATGCCGGAACTGAAAGAGAACACAACGGGGAGTTGCGACTATAAGAAAAACAGGAGTGAATCATGAGACAGTGATGGGCCATCGCCCTGTTTGCTCATGCAGCTCAAGAACTGTGGAGCCTCGGGGACAGGGCCTCGGAAGAGATTCCTCACTATTTCTTCTGCCCTATTTACTTAGCACAGGTTTGCATCAATTTATTGAACATAAACATCTCACTACAGTTCAAGTCCTCATCGATCAGAAACTGGATGTTCCCCGTCTCCCCAACTCTGAGCCTGGCCTGCTGTATTTAAGCTCTTTCTAAGCAGTAGTGAAGTCCTTTCTAATGACTGGATGGGACTGGACCACAGAGTTGAATAATCTCACCCGCTCATGAAAGAGTAGACCTGGGGCAAATTCAACTCAAAATTTATCACACCACCTTTGCCCTTGAAGGATATTTAAGGTGGAACCCAGTTTGTTGAATGGCAAGTGGCAATATGTCTAAATTGGACCTTCTCATGTGTAATAATTCACATTAAAGTTAAATAACAAGGCATACCTTCTAATTGTTAGCTGTGTACAGTTGGCAGTGATCTTGCCTCTGAATCTGCAGATTTTGCCTCTTCCCTTCAAAGAGGGGCTGAATGTCCATTCTTAGACTATAGCCACTTCTCTCCCACATGCAGCACATGTTGAATGAAAGTCACTGGAGTCCCAGAGGACCCGAGGCTGCGGTCTCATTCAAGGGAGAGACGACTAGTGGTGAGTTTAACCTGAGGGTCACCATGCCTCAGGCGAGGGGCAAGGTTGAGATTACCTCAGTCAGTCATGGATGACCTCAGTCAGTTCAGGAATTGAACCCGCACTGTTGCCGTCACTGCATCACAAACCAGCTGTCCAGCTAACTGAGCTAACTGAAGCACACATTAGCTACTTAGCACTGCTACCTCTGAGTCAGAAAGTCATGGGTGCAGGTCCCACTGTAGAGACATGTGCATAAAATCTATGATGATTTTCCCAGCAGTGTAGTACTGAGAGTGTGCTACATTGTTGGTGGTGCTGTCTTTCAAACTATTAACAGTGCTGTATTTTCTGGCTTGTCCTTTTAAAATGTGGGGTCCTTGTAAATTGGAAAAAGGGCTATTCTTGGCACTGTTGTCTCATTGGTAGGATAAATCCAAAATTGAAGCACAAATATCTCAGCAATTTGAGATAAGTAAATTAAAGGGACTTCTACTTCTGTTTACCTCCGCAAGGTTTTAACATGGATACCAGTACAACCCATAAAGACAAGAACATGGATCATTGCTCTAACAAGCTGATTTTACTCCTATTTGGCCTGAGTCATACATCACAGTCTGTAGATAATGTAGACCCAAGAACATTTACTGAACAGTGTGAATCTTACTTAGATATTTCTTACTGGATCAAATAATGGCAATTTTTCTTCCATGTGGTGGATCAAACAGCTTCTGCCCTCAAACTATTATCAACAAAGGATGACATCAGAGGTCACATGATTATGGCAAGCCCCCAGAGCCCAAAGGCATTCCTCCAAACATCCCCTTTTCATAAAAAGAAAAAAAACATGGATTAAAAAGGCTCTGCCTTCCAACCTTTATCTACAAAGGTTCACTTCAGAAGTCACATAACTACAGCAAGTCACAGTGCACAAAGGCATTTCTCTAAACAGCTGCTACAAAATGGAAAAACAGTTAGTGCACAGGAGAAAGTACATGGAGTGATTTTCAACTTGCCACACAGGGCATAAATCCAGCTTTCCGGATTGGGCACCCATTATACAAACAGCCCCAATTACCATTTCTGCTGAAGTCAATGGAAGGTTGAATACTTAACCCCATTCTTCCACTATTGCCTAAGCAAAGTGGAGGCAATGGATGGAGAAGGAACTCCGACGCTTACCTGGCTCGATTATTCTCCTCATCCCCTTCCACACTCTGAAAAACTGGAAGGGCTCACCGAACACTTCCATCGTCAGTTCAACAATAACTTCCTCTGGGAGCTGGGGCTGGGCATCACACCTGGGAAGAGAGATTATGTGTGTGAGTAACAGAAACAAAAAAAAGCTCAGGATTAATACACACAATGGGATAGAACGCACCTGGTGAGAAGGTCCTTAATACCCTAAATAGAGAGGGGAAAAAAAACAGGAATTAATGTCGGAACAAATGTAAATCCCTAATCAAGCCAACCTTTTTTTGCCAATATTAGTTACTACCTTGAGCATCTCTGCAGCCTCCGTCATCTTTAGTCGTGTTTGTACCTCTGAGATTCTTCTCTCAGTAGCCGAGAGTTCCCCCATAATTGCTTTGACGTTTTCCTCCAATCCCTTTAATATATTTTCTTCTACTTGCCTCAGTTGATTTCTCATGGCTTCTTCTTGCTCCTTCAGGAACTTGTGCATCTTCTCAAATTCTTCTCTGATTGTGACCGTCAGCTGCTCCGCTTGTACCTGCCGCAAAAAGATGGCAGGACATTCTTACTAATGTGACAGAAAGACTTCCCTTCTTGTTACGATCTGGAATTCACTGTCCGAAAGATGGCAGAAGCTGATTCGATAGCAACTTTTCTGGATTTATGTTTGAAAAGGAAAAATGTTACAAAACCATGGGAAAAGAGTAGGGGCCTGGGGCTAATCGTGTGGCCCTTTCAAAGAGCTGGGCTCCTCTGCACAGTAAAATGCCATAGCTTAGAAATAAGGTCACATAGCACCCGTATTTCAGGTTTCCAAAGTCTACCCAGGAAGCACAAGCACACTTTCGACAGGACATTCAAGAACTTTGTTAGCCAATCAATTGGCAGATAAATGAGCGCCACCAGGGTCTCTACGGATGGGCAATAAATACTGATAAAAGCAAAAAACTGTGGATGCTGGAAATCCAAAACAAAAATAAAAATACCTGGAAAAACTCAGCAGGTCTGACAGCATCTACGGAGAGGAGCACAGTTAACATTTTGAGTCCGTATGACTCTTGTTGAGGAGTCATACGGACTCAAAACATTAACTGTATTCCTCTCCATAGATGCTGTCAGACCTGCTGAGTTTTTCCTGGTATTTTTTATTTTTGGTTTGGGCAATAAATGCTGCCTTGCTAATACTGCCCACACCCCAAGAATACACATAGTGCTGATGGTTAATAGGGTATCACATTCCTCTTCCTGATATTTGCCATACCTGTTAATACACAGAATTATTTTTGAAGACAGTGTCATTTGATAGTTTGTTGTGTGTGTGGACGTACTGAATTGCCCACTAGCAAGAAAGACAGGGAGATTGAGTGGTCTCCCTTGCAATTATATCCACCTCCCCACCTTAATTACTCTCTTTGAAGAATGATCTTCACCATCAAAAGACAAAGGGCCACCCATCTCTACAAGGTTGTGGGTAAGAGGTCATCCCAAGGCTGTTCTCTAACTGGTGCACTCTCCCTCCCTGTCTGCCCCCTTTTAAGCTGTAATTCTGATTTCATTTTGACACAGTGAGGAAAGTTGGCAGCAGTGCTCCACGGACAACATCAGCAGCAAGAATTACAAATCCACATGGAAAGTAAGGAGGAGATACAAGCGCTGAATTCCCTCGGGCTCTTTTACACAATGATGCCTTATTTGCGGTGGGTGGAAACAAATATTGGGATGTAGCCTCGTTATCCCCGCCTCTTTTCCTCTCGATTTTTGTGCGTTCCAGCCCAATTGAGAACTGGCAATCGTGCGCAGCCTTAGCAATGCTGCAAGGGAGGCCAGTATGTTCTTTAGATCATAGAATCAAAAATGGTTACAACACGGAAGGAGATTATTCGGCCCAGCTGTCTGCAAGAGTGACTCAGCTCGTCCCATTCCCATACCCTTTCCGTGTAGCCCTGCAAATGTTATCCTTTCAGCTGCTTATCCAATTCTCTTTTGAAAGCCACAATTGAATCCACTACTCTCTCAGGCAGTGCATTACAGACTCTAACCACTCACCGCATCAAAAAGTTTTCTCCTCCTGTCGCTGTTTGTTCTTTTGCTAATTAAATCAGTGTCCTCTGGTTCTTGACCGTTCTGCCAACAGGAGCAGTTTCTCTCCATCTACTCTGTCCAGACCCCTCATGATTTTGAACACCTCTGTTGAATTGCCTCCTAATCTTATCTTCTTCAAAGAGAACAGCCCTAGCTTCTCCCATCTATCCACATCACAGAAGTTCTTCGTCCCTGGAACCATTCTTGTGAATTTTTTTCTGGGTACTCTCCAATCTTCCAATTGGTCCCTCGACAGCCTTGCAGACCCCACACTGAGGTTAACAATTTCAATTGTAACCACCGCTCCCATTTTTTCAACAGGAGACGCTGATAATAATTCTGCTGTTGCCATTTGTTTTTATTCTTTCACGGAATGTGGGAGTTGCTGGACAGGCCAGCATTTATTGTCTATCTCTAATTGCCCTTGAAAAGGTGGTGGTGAACCACCTTCTTGAACTGCTACACTCCAAAATGTAGGTACACCCACAGCATAGGTACTGTACCCACATGTAGGGACTGTAGGTACACCCACAGCATAGGTACTGTACCCACATGTAGGGACTGTAGGTACACCCACAGCTTAGGTACTGTACCCACATGTAGGGACTGTAGGTACACCCACAGCATAGGTACTGTACCCACATGTAGGGACTGTAGGTACACCCACAGCATAGGTACTGTACCCACATGTAGGGACTGTAGGTACACCCACAGCATAGGTACTGTACCCACATGTAGGGACTGTAGGTACACCCACAGCATAGGTACTGTACCCACATGTAGGGACTGTAGGTACACCCACAGCATAGGTACTGTACCCACATGTAGGGACTGTAGGTACACCCACAGCATAGGTACTGTACCCACATGTAGGGACTGTAGGTACACCCACAGTATTTCCAGACACATCTTTTGCTTCTTTACCTGTCCCATTAGCATCCTCTTTTATCTTGCCCCATTAAATCCTTTGTCTCCATCACTCCTGCCTTCCGCCCTATCACAGACTTTCCCTTCCGATTTTTGCCCTCTTTCTTGTTTCCCTGTACTTGCTGAAAAACCAGATCCATCTTGGACTTTTTCCTGTTCCGATGGGTCACAGACCTGAAAGGTTAACACTGCTTCTCTCTCCATGGAAGCTGCTAGGCTCGCTGAGTTTTTCCAGCAATTGCTGTTTATATTTCAGATTTCCAGCAATATTTTGCGATTTTTTTTTTAATGCCTTGGATTGCAACTACAGTGAAAAGCCATCAAGGGCAACTAGAGTTGGACAATAAATCCAAGCCTTGCCATATCCTGAGAATTAATTTTAAAAAATTAACAGTGGAATTGATTTTTACCTTTAGTTCTTCCATCTTTGCCTCTTCTTTCCTTTTGTTTTCAGTCACTTCTTTCATTTTCCTTTCCAACAAATCCAAAGATGTTTCTAATTTTTCCTGAAACAATTTAATGTATTTGAGTTGGACAAATGAACGAGAGTTCCAGTAAAACTGATGACCTGAGTGAAATTAATTAATTAGACAGGTTTCATTGGGTCAATCAACGGTGTGACAGTCAATGCAGTTGGGACCGAAACTATCTCCTTCAGGAACCATTGATAGGCCTTAGACATCTCAGCAGCAGCTTAAACACATACATAGCTATAAATACTGGGATACCACTTGAACATAGTTAGTCACAGGGACACCCCATGGACATAACTAGACATGGGGGATACCTCAAATACATAGCTAGACACTGGAAAACTCAATTTACATAGCTAGAGATGGTGGTACCCCATATACAAGGCTAAGCACCAGGATACCTCATATACATAGCTGGATATTAGAATGCCCCAAGTACACGGCTAGAGATGGAGAAATCCCATATGCATAACTAGATACTGGAATCCCCCACATACATAGCTACAGATTGTGGTACCCCACATACACTGAGATACTCAATATACAAGGCTAAACACTGGAATAGCCCATAAAAATAGCTAGAAACTGGAATACCCCTATATACATAGCTAGATACTGGGTTTCCCCTTCATACAGAAATTGACAATGGGCTACTCAACATGCCAAGTTAGAGACTGGAATACCCCATATATATGGCTCGACACTGGGTTACCCATTGGCATAGCTCGATACTAAGAAGATAGAACAGGAGCAGGCCATTTTGCCCCTTCAGTTTATTCTGCTGTTCAATGTGATGGTCTCGACATCCGTCTTTGTGCCACAACCCACAATACCTTTGGGGTCGAAGGTCCTGGTGACATAGTTAAATGGCAACCGGACACAGATTCACTCTTTACAGGCCAAGAGTTACTCCACATTACCCTTATAGAACCCTTGTAGTCGCAGCCCATTCTGAAGAAGCCGGCAGGTGTGAGCAACGACATCCCGGGGCATGCGAAGGTGACTCTGGCATTGCCTTTTGGTCATTTTTAGATAAGAGCACCACCAGATGTATACCCATGGTTGGGCCAATGCTTGCCCTTGCAGTGGTCCATGTTTGCCAGCCTCTTGAACTTATAGAGGCCCTGCTGCCTCTTGCTGCTCAGGCCCATGCTCCTCCTGTGAAAACCTGTGATGGGCCCTCCTTCTCCTCATCTGGCTGAGGGTCATTAGCAAGGCAGGGTTGCCTGCAGCCTGAATCATTGATGCCCCAGTAGATGTGTGAACAAATTGAAATGATACATTGATCGGACATGTCCTTTGCAGGTTACTCTCCATCTCAAAGCAAGAATGCAAGTGCTAAACCCTTCACCTGGGCTCATCTAGACATGGCATCCCCACTCCACCCCTTCCAGGTAAAGTACATTCTGGAAGACCAGGGATGGGTGTTTCTCCCATTCATACATGAATGCGTATGGAGACATTGTTCTTTGACCAAGTGATGAGAGCCATGTGCAAGATGCATCACGCGGGCACTTTTCCACTTGTCTCCACCACCCTTGAGACTCTATGGAGAGACCATGGCAGTATAGAAAGACTAACCACATGATCCCTTGCCAGCCATGACCATTCACCCAGGAAGATGGAGTTTGGAGTCATGAATTGACTGCCCTTTGGAGGCATTCCACTTCCCTCCCTCCATTCATCCGTCTCTGACTGCAGCCGATGGCAAATGGCACAGAATGAATGACAGCTTGGGATCTCGATGTTATGAGACCCACGATCTGGAAACAAACCTGCTGCAATGCAGGCTTAACCATAGAGAAGAGAACACAGTTGAGTATGGCTGACATCCAGTTGCCTCATAATTATTTGGGTGTCCCTTTAGTCGGCCACTTGTGCTGACCTTGAACTCCACACCCCCAAAAAGACCCTCCTCCCACTTTGAGCGATCTCACTGACTGACTGTGTGGCCAAGGTCAGTTTGGGAAAATGGCATGTCACCTTTCAAACACGTTCCTTCATCACATGCCCCTGTCACCCACCAATGTGTCCCCATCACCCTTGACCCACCCAATATCACCATTTCCCTCCCTTCTGTCATCCTTGAAAATCTCCCCATTACTCTGGACATTATCACAATCCGTATCCACATGCCTTTCCTTCCCTCAGAGCTAACACCCGTTACCATCCCTACGCCCACCCTGACCCTGCCCCCTCCTGCTAGCCCAGCCAGCTGTCTTGTCCCCCTCTATGACCAACCTGAGACCTTCACCTACCAGGCTCTCACCCTGAACCTGCCTCCTTGCCGCATCCCATTCCCCCATCTGACAGTGACTGGTCTCTCCACCCCCCCACTTCCCCCATTACCAGTACCCGAGATTTCCCCGTAAAGACCTCACTGTTGACATCAACAACCTGCCCTCTAAGTCACTCCCCCGACCTTCCCCAAACAATCACACCCCACTTCCCTGTGCATTCTCTCTTCCCCTTCCCCTGACATTATCCTCCCTTCCGTAGGCATCCTCTCCACCCTTCCCCCCAGTAAGCTTGGCACCCTTGTCTAGCCTTCGCTCCACCCTTCCAGCCTAACCCACCCATACCTCCAATCTTCACTGACCCCCACCTTGTCCAGCCTTGGTGCAGTGTTTGCAAGCAGAATTCAATATGATTGAGGTTACGCGAGGTTCCCAAGAAAGAGAAAACACCTTCAAAATATGGACCTCAAATTCATTGTTGAAGTGAAGCCTGGCAGCTGCTTGCCACTTACATACAGTCGGGAAACAGGCCATTCTAATTATCCACTGGCGGGGGAGTCCAGAACCAAGGGTCACAGTCTGAGGATATGGGGTAGACCATTTAGGACTGAGATGAGGAGAAATTTCTTCACCCAGAGAGTGGTGAGCCTGTGGAATTCACTACCACAGAAAGTAGCTGAGACCAAAACATTGTATGTTTTCAAGAAGGAGTTAGATATAGCTCTTGGGGCGAAAGGGTTCAAAGGATATGGGGAGAAAACAGGAGCAGGCTATTGCGATGGGTGATCAGCCATGATCATAATGAATGGCAGAACAGGCTCGAAGGGCCGAATGGCCTACTCCTGCTCATAGTTTCCATGTTAATTTGGAGGGCAACATAATTCTGGTGAGGTGGCCTTTGAGCATTCATGAGATGCAAATGATTAGAAATGTGGTTCCTGACACAGATCAGCAGGAAACCCTACCCACCTTTAACCTGCCATCAAAGTCAGAAGAACTAAATTCCAATCGAGCCAAATTTAGTGCCGCCGCCCACCATGATTCCTGCCTCAGGTGGGAGTAGGAAATTCCGCCCTCAATCTCAGATTTAAATTTAATAATTGATCAAAGCCTCAATTGCCATTTGCAGAAGAGAGTTCTAAACTTCTATCACCCTCCGTGTTTCCGAATTGCACTTCTGTAAGGGTTGGCTCTGACTTTTAGACTGTACCTTCTAGACCTGGATTCCACAACGAACAGAAATAGTCCCTCACAATCTACCCTAGTTGTTCCCCTTAATAACTTGTAAACTCTGATACCATCCTTCTTTCCTCCCCTCTACCTCTCTGTTCATTCTCATAATGCCTGTTTTTCCTCTCCTACCCTCCTCTTTCCCTTTGCTATATTTCTTCCCTCCTCCCGACTTCTCTCTACCTCTTCTTTAACTCCTCTCCTAACCCTCTTTCTCGTCTCTCACCCTATATTTGTCCTATCCAATCCTGTTTAAAAACCCATCTCTGCATGTCCCCTTCCCCTTACGCCAACCATCCATCCCAGCTCCACAATCGACCTGTGCCAGCAGAGCAGTGATCCAGTACCTTGTATATCTGGGCAGCCTCTTTTAACGTAATCACATTGTGAGTTTGATGTTCTGAACTCCAGCAGTCCACACAGATTGCTTCCTGCTCTTCTTTACAGAACATTTTCAGCTTCTCCTCATGTTCCTGACAGTAAAATCCCTTCTCACGCTGTGTCACCTTCACCTTGAGCAGCCTGAACTTCTTCACAATGTTGCCCAGGGTCCGAGCGGTCCTGAAGTTCCTCTGGGTGAAGACCTGCCGACACTGGGGGCAGGAAACATTTCCCAGGACCTTGTCCCAACTCTGAGAGATGCAGGACCTGCAGAAGTGATGCTCACATTCTAGAGACACCGGGTCGGTGAACATTTCCAGGCAGATGGGGCAGGTCAGCTCATGTGTGAGATCCTCTGTCTCTTTCCCGGTTGCCATTTTACAGCTCATTCTTCATTTGCCATTTTTAAACTTTCAGTTTTGCTTCTGAAAAACATCCCCACCCTTTCTCAAATTTCACATGGCTCAGAATTAAGAAAGTTCATTGTTCATTTCCTTTCTGAATCATCAACAGACCCAATTGGCAACAAATCTTGTTTAGACAGGAAATGTATTCCAAAAATTGTCAACTGTATATTTTAAGTAAAGGGGAAGGGATACTGTAAAGTGGAGTACCGTGTACCATTAAGAGAATGAATGTGGACTAACCATTTGATATGGGTAATGCCATTAAGGGTTTTGAAGCTGTGGAACTCCTGGTAAAAGCGGTCCCATTGTCGGACATGAGAACCTCCGGCAACCCATGCACTGTGAAACTCTGCTGCAAACGGTCAATGGTGGCAGCCGATGTGAGCGACCGGACTTCACAGACATCCATCCATTAGGAGTGGGAGTCAATCGGTAAAAGGAACATTGTGCCCAAGATAGGTTCCATGTATTCAACGTGGAGGCGCACCCATGGCCTCCCCGGCCATTCCCATGGGTGCAATGGAGCTCAGGGTGGGGAGGGGAGCTTTTGCACCTGCTGGCATTGAGGACAGCTTTTGACCAGAGTTTCAATATCCAAGTCCATGCCTGGCCACCACAAATAGCTGCGTGTGAGCACCTTCATTCTGCTAATGCGCATCGGCTAATAACCGTCTTCGTCCCCTCGGGAGCACAATAACTTTTGCTCCCCAGAGTAATATGCCATCCTGGCAGGAGAGTTCATATTTGCGATCAGAATAGGGCTTCATCTCCTTGGATTTAGATCCACCTGATCATCCATTCAAGACCTGCTCCTGGACGTTAGTTAATAATGGGTCCCGGCTTGTCTGCCCATGGATTTGTCTCACCTGAACAGGGGAGGAATCCAGAAAATTTAGCACAAAGACATGCTCCTGGGGAATCGGAGTCTCCCCGTTATTAGCTGGCAGGGGAAGGCTGCTTAATGCGTTGGCATGTGCGATTTGACTACACGAACAGTGAACAAAAGTGTATTCACAGGCGGCTAAATGTTAGTGCCCATCTCTGGATGCAAGCCGATGTGATGGGGGTATCGATTTATCTTCTCCAAATAATCCCAGTACAGGCTTGTGGTCGGTTATAACATGGAAATGGCGACTGTGGTGATATTGAAACTTCTGGACACTGAACACAATAGATAAACCTGCTTTGTCAATTTGGGAATGTCGTCGCTCTTCAACACTGAGTGTGTGAGATGTATAACCAATGGCTTTTCCGGAGCCATCCGCCATCTGATGTGAAAGGACAGCCCCTATTCCATAAGGGGATACATCCCTTGATAAAATTAATTCCTTCTTGGGGTCCAAGTGGGCCAACAAGGTCGACGATCTTAACAATCACTTCACTTTCAGGAAGGCATCCTGGTGCGGGGCTTGCCAATTCCATTTCTGGTTCTCCTCAAACAGGCTGTACAATGGGGTGGAGAGATTTGGGAAGGTCCGCTGTAGTAGTTTACCATGCCTAAGAAGGCCTTAAGCTCTGTGGTATTTCTCGGGGCAGGTGCCTCGCGAATGGCCTGGACCCTCTCTTCCACAGGATGCAGGCCCTATGCATCAACCTTGTGTCCCAAGTAAACTACCTCCTTAGCTTGGAACAGGCATTTCTCACCCCAGCTTGCGTGGATCATTTGAACACCTCTTTTAGATTTGCTAAGTGCTCATCGTCAGGCAGTCCCTTTACCAATACGTCATCCAATTAACGATAACATGGAGCAATCCTTGAAGCAAGTTTTCCATCATTCTTTGGAAAATAGCACATGCTGAGGAGACCCCAAAGGGTAGACGTGTGTATTGATACAAGCCTCATTGTGATAATGGTGACAATGGTGACAAATTCTCTAGATTCCTTTTCCAACTCTACCTGCTGGTAGGCATGGTTCATGTCTAATTTCAAATATGTGGTGCCCCCTGCCAACTTCAAATACAATTCCTCCATCTTGGGTATTGGGTGTCTACCAAGTTTGGCTACCTTATTGACAGTTAGTTTATAGGCACCGCATAAAAGCACGCTTTGGTCCCGTTTCAGTACGGTGGGTGCAGCCCACTGTGAAAATTGCACTGGTTGTAGGATGCCCAATTTTTCCAGTCTGTTCAGAGCACAAGGGACTGGTCTGGCTCTTATAAATCTGGGGGTTGTATTTGGGTCTACATTGATTCCGGCCTGAGCCCTCAAATCCTTCAGAACTCGTTGTTGAAAACGGAAGCACGCTTTTGCAACAATTCCCGTAAGCCTTTCGCTGTAATTTGAAAAATTTCGGCACATTTCAATTTAATCTTTTCGAGCAAATTGCAGCCTATTAAGCTGGGGCCTTCTCCAGCTACCACTATCAAGGGCAACTTTTCAGAAAGGGCATAGACAGGGTAGATAGGAAGGCACTTTTTCCATTAGTAAAGGGGTCAATTACCAGGGGACATAGATTTAAGGTAAGAGGTAGACGGCTAAGAGGGGAGTTGGGGAGAAATTTTTCACCCAGAGGGTGGTGAGAGTGTGGCTGCCTGAAAGGGTGGTTGAGTCAGAAACTCTCATAACATTTAACAAGTATTTAGATATTCACTTGTGTTGCCTTAGCCTCCAGGGCTATGGGCCAAGCACTGGAAAATGGGATTAGTGTAGTCAGATCTTTGTTGACCGGCATGGACACGATAGGCTGAATGAGTCTATGAGATTGATCGCCATACTCCACTAAGATTTGACATTATCCTTTCAGTCTTATTTCTTTACCTGCGTATGTTCTCAGTTTAGCGTCTGAAACTTTCAATCTTAAAGGATGGTTCCTTTATTCAACTACCTGAATGTGTGTTCGCCAATGACGGACATCGCCACTTTAGTATCAACTTCCATCTCAACGGGTTGTCCATTGACTATGATGAGTAATGTCCCCAGCCTGGCTAAATGGGAGGGTTAGCAGCAGGGAGGGGCATCTGCTTGTACAAGCCACTTGTCATATAAAAAAAATTGGTGAACAGCCAGAGGTCATGGTCCACTTTGATACCGATGACTTACGTAGGAAGGGGAATGTGGTCCTGCAGACAGCATTTAGGGAGCTGGGTAGAAAATTAGCAAGCAGGACCTCAAAAGTAGAAATCTCAGGATTACTCCCGGTACCTTGTGCAGAATGCACAGGAAGCAACATTTTGTAAGATTTTGGGTTCAGGAGCTACAGATGCCGAAGATAGGCAGTCAAGTATTTGTAAGTCATTTTAAGGTAGCTTATTATGTTTATTAAGAAGTTACAGTTTCAATATAATGAACCAGCTAAATATGTATAACCCATGACAGTAGGTTACCAGAGGGCATACGGACAGTTGGCAGAGGGGGTTTTGATCTCAGTAGCTTGTGACAGCAGCATTCTACTCTCTAACCGAAGACTTCGGGAACTCTTCCCCCACCCCCCTCCCCCTCCCCCCCCAGTCTTCCTCCATTTTCCCTGGTCTATCGTCCATTTGAAGAAGGTGGCTGGCTGATGAGGACCACCCCTGTCTCCGAGCTCTCGTTCATATACATTCATTCTAGGGGCTGGTAGTTTACCCGATGCCAATCACTTATTTGAACCTTTCTACCAATGAATACAGGACTGGGATCCAAGAAGTCAGGGTGGTCACGATCCCCCTGTCCATCAATTAGCTTCAGGTTCTCTCTTAACTTTACCTTATGCTGAGGGTCATTTGCTAAGGATTCTACACCCAATTCACGCTTATTGGTCCCTTGGCTAAGTGGCCATTCTTCATGTGTGGCCCTGGGCAGTGGATAAGGTATTCAACCTTGTAACATTCCAAAGTCAGGCCTCTGTTCCATTTGAGAAGCGATCAATACTGCAAAGTCCCCTTCCCCCCCAACAACCCCCCACCCCCGGCTGCATGAAATGCTACAGCAGCGGCCTTGGCGGCACGATTGATACTGCAGCGCCCTTCGGGGCCGGCAGCGGTACTACAGCGCTCTAAGTGGCCGGGAGCTGTACTGCAGCGCTCTGGGTGGGCGGGAGCGGTACTGCAGCGCCCTTGGCGGCCGGGAGCGGTACGGCAGTCCCATGGGTGGCCGGGAGCGGTAGGGCAGCGCTCTGGGTGACTGGGAGCGGTACGGGAGCGCTCTGGGTGACCAGGAGCGGTACTGCACCGCTCTTGGCGGCCGGGAGCGGTACTGCAGCACACTGGATGGCCGGGAGCGGTACGGCAGCACTCTTGGCGGCCGGGAGCGGTACTTCAGTGCTCTGGGTAGCCGGAAGCGGTACTGCAGCGCCCTTAGTGGCCGGAAGCAGTACTACAGCGCTCTGGGTGGCCGGGAGAGCTCTGGGTGGCCGGGAGCGGTACTGCAGCGCTCTGGACGACCGGGAGCAGTATTGCAGCGCTCTGGGTGGCCCGGAGCGGTACTGCATCGCTTTTGGTGGCCGGGAGCAGTAGTGCAGCGCTCTCGTTGACCGGGAGCGGTACTGCAGCGCCCTTGGTGGCCGGGAGCGGTACGGCAGCGTTCTGGGTGGCTGGGAGCGGTACTGCAGCGCCCTTGGTGGGCGGGAGCGGTACTACAGCGGTCTGGGTGGCCGGGAGCGCTGTGGGTGACCGGGAGCGGTACTGCAGCGCTCTGGACGACCGGGAGCAGTACTGCAGCCCTCTCGGTGGCCCGGAGCGGTACTGCATCGCTTTTGGTGACCGGGAGCGGTACTGCAGCGCCCTTGGTGGCCGGGAGCGATACGGCCGCGCTCTGGGTGACCAGGAGCGGGACTGCATCGCTCTTGGCGGCTGGGAGCGGTACTGCAGCGCTCTTGGTGGACCGGAGCGGTACTGCATCGCTCTTGGTGGCCGGGAGCAGTACTGCAGCGCTTTTGGTGGTCGGCAGCGGTACTGCAGCGCTCTGGTTGTCCGGGAGCGGTACTGCATCGCTCTTGGCGGCCGGGAGCGGTACTGCAGCGCTCTTGGTGGCCGGGAGCAGTACTGCAGCGCTCTGTGTGGCCCGGAGCGGTACGGCAGCGCTCTGGGTGGCCCGGAGCGGTATTGCATCGCTCTTGGTGGCCGGGAGCAGTACTGCAGCGCTCTGCGTGGCCGGGAGCGGTACGGCAGCGCCGTGAAGTCGCACCCCCCCCCCCCCCCCCCCCAATACCGGGGGCGGAGGTTTCGTCACTTCCACAGAGTGGGCTGGAGGGACAGATCGTGGCTCTGAATGAAAGGAGTCTGTGCATAAGAGGAACTTTAGGTTTGTTTTAAGGCCGCAGTCCATACACTAACTAAGCTCGTGGCAGTTTATTGGGGTTAAAGTGGGAAATGAAAGTAAAAGCAACTTGTCCTGTAGTTTGCGAAGCCTCGTCAACTCAATGAGCGAAGTTGGCGACCACCGACCCCCCGTTGATTTAAATCTCCGTCCGAGGCGATTTCAAAGTTTACTTTTAAATTGAGAAACGTGTCTGCAAAAGTTCCGTGAAGCGTGGTCTATGCGTTTTTTTGTATAAAGCTGGTGGCTGAATGGGTGGAATAAATCGACTGAATAAACTAGCAACTGGTTTCCCCCCCCTCCCCTCCAAAAAAAAATAAATAATTTGTTGCTGAAATTGCATCAAATGAACATGTGAAGAATAAGCCGGGGAAGGTTTTCTTGTGTTTCCAGGGGGGTCCAGCCTCAAAGTAACAGCCTTAGCCGGCAAAATGAAGGCTGCTTTTAAAACTCCACTTCCCCCCACCCCCCCCTCCCAAAAAAAAAACATTTTGATTCAGTCAAAAACATTTCAATTTACTGTATCCAAAGCAGAAGATGCTGGAAAGGCACATGCAGGTCGGGGGGAGTGAGAGAAACCGTTAACGATTCAGGCGGTTAACATTCCATCACCATTTACTGTGCCCGACTGAAAAAGACATCAGTGCCCATTGAGGGGTGAGATAATTTTAGATGTGCGAATGAACTTTATTTTATTTAAGTTTTGCGTGTTAAATATCTCGAGTAGGAAATTGTGGTTAAGAGGGGATACAGGCACTTGCTTCTGGGGGTCTTGTTGGCTGGAGGGGAGAAGGCTTGAGGTGAGATTCAATGAAGGTTTTTTTTTAAAAAAGTTGTTTAACAGACAGGAGGAGGAGACTGTTTCTCCCAGTTGGGATGTCAATGATAAAAGTGTCATCAGTTTAAAATTGTCAGTAAGAGAAGAAAAGTACTTGCATAGAGAGTTGCTGGAGTATAGAATGTTTTGACACAGAGGGAGAGAGAGAGGTTGAAGCAGAGACCATTGCATCTTAGAACAAGTTGTATAAATGTTTGAAGCAGGGAAAGACGCATGATGATTGGAAGAGAAGTGTGGTGGTGGTGGGGCATCGAGATTAGATTTTGATAGTTTTACCAAAGACATGATGGGCCCAATGGCTACGTTCTGTGCTATCAGCTCTGCTAAGAAAGAACATGCACTTGCACTGCAACATTAATGTCACTAGAATGGCTGTAAAGCACTTTGGGACTATTTAAAGGAGAGTCATTGTTGCAATGTAGGAAGCACAGCAGGCAATTTGCACACAGCAGGATCCCACAAACAGCAGTGACCAGATAATTGTGGGTTTTTTTAAAAAGTGATGGTTAAAGGACAAATACTGACCAAGTTACAGAGGCGAACTTCTTTGCTCTTCTTAAAAATGGTGCCGGGGATCTTTTACACCGACCTTGGAAGGCAGACAGGGACCATAGTTTAACAGCCCTTCTGAACACTGGTACCACTGACTGCGGTACTCAGGGGAGGTGGTGGCATAGTGGTAATGTCCAGAGACCCGGGTTCAAATCCCACCAGTTTGAATTCAATAAAAAATTAAAATTCTGATGATGAGCACAAATCCTTGCCGATTGTTGTAAAAGTCTTTGGGATGGAAATCTGATGTCCTTACCTGGTCTGGCCTACATGTGACTCCAGACCCCCAGCAATGTGATTGACTCTTAACGGCCCTCTGAAATGGCAAAGCAAGCCACAATAAATGCTGGCCCAGCCAGTGACGCCCACACCCCATGAACAAATAAAAAATAAAGCTCCCTCGGCACTGGACTAGTGTCAGCCTAGATTATGGGCACAAGCCTCTGGAGTGTCTGTCTTCTAACTCAGCAAGGAGTGCTACCCACTAAACTGTGACTGACTGCTATCGGGAATGAAGGTGAATGGAAAGGTTAGTTGTAATGTGGGTGTGTTTTAATTTTGGTATTTTAATTATTTTGAGGTGGATATTCGAGAAGGATTGGAATTGGAACGACATTGTCCCCAGATTGGTTTGACGATGGCTACTGCTCAGTATGTTAACCGACTCTTCAGTGAAGTGACCTGCTCCATCTGCCTGGATTTCTTCCAGGAGCCGGTGGCACTGGAGTGTGAACACAATTTCTGTCGGCTCTGTATCTCCAGGAGCTGGGAGCAGGGCAGTGCTTTCTACTCCTGCCCCGAGTGCAGGGAGGAGTTCCGGGAGAAGAAGCTGAAGCCGAACCGCATGCTGGCTAACATCGTGGAGGGGGTGAGGGAACTAAAACTGCAGCCTCGCCAGGGCCACCCTGCCTTCTACTGCCAGCGGCATGAAGAGCGCCGCAAGCTCTTCTGCCTGGACTGCCAGGGGGCCATTTGCGTGGTGTGTTCCTGTGCCAAAGAGCACCGGGGCCATAGCTTCATCCCTGTCGAAGAGGCTGCCATTCTCTACAAGGTGAGAAGGTTGTGGATAAATGGAGGATAGGGTCGCTGGGTGAAAAGGGTGCGGAGAGAGGGGTGTAGGAGGTGCAGAATGCAGGGAGAGGGGTGTGGGACATACAGGGGGGCAGGAAGAGCAAGGGGCTGATAGAGGAGTGTTGGGCATACCTGCGAGGCAGGAAGAGCAAGTGGCTGGAAGAGGGGTGTGGGACAGAGAGGGGGTTGTAGGTTATGCAGAATGCAGGGAGAAGGTGTGGGGCATACAAAGGGGCTGGGAGAGGCATCTGGGACATAGAGGGGAGCAGGGAGAGTGGTGTGGGGCATGTGGAGGCAGCGAGAGGGGTGCAGAATATACAGGGGCAGTTCGGGTATCTCATTTCTTCCCATATGCCAACTCCATAGTCCTTTTTCTGGTATTGATCTCCTTTCATGACCTCTGTTCACCCAACTCTAATTTTCTCTGACCTATCATACACTCTGCCATTCCCACTTCTTCTGCCTGCTTTCCCCTCCTCTATTCCACCATATCCTGCCTCTGGAATTGTTTTTCTAATGTCTCTGCCTGGATACCCCTCTCTCTCTGTCTCCTTCAGAAACCTTGTGGAATCCAAAGAACTGGCGCCACTATTAAGCCTGTCGAGTCTGGCTTGCCATTCAGTAAAATAATGACCTTTAATCTAACTCTGTATACCCCACCTTTACCCCACTTTCCCATCTGTGCCTTTGGTCACCTTCCCTAACTTCTGCACGCATCCACCTCTCGCTGCCCACTCGTTGTGGGTACTTCCTACGTGTCAGGGGCTGCATAAAAATAAGTACAGCAGCGCCCCCTGCTCTCACCATGGGCATTGGCACCTGTGTGATATTTTTGCCTTACCCACACCAGCTGTCAAGTAGCCCTTTGCTGTAAGGTTACCACACATGACTCAATTAGGGGCACAGTTGTGCTGTGCACCCTACCTTAAAAAAAGGATGGCTTTGGCTTTTGCCCTCTGCTGCCTTAAAGGCCTGCCTTGTACATCTGTGTGCCTTTTGAAGCGTGTTTTAACTTAACCGCTCCCGAGCAATATTAAATAATGCCAAATTGAAAGCAAAATACTGCACATGTTGGGAATCTGAAATTTAAAAAAGGGAAAATACAGGATGCTGTCAGCAGGTCATTCATTCTCTGTGAAGAGGGAAAGAGAGTTAATGTTTTGGGGTGATGATTTCCAGCATAGAAGCATAGAAAGTAGCAGAAGTAGGCCATTCGGCCCTTCGAGCCTGCTCCGCCATTCATTATGATCATGGCTGATCATCCAACTCAATAGCCTGCTCCCGCTTTCTCCCCATATCCTTGGATCCCTTTTGTGTATTGAGCTATATCTAACTCCTTGAAACCATACAATGTTTTGGCCTCAACTACTTTCTGTGGTAGCGAATTCCACAGGCTCACCACTCTCTGAGTGAAGAAATTTCTCCTCATCTCAGTCCTAAATGGTGTACCCCGTATCCTCAGACTGTGACCCCTGGTTCTGGACTCCCCCACCATTGGGAACATCCTTCCTGCATCTAACCTGTCTAGTCCTGTTAGAATTTTCTAGGTTTCTATAAAGCAGAATTGTCCAGATGAAGGGTGATCGACCTGATACTTTAACTTTGCTTTTCACTCCATGGAGGCTGCCCTGACCAGCTAAGTGTTGTCAACATTTTCTGTTTTTAGTATGTAATGACAATTAGCTTACTACTACTTTTGACAAATGTATTTCAGTTTGATGAGAATATAGCTATTAAGCTAGATAAGAGGGAACTGATAGATGTAGTAGACTTGGATATCCGAAAGATATTTGGTAAGTTCGCACATAAAAACATTAATAACAAGATAAGGGTGCATGGAGCTGGTGGTAATATTTACATCAGTGGGGGATTGATTAATGAGCAGGAAACAGAAAGTAGGGATAGATGAAGCATTTCCAGGTTGGTAACTAGTGGAGTACCACAAGGATCAGTGCTGAACTATTTACAATTTATGTTAATGACTTGGATGAACATCAAGACTGAGAGTAATGTATCCAAATTTACTGGCAATACGAATCTAGGTGGGAATATTAGCTGTGAGGAGGACACAAAGAGGCTGCAAAGAAATATGTCGATGGATTAAGTGAGTGGGTAACAAGATGACAGATGGAGCATAATTTGGGGAAGTGAGATTATTCACTTTGATCGTAATATTAGAAAAGCAAGACATTTCTTAAACAGTTTGAAACTTCTAAACGTTGATGTTCAGAAACTTGGGTATACTTGTACAAAGAACACAGAAAGCTAGCATTCGGATATAGCAAGCAGCTAGGAAGGAAATTTTCATGTTTGATCTATATTGCAAAGGGATTGGAGTAAAAGAATAAGGAAGTCTTGCTACAATTGCACAGGACTTTGGTGAAACCACACCTGAAGTACTGTGTACAGTTTTAGCCTCCATATTTAAGGAAGGACATACTTGCCTTAAAGATGATACATCAAAGGTTCACTAGGTTGGATCCTGGGATGGGAGGATTGTCTTATGATCAGAGGCTGAGTAAAGTGGGTGTACTGGAGTTTAGAAGAGGTGATCTCAGTGAAACATTCAAACTTGGCAGGATAAATGCTGATAGGTTGTTTCCCCTGGCTGGGGAAACTAGAACATGGGGCCCAATCTCAGTCTAAGGGGGTGATCATTTAGGACTGAGATGATGAGAGACACCTGAACTGAAATGGCTGTAAATCTTTGAAATTGTCTATCTTAGAACATTATGAATGCTCAATCGTTAAGTAGATTTAAGGCTGAGATAGATAGCTTTTTGGTGTCTCAACGAATCAATAGGTATGCAGAGCAGGTCGAAAAGTGGAGTTAAAGCTGAAGATCAGCCGTGATCAGATTGAATGGTGGAGCAGGCTCGAGGGGCCTGATGGTGGGGTCTCACTCTATTTCTCATGTATTCTGTTTGATAATCTACGCAAGCCTACTCTTAGAAAGCTCACTGTTTCTCTGCAGGGGAAATTGGAACGAGCCATTGACTTCCTCCAGTCCCAGAAGGAGCAGGCCTGCCAAAGCCAAAGCCGAGAAGAGGCAAAGATTTGTCAAATAAAGGCAAGTGTCACACCCTTGCCCCTGGTTGTGTTTCATCCTTTGGCTTTCTAGGTAGAGGATGCTTTGAGCCTTTAAACATTGTATCCCAGCAACTAGTTAACACACAAGACTCTCTAATGGACACAAATTTTTGAAGGTGGCAGGACAAGTTAAAAAAGCATATGGAAGCCTTGGTTTTGTAAATAGAGGATAAGTCTGATTATTACTTAAAGACTGAAAATCTAGGAACAATGGAGCTCAAAAGTTATTCAGAGGATCTAGGTACAGAAATCATTAAAATGTAGTAGTCATGTACAACAAAAAATGCAATGGGATATTCGCCTTTGTATCCGGAGAGCTAGAATATAAAGGGAAGTTTTGCCCAGATTATTCAAAGCCCTGATTGGACCACATCTGGAGTAATGTGTACAGTTATGGATCTGCACCTTTGAAATGATAGATTGACTTTGAAAGGAGTGTAGTGTAAATTCACCAGAATGCTGCTGAGGCTTCAAAGATTAAATTACGGGCAGAGATTACATAAACTAAAATAAAAGCAAAATACTGTGGATGGTGGAAATCTCAAATAAAAACAGAAAATGCTGGAAAAACTCATCAGGTCTGGCAGCGTCCGTGGAGAGAGAAACAGAGTTAACGTTTCGAGTCCATATGACTTCTTCAGAGATGCTGCCAGACCTGTTGAGTTGTTCCAGCATTTTCTGTTTTTATTACATAAGCTAACCTTGTATTCCCAGGAATATAGAAGCTTAAGACATGATTGAAGTATTTTGGATTTTGATAGGAAGAAATTCTTTCCACTAGTGGGGGTGGCCAGAACAAAAGGACATAAACTTAAAAACAGAGCCAGACCATCGAGCATAGAACAGCAACAATATGTATTTATATCTATATAGTATCTTTCATGAAAATCCCAAGATGTCACAGTAACATTATAAAGCAAGATTTGACACAGAGCCACGTAAGGAGATATTATTGCAGATGACCTGAAGCTTGGTCAACGGAGAAGGTTTTAAGGAGAGTCTTGGAGGGTAGAGAGGTAGAGAGGTGGGAGGTGTAAGGGAGGGAGTTCCAGAGCCAGAATTAGAGGAGCCCAGATACCTTGGAGGGTTGTGGGGTTGGAGAAGATTACAGAGGTAGGGAGGGGTGAGGCTATTGGGGGATTTGAAACCATGGATAAGAATTTTAAAATTGAGGCATTGTTTAACCTGGAGACAGTGTAGGTCAGTGAACACAGGGTGATGGGCGAATGGGACTTGGTATAAGTAAGACAGCACCTTCCAAGCCTGCGACCTGTGCCATCTAGAAGGATGAGAATAGCAGATGCTTGGGAACACCAGCACTTCCAAGTTTCCCTCCAAACCGCACATCATCCTGATCTGGAACTATATCGCCGTTCCTTCACTGTTGTTGGGTCAAAATCCTGGAACTCCCTCCTTCACAGCATTGTGGGTGTACCTACACCACATGGACTGCAGCGGTTCAAGAAGGTGGATCACCACCACCTTTAAGGCCAATTTGGGATGGTCAATAAATATTGACCTAGCCAGCGACGTCCGCATCCCATGAACAAATACATTTTAAGAAAGGAAATAAAAAAGATTACGGGTGGCAGAGTTTTTGGGTGACTTCAAGTTTTCAGATGACAGAGTGTGGTAAGCCAGCAAGAAACGCATTGGGTTAGTCAAGTCTAGAGGTAACAAAGGCATCAACGAGGGTTTCAACAGGAAATGAGCTGGGATGGGGTGATTTTACATAGGTGGAAATAGATGGACTTAGTAACACTGTGTATTGTAGATGGAAACTCACCTCGGGGTCAAATGCAATGCCAAGGTTGCAAGGAACAATCTGGTTCGGCCTCGGATAGTTGCCAGGGAAAAGGATAGGGAGAGCAATTGTTTAAGTAAAGGCTATGGCAGCAAAGGTAGAAGTGAGAGTCTGGTTGAACAAAGCAGCAGCTGCAGAAATGTTGTGGTGAGATTTTGAAAATACAGTTGGAAGTAAATTGGGGAGAGTGTTTACCAGGTGCGAACTCGGAGGAACCAGGATTGGGACAGGGAAGGGGATGTGAGTGGGGAGCAATGCAAAGAAGTGATCAGAGATGGCCTTCTATATGTGATTGATTCAGTAGGTGATCAAGGGGATGGCCATGAACATGGGTTGGGGAGTTTACATGGAGGGTGAGTTGCTGCTTGAAATGAGGCAAAGCTGCAAGCCTCAGTGGGCCCTTCGGAGGATGCTATTTAAAAAAAATTATTTCACGGGATGTGTACGTCGCTGGTGTGGCCAGCATTTGTTGCCTTTCTCTGATTGCCCCTGAGAAGGTGGTGAGTCACCTTCTCGAACCACTGCAATCCTTCTGGTTCTTGTACCTTCAGTTGGAATGTTGAGTTTTAGATATGGCGATTATAGTTCCAAATCAGGGCAGTATGTGACTTGGAGGGGAACGTGCAGGTAGTGGTGTTCCCACCAAGGTCTCTGCTGCCCTTGTTCTTCTATGTGGTAGAGGTCACAGGTTTGGAAGGTACTGTTGAAGGAAGCTTGGCAGTTGCTGCAGTGCGTCTTGTACACAGTACACACTGTGGTATCCTCTGGGGCCCAATGCCCTGCCAATGCTGACTGCCTTGGGTTACGCGTGAAGGCTACGCAATGTGACTCTGCCGGATCATTTTCACCCAGGAACAAGGCAAACTGCTGAAGGAACAGGCTGAGGCCGAACTGGTCACCATCTATCAATTTCTAGATGCAAAGAAGCAGGAACTGGAGTCGAAGATTGAGCAGGAAATGTGCCAGACCATTGAGCCCTTGCAGGAAAACTTGGAAAAGATCCGCCAAGAAACCTCCACGATTGAGCAAGCCATCCTGGATCTGCGGGTGCAGCTGAGCTTCACGGAGCCTCTGGAGCTGCTTCAGGTAAGAGGCTGGCAGGAGCATGCAGCCTGTGGGGAAACATGGAGTAAGTGTACCTTTCTTCTCCAGCTCCTCTCTCACCTGTCTTCTTTCCTCGGTGTCTTGTAGGCTTTGAGGAAATTTTTATGGGATGAGAAAAAAATGGACGAGTTTGCATTTATATAGCAGCTTTCCTGAGTCGGCATCCTCAGTATTTTACAGCCAATTCGTTACTTTTGTTTTGGAGTACAGCCACTGTTGTAATGCAGGAAAAGCTGCAGCCAATTTAGGCACAGCAAGCTCCCACGCAGCAGTGTGATAATGACCAGAAGTGGTTGAGGGATAAATATTAGCCAGGATAACAAGGCTGCTCTTCGAAGCATTCATCTGATAGGACAGATGGAGCCCTAGGTTGATATGTCATCCAAAAGACTGCACCTCTGGCAGTGCAGCACTTTGCCAGGACTGCATAAAAATGTCAAACTTGTGCTGAAGTCTCTTTGGTGGGGCTTGAACCCACAACCTTATGATTCGGGGTGAGTGCGCTACCCACTGATCCAAGGCTGACATATGAACATAAGAAATAGGAGCAGGAGAACACCATACAGCCTGTTGAGACTGCTGTGCCATTCAATATGCTTATGCCTGATCTTGGGCTTCAACTCCATTTTCCCACCCTTTCCCCATATCCCTTGTTTCCTTGAGGCACCAAAAAAAAAGTTTTCTTTTAAATAAAAATTGCTGTATCTCAACCTTGAATATATTCAGTGGTGACACATTACAACCCTCTGGGGTAGAGAATTCTAAAGATTCATAACCCTTCGAGTGAAGAAATTTCTCCTCATTTCAATCCTAAATTGTCCACAGCCGGGGGAAACAACCTCAGTGTCTACCCTATCAAGTCGCATCATTAATCTTGAATGTTTCAGTGAGAACACCTCACATTTTTCTAAACGATAATTTTCTCAGCCTCTTATCTCATCATAGGACAACCCTGTCATCTCAGGGGCCAATCTACTGAACCTTCATTGTGCCACCTCCAATGCAAGTATATCTTTCCTTAAATATGGAGACTAAAACTGCACACAGTTTTCCAGATGTGGTCTCACCAAAGCCCTGCATAATTGGAGCAAGACGAGTTTATTCTTGTACTCCAACCCCCTTGCAATAAAGGCCAACATGCCATTTGCTTTCCTAATTGCTTGCTGTACCTGCATGCTGACATTCTGCGTTTCTTGTAAGTGTTCGCCCAAGTCTTTCTGAATATCAACATTTATAGTTTTCATGCCTTTTACAAAATATTATGCTTTTCTATTCTTACGACCAAAGTGAACAGTCTCACACTTCCCCACATTATGCTCCATCTGCCACCTTGTTGCCCATTCACTTAACTGGCCTATATCTTTTTGCAGCCTCTGTGTCCTCTTCATAGCTTGCATTTCCATCTAGCTTCGTATTGTCAGCAAACTTAGATACATTACTCTTTCTCTTTGTTTATTTCATTAATATAGATTGTAAATAGCTGAGGCCCTGCACTGATCCTTGTGGCACTCCACTAATTACAGCCTTTCAACTTGAAAATGCCCCACTTCTCCCTACTCTCTGCTTCTTGTCTGTTAACCAATCCTCTATGTCACCACAAACTCCCTGGCCCTTACCTTGTGTATTAACCTTTTGTGTGTCACCTGATCGAATGCTTTTTGGAAAACCAAGTACACGACATCTACTGGTCCCCTTGATCCTCCCTACTAGTTACATCCTCAAAAAAACTTCTACAAATGTGTCAAACAGTTTTCCCTTTTGTAAACCCATGCTGACTTGTTCTAATCACACTATGCTTTTCTATGTGCATTGTTAAGACTTCCTTAATAGTAGATTCCAGCACTTTCCCAATGACTGATGTCGGGTTAACCGGCCTGTAGTTTCCCTTTTGTTCTCTCCCTCCTTTCCCGAATAGTAGTGTTGCATATGTTAACTTCCAGTCTGCTGGGACCATTTCAGAATCTAGGGAATTTTGGAAAATCATAGCTAGCTTATCCACTATATCTCTGTAGCTATCTCTTTTAAACCCTAGGTCATCAGGTCCTTGGGATTTGCTTTCATTTTAGTCCCGTAATTTCTCTAGTATTTTTTCTCTGCTGATATTAATTACCTTAATTTCCTTACTATTTTTAACACTTAGCTACCCTCAATCTCTGGTATGTAACTTGTGTCTTCTACTATGAAGACGGGCAGCTTTCCTCATGATAATTTACGTTCTTTCTCTAAGGGACACTTACTTTAACTGCTCTTTTCCTTTTTTATACGCTAGTAAAAACTCTTACCATCTGTTTTTATCTTCTTCACCAGTTTACTCTCATTCAATTTTTTTTCCTTTATCAACTTTTTAATGGCCCTTTGCTCATTCCTAAAACACTCCTAATCCCCAAACTTGCCACTGTTCTTTGCAACATTATAAGCCTCGTAATCTCATAATATCCTTAACCCCCTTTGTAAACCACAGGTGGATCTTTCTCACTGAAATTTTTTTTTCAATGGAATGCATTTTTGTTAAATATCTGGAACTTTTTCTTTAAATATTTCCAACTGTTTATTCACCGCCATACCTTTAGGTCTATTTTCCATTATTAACCATAGCCAGCTCTCTTCTCATACCTATGTAATTGGCTTTGCTTAAGTTTAAGATTCTTGTTTGTGCTTGGAGTATGTAAGGTGGTATTCACTTTTTTATGATCACTGGTTCCCAATGGATTTTTTTACAGTGAACTTTAATTAACCCTGCCTCGTGCAATGTTAGATTTTGATTGAAGTAGCCAATGTGATTTGTCCAGTCTACGTGAAAGTTAAATCCCCCACAGTTATTGCATTACCTTTGTTAGAAGCTTCAAAAATGTTTACTATTCTGCCAGACAGTTTGGCTACTGTTAGAGGACCTATAAACTACAAACATCAGAGTTTTCTGACCCTTGCTATTCCTAATTACCCATAACTTAGGCACGTGCTCCACCCGCCCCCACCCGCCCAGGACCAGGCCCCAAACATGTCCTAGGCACCCACTTCCATGGGCATGATCTCCCTATCCATTCAGACTCTGCGAGCAGATTAGTCGTGGCAACCTCTCCCTGGCATTTCACTTCAGAATGTCCATTTGCTCATCAGCAAGTCCCTGACCATCTGTGATCTCATTGTGGAGGACTGACATTGACATCCTGAACTGGATTGGAACTTGGCGGCACCTTGCACTTTGCCCAACATGCAGTTTCGTCCAAACAGGTGGGTTGGTATCACCGACTCAAAATATGGGCCTTTTTCTTTTTCCCTTGGCATGTTCTTCTTTTGAACTCCACACCTTGTTTCACCCTTTTTAAAATCCATATTATCTACTGCACCTTCTGTGCACTGTGCTCACAGAGTCATCCCTCCTCCTTTCCTTCCTCAATTCTTGCACTAAATAGCCTCTCCTTCTTCGTGCTGTTGTTGTCTATTGCAATTTCCTTTATCCTGTTTTCCCTAGACCTCTTCTCCCATGTAGACTCTCTTATCCATATCCACAGCTAACCTCAGGATCTTGTTATCTCTCCCATGGTCTCGATTGCTGATGAGGTCCTCTTCTACTACATCCTTGTATCTCTCACCACCCACAACCACATCACAGTCTGCATCCATCTTTAGGGAAATAAAACCTCTTACCCCATGTTGTTTATAATTATACTTTTAAACTGCCAACCACCTGGTCTTCCATTCACCTTACCTGTTCTTTATCACAACCACTCCTTCACTGCCAACTTATGTCTTATCTTCAGAAAAATCTTCATACTCTTCCGTTCCCATCGTTCTTCCGATATGGCACCAATCTTCATACGCTCAAGTCTATGCCCCTTGGACTTGAGGGAATCTAGTGCAGAACTGGTTTGGTCAACCATCACCGGGTCTGCCTGAACCCCATCAGAGACTTATCTATGCCAAACCCACTACTCCTGGATTATCATGGAGAACAAAGATCATTCCTTGACTTTTTTCCAATATCAGTTGTCCACTTAAACCCCTGCACTTGCCCTTAAACCTTTAGCTTCAGCAGCAAGTGCAAGGATTTTTCATTTAAGGCTTAGTTTGCCCATTTAGCTGACTTTGCTATTTTCTCCCATCATTCCTCTTTACCCACCAACCCAGCCCTGTTCACAATCTCCTTGTACCTCTGGCCTTGATCCTGTCTCTCTCCAGTTTCCCATTTCCGCTCACTCTCTAAACTCATCTCTATGTGATTCACCTCTTTGCTTCCTTGAACCCATCCCACCAAACTGTTGACTACCCAACTACTCTTCTTGGTCCCATGCTAGTTGAGGTTGAAACTCTCCGACTGAAACAGGATGTTTGCAACCTTAGTTGAAATTATTCTCTCCATCACAGCAACTTCCTACTAATTGTCCATCTACCTAGCTTATATGCAGTAAACTGCAATCATCCTTTGACACCTTAAAACTCAACTATTCTAACGCTGCCTTTGCTAGCTTCTCATTTTGCAACCTCCATAGAGTCAAATCCACTCTCTGGAGAGTTTAAGTCATCTGGACCTTGTTCTAAACTGCATCAATTTCCACTCATCCATTATCCCTGTCCTCACTGACCAACAATGGCTTTTGGCCCCACAAACAAAGTCAAATTTAATATTCTCAAATTATTTTTAAATCCCTTCATAAACTTACCCTGTAAACTCCTCCAGACCTATAAACCACCTTGTCAAGTTCTAAATGACTCTGGCATCATGTGCAGCTCTTTACCCCATCATTGGCCTATGCCCCATACTCTGGAATTCCCTCCTTAACCCTTTGCACTCTCTACCTCCACCTACTGCCATAAGACCCTCTCTGCAGTCCAGCTCTTAAAAGAAGCTTTTAGCTACTCCTAATTCCCTCCTTTAGCCTGGTGTCTCTCTTTTGATTACACCTCTGTGAAGGATTTTTGGATATTTCCTTCTACATTAAATGAGTGATATCAATTAAAGTTGCTACTGGTTGATGTGTCAATAACAAAGAGGGAAGCTAGGTACATCACCAAACAAATAAGAGGGATTGGGAGAAGTATTTTTAATGTAGAGAGTTATCAGAACATACAGTAACTTAGTGGGAACAACAGTGAAAGCAGGATTTACAATCCTTTTTAAAAGGGGAGTGGATCAATATTTGAAAAAGACAATAAAGGGGAAAGAAATTTGCATTTGAATAACAACTTTCACCACCTCAGGACGTCCCAATGTGTTTTAAAGCCACTGAAGTACTTCTGAAATATAGTCACTGTTGAGATATTGGGAAAAGTGGTTGTTAATTTGAACACAGCAAGGTCCCACAAACAGCCATGTGATAAATGATTAAATAACCTGTTATTTTTAATATGCTAGTTGAGGGATAAATATTGCTCAGGAACTCCTCTGCTCTTCAAAATAGGGGCGTGCATTCTTTTATGACACCTGAGAGGGCAGGCTGGGCCTCAGTTTAACATCTCTGAAAGACAGGATGTCCAATGGATAAAAATCCTCTCCATACTGCAGTGGAGTATTGATCAAAAATCAACAGGGAGAGGCCTGAGAATGGGACTAAGTGGATAGTTCTTTCAGTCATCTAGTGTATTGGGCCAAAAAGCCCTCATTCTGTGCTACAGAAGTCTACTGGATACGGTTAATTGAGTTTCATATCCCTTGTTGATAATCTTATTAATATGCAATCAGGAGGCGGTTTATTTGATTCTTGATCATGATTGTCAAATTATAACCTGATTATTTTTCATTTTTCTTCAGGATATCAAACTGCTCCTGGAAAGGTGCGTGTCTCAAGTTCTTTCTGAATGTATGCTCCTGAACTGCACTGCTGGCCCCACTGGATATATTTATAGCCCTGAGCCACACAGACCATGATGCTCCCAGGTAAACCCAATCTGTGTTGAGAGCTAGTAGATCTCGCCTGGGGTCATGGCCCCAGTGCCAGAGTTGACCTAAGCACCTTGGGATTGGGAGAGGATTAACCAGCCTGGTCACTACCCAGTGGCCCTGGATGGGATGCATGCTTGGTGTCAGTCATGGCTCAGTTGGTACTCTGGCTTCTCTTTCAGAAGTTCCAGAGACTTTAGCACAAAATCCAGACTGGCACTTCAATGCAGCACTGAGGGAGCGTTGCCCTGCTGGAGATGCCATCCTTCGGATGAACTGCTAAACCAAGGCATTAATTTCCCTCTCAGGTGGGTTTAAAAGATCCCATCGCAGTATTTCAAAGAAGAACAGAGGATATCTCCAATACACATCCCTCAACCGACACCTAAAAACAGATAAAAGCAAAATATTGTGGATGCTAGAAATCTAAAACAAAAAATGAAAAGTGCTGGAAATACCCAGTAAGCCTAGCAACATCTGTGGAGAGAGAAACAGAGCCAACATTTTGAGTTGAATATGATTCATCTGAAGAAGAGTTATATTTTACTCACTATCCGTAGATGCTGCCAGACCTGCTAACTATTTCTAGCAGTTTCTGGCTTTGTAGCTAAACACAGATTTTCTGGTTATTACCACATTGCTGTTTGTGGGGCCTTGCTGTACAAAATAAGTTGCTGTATTTTCTAATCTACAATACTGACTGTACTTAATAATAAAAAATACTTAGCCGTAAAGAACTTTGAACATGCCCTGTTACCATGAAAGGTTTCTTTAACTGAGAACAGTCTTGGGCTTGGTCTGATATTCTTAGCCAGATACCTTGCTAACATTTCACTGTCTCAAGCTTGCATGGAAAGAGTGGCCACTTGACATGGTGGTCGAGGGCTGTCTGTCTCTGGGGAATCATATCTCACCAAGAGTCCCTAGCTTCAGGAGAGGAAAATTTGGGTGGGTGGTGGGGGAGGGGGGGTTGTTGTTTCTGTAAGGCACTAAGATGTCATCCTTTCCTTGTGATATTATTCCATTCCAGGTGTAAACAGGAGCATATCAAACCAGCGGATGTTCCCACTGAGCTGTGTACCGACTCCATCATTACGCCTTTCCGTTACGTTAAAATCTGGGATGAGCTTAAAGCGTTTGTACCAGGTAAGGGATCCATTGGTCTCCTGAGTGCAGGGGCTGAGTTCTAAGTGAATTTGTTACACGGTGGTTACGGCAACCGGAGGCTCAATTGATGGCAGTCTTGCCTCTGAGTCAGAGGGTTGTGGGTTCAAGTCACACTCTCAAAACTTGAGTGTAAAGTCTGGTATGACACTGCTATGCATTATTGAGAGAATGCAGCATTATCACCGGTGCTGTCTTTCGGGCGAGGCATTAAACTGAAACGTCCCTTCTGCCCTCTCAGGTAGATGTAAGAGATCCCATTGCGTTATTTGGAAGAGGAGTAGGGGAGTTCTCCCCATGTGCTATCCAATATTTAACACCCGATCAACATCACTAAATAGTAGAATATCTGGTCATTATCACATTGCTGCTTACGGGGTCTTGGTTTGTAAAAAGAAATAATTAGCTCGTGAGTATGACGTTCGTACTAAGTGAGTGAACTATGTAGCAATGGACAGTGAGTGTCCCTAATATCAGGGCATATCCCATTGCTACACACGCTCAGTGTATATGCTCAGCCCTATACAAAGAGCAGCCATTGGGCCGGATTTTGCCCTTTGAAGTGGGAATTGTAAATTGGGCCATTTCCCAATGTCCCGTTCCTGCGTCCTGCTTAAACCCACACGCTCAGTTATTTTCACCATGTTGAGCTGGGGTGGGCTGGAGTCAGAGCCATCGCCTCCTGAAGCAGGCCCAAGGCGGATGCTGAGGCAGGCAGATTGGAAAACCTGCCTCTCTTTGTTAGGACATTGACCCTGTTCTGTACATGACTGTTATGCCCCCAAGCCCTAACCCCATGCCCATTCACCCCTCCATACTCCCCATTGCCACCTCCAAACCCCCCCATACTATCTCCATACCACACATGCCACTGCAGATCCCTCAAATCCCTCCACGCACACTCATCCAATATCCATTCATGAGTCTGATAATGAGACTGGAAAGTATTTAAGATGTTCGTGAAACTATCAAAGTAAACAAACATCCAATGGAACTCCAATTGCAAAACCTTAATCCTCTTAGGAGCTCATAAAGCAGTCAATCAAACACACAACCATTCAAACTACACTTCAAAATAAACCTTAAACCTACTAAGTTGCCCTAAATCTGTTAAAATAAACAAACAGCCATACAAGGACCACTTCAAAAAGCACAATCAAGTGATCATAAAATTGACAAACAAAGCTCAGGTCCCCTTGAAAGCCATGTCAACAACCTTCCTGAACTGAATCCATTAGTGGTTTTGGAACTCAGCCAATCATTCATAATGAGATTCCATTGCACATCTTTGGCGACAAAACCTCCAGAGCTGAGACATTAAAGCCTTTTATGTAGCCTTAACAGATGGCTGAGTTGTCAATCAAATAATTCAGATATCTCAAAGGCTCAACAGATGTTTAGACTGTCAGTCAATGTAAAGATCAAAGCAAAGGGTCCAGTTGACATGAAAACCTGAATCTCAATACTATTTCATACAGAAGAACCTTTTATCCACTGCATAAAGTAATCACTCAAGTAAAAACATAATTTACCATACAGCATCTAATTACAACATCTGAAATTGGCAACAACTTTTACACTTGCCTGTCAAAAGGTTCCTGATTTAAGAACAGGCCTACTCAATGGTTCACAAGCACCCTGGCCTAACCAGGTTCACACAGCTTCAGAAACCCACCTGCCTGACTGAAAAAACTCAAATGCAGTGAAATTTGAAATTGAGTTGGCAGAAATGTGGCAGTTGCAACATTAGTTTGCTTGTGTGTTGGATCACGATTTGCCACTTTTCTCAAGCCAGTCAAAATGGTGGCTGGAGAAAAGGCGTTGGAATTTTGGGTTTCTGGTCCCACTGGCTTCCATATGCGGCTTTGCTCTGCATCAGGACGGCAAAAATCAGGCCCAGTGTCTCCTGTAATTGAGGGTGCGTGTCCAAATGCTATACCGGCCCAGTGAGTTAGCTCTATAGCTCTATATTTTTAGAAAGTCAGTGTTTCTCCTAACTGTGGATTTGTGTCTTCCAGCCAGGGAATTTCTGAAACTGGATCCTAAGACAGCGCATCCACGACTCATCCTGTCCGAGGACCTCGTCAGTGTGATTGATGGCGAAAAGCGTCGGGATTGCTCGCTCATGTCCCATCGCTTCAACCACTGGCTCTGCGTCCTGGCCAGCAGCGGCTTCCTGTCGGGCCGACACTACTGGGATGTGGAGCTGGGCAACAATACCGCATGTGTCATCGGGGTGGCCAGCGGATCTGCCGACCGGCTGATAACCAAACAGCTCACACCAAAGGACGGGTACTGGGTGATCGAGATGCTCAACGGGAACCTGGTCAACGTCAACGCACCCGGTGCCAGGACCCTCCCTCTTCACCGCAAGCCCCGCACCATCCGTGTCTACCTGAATTACGAGGAGGGACAGCTGTCCTTCTATGATGCCCACGACCTGTGCCCTATCTACACCATGCATGATAAGTTCACGGAAAAGCTGTATCCCCTCTTCAACCCTCACAACAAGAAGGAAGGGAATTCAGAGCCACTTTGTCTACATAATCCCACGGGATGCTAAGATTAATTTTACCCAGGCAGGGGTGGGGTGGGGGTTTAGAAATTGTGATGGTCCTTCTTAAAGGGGAAGCCTGTTGAATTCTAACACTACGCTAAGGTAAATAAATGAACCCCTCCCAGCAGTTCTGTTGAAGGGTCATGAGGACTCGAAACGTCAACTCTTTTCTTCTCCGCCGATGCTGCCAGACCTGCTGAGTTTTTCCAGGTAATTCTGTTTTTGTTTTGGACTTCCAGCATCCGCATTTTTATGTTTTTATATATTTTTTCCCCCTCAGTACTTTTCTGCTGTCTTTTGTTGCCAGGCATTGAGCTTTAAAGGTGCTGGTTAGAATGAGTTGGACCCTGATGCACTGGCCGGGAATTATCACTGGCGCTCCTGGTTCCCGTGAGGAACAATCACATTAGTCAAAGCTGCACTCCCCATCTCTTACCTTACCAACATTAAACGTAAAGGTTGTAATACCACAGGCTGGGGCAGGAGGAGGAGGTGGTGCCAAATTCTAGGAGCAGAGAGAGATGGGAAATCACAGCCACTACATACTACAAGGGTTTTACAAAACTGGTTCCCTTAGGCTGAGGGCAGACGTGGATTGAGAGATCCACAAATCACAGTACAAGATCTGAATTGCTTTGTGCATGTGGAGTCCAGAAATGGTGCCATTCTCCTGGCACTTAGACTCATAGACATCTACAGCGCAGAAGGAGGCCATTTGGCCCATCATGTCCATGCCAGTCAACAAAGATCTGACTACACTAATCCCAATTTCCAGCGCCTGGCCCATAGCCCTGGAGGCTATGGCAACACAAGTGAATATCTAAATACTTCATAAATGTTACAAGAGTTTCTGGCTCAACCACCCTTTCAGGCAGTGACTTCTAAACTCTCACCACCCTCTGGCTGAAAAAATTTCTCCTCAATTCCCCTCTTAGCCATCTACCTCTTACCTTAAATCTATGCCCCCTGGTTATTGACCCCTCTACTAATGGAAAAAAGTGCCTTCCTCTGCACCCTATCTATGCCCCTCATAATCTTATACACCTCTGTTAAGTCCCTTCTCAACCTTTGTTGCTCCAAGGAAAACAACCCCAGCCTATCCAATCTTTCCTCATAGCTCATTTCCTCCAGCCCAGGCAGCATCCTGGTAAATCTCTGCACCCTCTCCAGTGCAATCACATCCTTCCTATAATGCGGTGACCAGAACTGCATGCGGTATTCCAGTTGTGGCCTAATCAGTGTTTTATACAGTTCCAGCATAACTTCCCTGCTCTTGTATTCTGTGCCTTGGCTAATAAAGGCAAGTATTCCATATACCTTCTTAACCACCTTATCTATCCACCCTGCTATCTTCAGGGATCAATGGATATGCACACCAAGGTCCCTCTGATCTTCAATACTTTCCCAGGTCCTACCATTCATAGTGTAATCCCTTGCCTTGTTAGCCTTCCCCAAGTGCATTACCTCACACTTTTCCAGATTGAATTCCATTTGCCACTGCGCTGCCCACCTGACCAGTCCCTTGATATCCTCCTGTAGATTACGGCTATCCTCCTCACTATTTACCACCCTACCAATTTTCGTGTCGTCTACGAACTTCTTGATCATACCCCCTACGTTTAAGCCCAAATCATTTACGTACTCCACAAACAGCAAGGGCCCCAGGACCGAGCCCTGTGGAACCCCACTGTAAATAGACTTCCAGTCACAGAAACATCCCTCTGCCATCACCTTCTGCTTCAACCTCTCAGCTGATTTTGGATCTAACATGCCACTTTGCCTTGGATCCTATGGGCTCCTTCTTTCTTGACTAGTGTGCCATGAGGGACCTGATGAAAAGCCTTGGTAAAGTCCATGTAGACCACATAAAATGCATCAACACTCCTGGTTACCTCCTCAAAAAATTCTATCGAATTTGTCAAACATGACTTTCCCTTAACAAATCCACGCTGACTATCCCTGATTAATCTGTCTCTCTCCAAACGCAGATATATCCTGTCCCTCAGAATTCTTTCTCGTAATTTCCCCACCACTGAGGTTAGCCCGACTGGTCTGTAATTTCCTGGTCTACCCTTTCCTCCCATTTTTAATAATGGGACAACATTAGCAGTCCTCCGGTACTTCACCTGTGGCCACAGAGAATTTGAAAATTACTGCCAGGGCCCCTGATATCTCTTCCCTTTCCTCCCTCAACAGCCTGGGATACATCTAATCTGGGCCTGCGGATTTATCCACTTTTAAGGCTGCTAAACCCGTTAGCACCCCCTCTCTCTCTCTTAATTTCCTCTAATATTTCACAGTCCTCCACCCTGATGTCTGTACCTGTGTTATCCTTTTCCAAAGTGAAGACCGATGCAATGTATTCATTCAGGACTGTACCCACGTCTTCTGGATCCACACACACATTACCTCTATGGTCCCTAATTGGCCCTACTCTTTCACTGGTTATTCTCTTGCTCTTTATATATTTAAAAAAATCCCTTTGGGTTTTCCTTTATTGTACCCACCAATGCTTTCTCATGCACTCTTAATTTTCCTATTTTTGTCTTTAAGTTCCCCTCTGCACTTTTTATATTCCCCTAAGGAGTCTGCCGCACTGAGCCCTCAGTCTCTGCCGTAAGCTTCTCTTTCTTTTCTTAATCCTAACCTTTATGCCCCTTGACATCCAAGATTCTCTGGACTGGGTCTTTATACGGGAAGATGTTTGCCCTGTACTCTGGCTATTTCCTCCTCAAATGCCTCACACTGCTCTGACGCCAGTTTTATCTGCAAGTAGCTCCCAGTCCACTTGGGCTAAATTGTATCTCGTCTTAGTAAAATTAGCCTTTCCCCAGTTTAGAACTTTTATTCCCGGCCCAACCTTATCTTTTTCCATAACTATCCTAAATCTAACTGAGTTATGGTCACCATCTCCAAAATGCTCCCTTACTGATATGCTTTCCACCTGCTCAGGCTCATTTTTGAATATTAGGCCCAAAACTGCCCCCTCCCTTGTTGGGCTTTCTATGTACTGGCTAAAAAAAGTTCTCCTGGATACAACGTAAGAATTTTGCTCCCTCCCTACCTTGCAATTTAAAACTATCCCAGTTAATATTTGGGTAGTTAAAATCCCCTATTATTACTGCCCTATTATTCTTATACTTCTCTGAAATTTGATTACACATTTGATCCTCTATCTCTCCCTGACTGTTTGGGGGCCTATGGTACACACCCAACAGCGTGTTTGCTCCTTTTCTGTTTTTTACTTCCACCCATGTGGCCTTGTTTGATGATCCTTCCAGGATATCATCCCTCCTCACTGCTATGGTTGATACATTGATCAATATTGCAACACCCCCTCGTCTTCTATCCCTCTCTATCTCATCTGAATACCCTATAACCAGGAATGTTGAGTTGCCAATCCCTCCCTTTTAGTCAAGTCTCAGTCATAGCTATGATATATGCCTATTGCCTATCTGTGCCCTCAGCTCGTCATTCTTATTCCTCAGGGTCCTTGCATTAAAATATATTCCATTTAGCCTTGCTAAGCCCACTTCTTTCTTATCTAGCCTATGTTTCCTCTGCCTTCCAGACTCACTAGCATTTTAACTTCTAATTCGATCTCAGATTCCCTCCCCTCTGAACTACTTTTCATGATTTCATCCCCCTGCCAATTTAGTTCAAATCCACCCCAACAGCATTAGCAAACCTCCCTGCGAGGATGTTGGTCTTGTTCCTGTTCAGATGTAACCCATCCAACTTGTGCAGATCCCACCTCCCCCAGAACGGTCCCAATATCCCAGGAATCTAAAGCCCTCCCTCCTGCACCATCTCTCCAGCCACACATTCATCTGCTCTATCTTCCGTTCCTATACTCACTACTGCGTGGCACCGGGAGTAATCTGGAGGTTACTACCTTTGAAGTCCTGCTTTTCAATTTCCTACCTAGCTCCCTAAAATCTGTTTGCAGGACCTCATTCCTCTTTCTTCCCACGTCATTGGTCCCAACATGGACCATGATCTCTGGCTGTTCACCTCCACCTTCCGAATGTCTTGTAGCCGTTATGTAACATCCTTGACCCTGGCACCCGGGAGGCAACATACCATCCTGGAGTCACATCTACAACCGCAGATACACCTGTCTACTCCCCTCATTATCTACCACTAATGCCCTTCCACACTTCTTCCTCCCACCCTGAGCAGCGGGACTACCCATAGTGCCTTTGCTCTATTTGTCTGCACAGAGGAACTGCCATTCTCGACGTTTTCCCAGGTGTTTTGTGAGATCATAGACGGTGGGGATGAATGCCTACTTTACAGAGGTCACGTGTTACTGGCTGGCAGGGAGACCCTTGGGAGTAGGCTCTGATTTTTCACTCATTGACATTGAGGGAAAAATGCATGAATCGATAAACCATCCACACGGTTGTGGAGCAAAAGGGGTCTCAGAGCAGGATTCCCCCTCCCCTTCTCGTCATACCCCACCCTATACCCAGCTCCACGGGTCAACTCTCAAGCTCCATCTAATCTGAAGCTTTAAAGCAATACGATGGTAACTGAAAATAGGGTTTGCTGGAACAGCATTTGATGAGACTGCATGCAGCTCCAGAGGGAGCTCTGAGCTCGCTTTAAGTAAAATGGATAGACAATCGGTTGAGAAATTTACCCAATTGCTAAAATTGAACTTCACTGTTGAACTTCTGACTGCAAGAGTCCTATACAATTGGATTGACTACAATAGTGAGAAACAATAACTAATATTCTAACATATGTTTTGATCAGTTTGCAATAGTTTTTCTCCTGTCCACTCCTACAGAAAAGATATTTTACAAAGGCAGCCCTCAGTGAAAAGAAATATTGGACTGTGAGCAGGGATTTACTGGGTGGTGCAGTACATTAGCCTTTGACCTCTAAGATCTATTATTTAATTAATAGCAAGCTTAAAAGATAAAGGACTTTCTGCCCATTTCCCAGATGTCCATGTGTCTGAAGGACCTGATCTAACTACCTGTAGTTAATGGACCTATATTGTTAAACTGCGGCTTGCAGACCACAAAATGACAGGAATGGAGAACAGAGAGAAGGAAAGCAGGGGTGTGGGGAACATTTACACTAATGCTGCTTTCCTGAAGTTTGAGGTAAGAGGCAATTGGCAAAGCAGAGTTGAGGGAGTTTTACCCTGTATATAATTGTGTTGTACATGACAAATGACTGAGTACCCAATGTGGGCAGAGAGTTCCATGCCCCAATAGTCACGTCCTGTGCCTTAATGCAGATGAGGAAGAAAAATGATCAAAATCGTGTTCTGTGACTGCATAATGGATTTCTGGAAGTCTTTGTTAATGCCCATTAATGATATTAGAGTTGGAAGGTCAGAAACTAACGTGCAGATTTTAATGGTTGATTAGCATTGTTTGGTTTCAAACATCCTGGGTTTCCGGGTGTGGGGAGAATATTAGTTTTAAGTAAGAAATTTGAAGTTATTATTGAAGTCTTAGCCAATAGCAGAAGTTTGATTAAACATTACTATTCAAACTGAATTAGTGTATAAGTTTGTCTCAGTTTAGCTGACTGTGCATTAATACTTCTGTTACTTCTATTGCTTAAATAGATGAAATAGTAGCTCCCTTTACACAAGGTACAACAAAAGTTGAAAAATTTACTGATGTTGTCCTTTTGAGTAATGAGCATTTGAGCTAAACACCAGTTGCATTATTTTAAGCGATATTGTCAAAAAAAACTTGCTTTTTTTGAGCCCCTTCTACAATTCAGTGCATCCCAAACTGCTTTATACTCAGTGAAGTATTGCTGAAGTACAGTCTAAGTCATCCCTCTGATTTCCCCTCTCATACTCTTTATTAACGCAGTTACACTTTTGTTCCTTGTGGGAATGTTATTTCATTTTCTCCCCCTTTCCTGATTTATTCTTGTCAACAGTTACCTTCCCAAAAAAAGTTTCTTTATATAACTAGATCATAGGAGATGCCTCATTAAGTTGCAGGATGACTTTCCCACTTATTTATATCCCCATGTACCCACAAGCTCCTCAGGAGGATCTGACCTCCACTTGGGGCATTGCGTTGACAATCTGGTTACACTAGGGGCTCACCAGTGGACACACAGTGCCAACTTGCACTTTGCTATTCTGTACCACAAGCCACATCACTATGTAGTCTCCATGTGCAAGTAGTCACTTTTTGTGGTGTAAGTGAGATAATCCGTGGACTTTTATCTCAAGTGTAAGACATCCAGAAACTATTCAATATTTCTCCTAGTTTTCTTAAAAGTGGCTGCAGTGGGGAAAGGAGTAATTAATGGAAAGACCTGGGTCTTGACTTGTTCCATTCTACTTGAAAAACTGGCCAGCTGCTCAGCTGGCTGAGCATGCCTCCTTTCAGGCAGAAAAAAGACGGGTGCTGCAAATTTTGCAAAGAGGTTTTCATAGCTTTTCGTCTAGCATTCTTCAGGACTGATGCAAGAATACCAAATCTCAAAGGGAACAACAATTTATACTGCATGAGAAGAGGGTTGGCAAGTGAACTCTGATTGTTAGAGATGTCGCCAAGGAGAACATACCAGGGAACAGTTAACTGCCAAGCTTTTGTTTAAATTCAATCCAAGCAGGTTAACTCTGATTGGTTAAGGCATTGCCATGAGGATTTGACATTCTTGCATCTGTCCTGATGAATGCAAGATGAAAAACTTCGACAGATTGTCTCTTCTTTTTTCAGCTATGCTCAAATTCTGCATCACCAAAAAGCATTGATTGTAGTAAAGGATGCAACTAAACACAAGGCATCTTATCGTGTAAGGATGGCATAGCCAAATAGTAGACTGAGCAAAGACATAGTGGAAGTAGCCACATGATCCATTAAAGCAGCTTTCACTGTGATTGGCAAAATGCCAGTGCACTGGTTAGAATGATGTGGCGCAAGCATACATCAGTAAGACTGAGGAGAGGAATATTTTGTTTGATAATACTCTTGTGAAATGTTTTGGGATATTTTACTCCCTTAAAAATGCAAAAATGTGTTTAATAGCCACTCCAGATTGATGCTGGGTGGGAAAAACTGAGGCAGCTCGTTAGCGATTTTGATGTGAGAAAAAAGTTACAACATTTCATGTACACTGTACAATCTCATCTCATATTATAATAAATGTATCCTGAATGTTTGCACATCGCAGCTTTGAAGGTTTTTATTATAATGTTAAATTAAGTTTTTCAATTGAACTTACTGTAAGGTTCCTCTCTGCTTCTATTCATATTTGCATTATGAATGCCACTGCAAGCCTTTCCCTTTTCTCCTACTTTTTCTTTTCAGCCTTTTCTGGAAACTGCTCTGCCTTCTCTCTTTGTCCTATCTGGCTATCCCCCTTTCAACCAGTTTCCCAACATCATTGTTCTCTTCATCCTTCATCCAACATAATGCAGCTCCTCGGGCTTTTTCTGCTGTCAGTTTCCCAAGCTGAAGACCTCCAGGATCAAGCCTGCAATCTACCACTGCATCTCCCTTGGTACTTTCACATGGTCATCACGGCACCTCATCGCTGGTCTTTCCCACAGCAGGGACACCAACTGTGCCACCACCTGTTTCTGGCGACTGTTTCGTGTCGAGTGGGTTACATTTACTTTCCTGTTATCTGACTTGCTTTCTCTTTCACTGCCCCACACCCAGTTCCTGTCAGAAAATCATTGGTCAACCACTACTGTACTGGTCTCCCATTCAATTTTGGGCATTGTTCATGGAGAACCTGTGCACGTACTGGCACGAACAGAAACATGACTTATGGGTGGTGAAGCTAAGAATGGTTTTGGATGGAGTAAATAAGGAGGAACTGTTTTCACTGGTGGGTGGGCTGGTAACCAGAGCCTACAAATTGGATGTGGTCCTGGCATTGCTCCACGTTCTTATTCAAGGCAGACCACGTAGCAAGGCATTGATAGGAAGTTGCTGACATGAAATGTTTTGAGATACTGTTGTTGCTGTGTCAGTTTTAACCAGGAATACCCAAAGACATCACTTCCTCGGCTCAGGCAAGTTATTTGGTGAGATAGAGGGTGGAGACTTACCTCTTTGAAAACATAGACATTCTGGTTTGTGTGCGTGTGTGTAAGTGCACAGAAATTTGTGCTCATGCTTGTAACGGATTAAAAGCTCACAAGGACAAATAGTACTCAGTAACAAAGGAGTGCTTACACTATTCATTGCTGATGGATATTTTAAGTACCTTTTTAACACCATGATAAATGTTAATGGCTGTCCATCAATATCTGTCAATAAAATTAATAATTAAGAGTGAAGCCTCCTTCAGATTTTGAAGCATTGGAGATGTTTAAAATTTCAAACTTAAAATTTTCATTTTTCTTCCCTTTTTTCCTTTCCATTTTTTCTCTCTCTTTATTCTTTGTATCTATATACCTGATTTAACATTGAATTCATTCTCATCCTCATGCCTTCTTTCTCAATTCTTTAATCTTATTGCTTGGAGGTACACTGTTAGTCCTCCCTTTTACCAAGGTACCAGATACCCCATTACTCTCACCGTGCTGCTGTCAACTCCCATTTCCAAAAGCCTTGAATGCAAATCATTCTTCAGCTGAAGGGTCTACCTAAGAGATTAATCAGGCAGCACTGAGTGATATCCAAACCCAGCAAATTCTAGGCCATTTTTTTCATGTTTAGAGCTGACATCAGATTTGTAAAAAACAAAGACAGAACAACGCAGTTGGAAATGAATCAAACAAAGGGAAGACCTTAGAGTCTTAAAACAAGTGGCTGCAGAGGTAGTGGGTGCATTGGCTGTAACCTTCCAAAATGACCTTGACTCCGGAAAGGTCCCAGCAGTTTGGAAAACCAAAAATGTTCAAGAAAGGAGGCAAACGGAAATCATAACACAATCAGGCAGAGTGAACATAGTTTTGTGAAAAGGAAACCCTGTTTGACAAACATGTTAGAGTTCTTCGAGGATATAACAAGCAGGGTGGATAAAGGCGAACCAGTAGGTGTAGTGTACTTGGATTTCCAAAAGGCATTCTATAAGATGCCGCATAAAGGTTACTGTAGAAGATAAGAGCTAATGGTATTGGGGGCGATATTTTGGTATAGATAGAGGATTAGCTAATTATCAGGCAACAGATTCGGGATAAATGGACCTTTTTGAGATTGGCAAACCAAACGTTGTAGTACTGTTTGGAACAGTGCTGGGGCCTCAACTATTTATGATCTATATTAATAATTTGGATGAACGGATTGTAGCTAAATTTTGTGATGATACAAAAATAGGTAGGAAAGCAAGTTGTGAGCAGGATACAAAGAGTCTGCAAAGGGATAAAGATAGGTTAAGTGAGTAGCCAAAAATTTGACAAACGGAGTATAATGTGGGAAATTACAAGGTTTCTGACATGTGCAGGAAGAATAGAAAAGCAGAACATTATTTAAATGGAGAGCGGATTGCAGAATGCTGCAACAAAAAGGCATCTTGGTATCCTTGTAAATGACTCAAAAAAGTTAGCATGCAGGTTCAGCAAGTAATTAGGAAGGAAAATGAATGTTGGCTTTTATTGGTAGGAGGTAGAGTAGAAAAGTAAGGATATCCTGCGCATTGGTGAGACTACAAGTGGAATATTGTGTACCATTTAAGTCTCCTTTAATAATGGGGGATAAACTTGCATTCTCTCAGTTTAGAGGAGGTTCACTAGGCTGATTCCTGGGATGACAGTTTTATCTTATGAGGCTAACCTGAGCAAGTAAGGCCTATCTTGATTGGAGTTTGGAAAAATGAGAGATGATCTTCCTGAAACTTAAGATTCTGAGACGGCTTAACAGGGTAGATGCTGGGAGGATGCTTTCTCTCATGCGAGAGCCTGGAACTAGTGGGGGGCACAGTTTTATATTAAGGGCTTTCCCATTTAAGGGATGAGGAATTTCTTCTCGTTAGTCTTTGGAATTCTCTACCACTGGAGGCTGGGTCATTGAATATCTTCAAGGCTGCATTAGATAGATTTTTTTATTGACGGAGGAGTCCAAGGTTATGGGGGATCCACAGAAAAGTGGTGTTAAGGCCACAATCGGATCAGTATGATCTTTTCAATGGTAGAGCAGGCTTGATGGGCTGAATAACATACTCCTGCACCTATTGCTTATAATCTTACATTCTCATGAGTAAGGCAAGCAACAGTGTGCCTCTTTAATGAACAGAATTGAAGGAACTTCATTGTGCCACAGTCTGAAGCAGTGTCTGGTAGCATGGTAAATTCAATGTAATATGTACAGAAAGTGAAATAAAGAGAGGCAAATAAATATGTAACTAAAGAGATAGGAGAGACAAAGAAAAAAATATTTTAAAAAAATTTCTAACAATAATTAAAATCTGAAGAAATGAGATTCCACAGTTATAAAAGTAAATTTTCATTGGCAGAGAGGTTGTTCAATACTAATTAAGGATATCGTAGTATTAAAAACTCATTTACTCTTCTTGCACAGGCCTTACCTTTCCTAATGTTTTTAGCGCATAACTAGTGGGTAAGAACTGCAGCTTTAACCCTTCATGCATTATAATACCAAGTATCTCTGTGAGATACTGAGGTAGTGGAGCTTGTGGAGGAACTGGGCAACTTGGGTAGTAACTTCCCGATTTCCACGTTTACCTGAAAACTTGAGGACTTTGAAAGTTGCTGCTGGATTTTTTCTTAAAAACAGTGAGAACTGAGCTGGCAGCATTATTCTCATTGTAAAGTCTGGACGTACGATTCTATTTATTGACCTTCTGTCTGTGTGTGCAATGCAATGATAAGACAGCAGAGGGACGTACTGAGTCTTTAGCTAGAAACTTTCCTGGACCTTTGATGCCTTAAATAATGCATTCTGAAGCTGAGGCCATGCTAATTAAAGCAAAATACTGTGGATGCTGGAAACCTGAAATAAAAACAGAAAATGCTGGAAAGACTCAGCAGGTCTGACAGCATCTGTAGAGGGAGAAACAGAGTTAACGTTTCGAGTCTGTATGACCCTTCTCAGAGAGCCAGTGCAGACACGATGGGCTGAATGGCTTCCTTCTGCACCATAACAATTCTGTGGTTCTTCAGAGCTCTATCACCCCCTTGCTTACCAAGAATCTACCCACCTCTGCCTTAAAAATATTCAAAGACACTCCTTCACCACCTTTTGAGGAAGAGAGTTCCAAAGAGTCACCACCCGCTTCAGAGAAAAAAAAATTGCCTCACCTCTGTTTGAAATGGGACCCTTTAGTTCCAGATTCTCCCACAAGAGGAAACATACTCCCCAAATTCCAACCTGTCAAGACTCCTCAGGATCTTACATGTTTCAATCAAGTTGCCTCTTACTCTTCTAAACTCCAGCGGATACAAGCCTAACCTGTCCAACCGTTCCTCATAAGACAACCCGCCCATTCCAGGTATTAGTCTGGAAAACCTTCTCTGAATTGCTTCCAACACATTTACATCTTCCTTAAATAACGTGACCAATACTATACACAGCACTCCAAATGTGGTCTCACCAGTGTCCTGTATAACTGGAACATAACCTCCCTACTTTTATATTCAATTCCACTCCCAATAAATGATAACATTCTATTAGCTTTCCTAATTACTTTCTGTACTTACATTATTCTTGTGGGTCAATGAGCATGGAAGTTCCACAGCTTGGCATGAGGGGCTACGGGGGTGGGTGAGGGTCTTACCTTGGCATGGGGGGGAAGCAAGAGGAGGACCTTTTGAACTCATCCTTTAAAAGGCCTTCTCATGTAGATTCCTCTGAGAGGCCCTGAACCCAAAACCTGGCCCAATTCCATGAAAATTGCAGAGGAGTAGGACATGCCAATCCCTGCGATGGAGCCGGCCAGGTCAGGAGTGCCAGGTGCGGGCTTTTGACAGGAGGCAGCCTGTAGCCTGCGCCCTTTAAGGACACCTCACGGAAATCAGACAGCCCGGGAATGGTTTTGCGAATCCCGGAATCGGCCACTTTTAAACAGCTTCTGAGTCATCCCGACTCAGTTTTCAGGCCGGATTCTCACTAACTGAGACCCCGGCAAATCCGCCATCTGAACGAATTGGCTTTGTGTCTGCGGTGTTGGTTTTAAATATCTATGGGAGTCGCTCAGTAGCAGAGGCAGGAGTCTGGGATCTTCATTGTGTTGAGGATGGGGCTGTGGGAGGCGAAACTTTTCTTGGCCAAAATGGAATCGGCTGCCTGTTCTCCACCGGCTTCATTTTCCGATTTACTGACTTGGCTGGCTGACGTTCGGCCCATTTTATACTGCCCTCCCTCCAGGGCACTCTTTACCCACTGTGTTCATACTAGAAAGGCTATTGGACTTTTTTTTAAATTCATTCATGGGATGTAGGCTTTGCTGGCTGGGCCAGCATTTATTGCCTATCCCTAATTGCCCTTGAGAAGGTGGTATGAGCTGCCTTCTTGAACTGTTGCAGTCCATGTGGTGTTGGTATACCCACAGCGCTATTAGGGAGAGAGTTCAAGGATTTTGACCCAGTGACAGTGAAGGAATGATGATATATTTCCAAATCAGGACAAGATCTCTATCAGGCCACTCCTCAGTCTTTCCATTTATAGAGGAAAGATCCTCAGTATATTCAATCTTTCCTGGTAATTGTTCCTGCTCAGTTATAGTACTATTCTTGTAAATCTTCCCCAGAGCTTTTATGTTCTTTTTTATAGTGTAGAGACTAGAATTGTACACAGGACTCTAATTGTGGTCTAACCAAGCTTCTGTACCTTGCTTTACGTTTAGTGCAGAGCTAGACATTATCCTTGTGATGAAGTGTTCTGGTTTGCTCCTTAATGTGTCTCCAAACCCAGGTAGTTCCTGTGGAGCCGTTGTGACTGTGCCACAATTTCATTAATTGAACAGTGGTTAAGATCCTGTCACATTTTTCCCCTCTGCTGAACTGTTTGATGTTGACATAGAGTTTCATGGACAACACAACACTCTCTGGTACCTCCAGAACTTGCATGCCTTTCATAACCTCAAGATACCCAAAAATGCTTTGCAGCCAATGAATTATTCGAAATGTAGTTTCTGTTGCAATGCTCGCTATCCACAGAGTTACAGTTTCCACAGGAACTAGTCCAACCTTCTCTCCATTTTGCTGAGGCGTAACTGAGTCGAGAGACTGTCAAAAGGCACTTCGCTCCGTTTCTGGAGAAACCCCAAACCGATTATCAACAATAAGGTGTATTCCAGTGACCTTCCCTCCCCCAGCCTCGTCGGGTTAAATCTCCTGGATTCCTTATGTTTCCATGTGATCTCCAATCGGAGACTATGGCCGGGATTTTCCGGCCCCTTGAAAGAGGCGCCACGCCAGCCAGACGCCCATTGACTTGCGCCGGGACCGGAAGATCACGGGGGCGGGCGGGTGCGGAAAACCCCGCCCTATGTGTTAATATTATGTAATTTGTGGTGTTAATGTTAAGGATAAACAGGTGGAGGGTATTGATTGAATAAATATCTTGAGCGCATATAAAAAGGGACTTTTTGTGTCCAGATGACCCTGGAAAGGGAGCATGCAATGTCCACTGGTGCCCCCTTAAAGGGGCACTGTAGCAAAAAATCAACTTTAATGGAAGCTCATAAAGTTTAATTGTTCTTTCTTTGGTCACCCGGTGCAGGGTTAGAGGTGGTGGCAGAGTGCAGTTCAGAGGACCTCCTGGGCCGGCCAAGTGGCCATTAGCAGGTTCAGGCAGTGGGCCGTGGAGGGGGTAATAGTCTGCCCCTATTCCATGGCGATGTTTGTGCTCAGGTGCCCTTCGATAGGAAGCAGGCAGTGTCTGCTTGTACGTGTGAGGCCTCCTGAGACCAGTTGGCACCACAGCGGCTGGAGTGCACCATCAGCTCCAGTGATAGGCCTAAATGGCCAAGTGGTTATGATACTGGGTTTGTAACCCCAAGATCAAGAGTTCAAATCTCACAATGGCAAACTATGAAACAATGTAACTTCATCTGAAACAGATGGAAACAGGTTTACTCAAAAAGAGTATCAGCTCCAGTGATGACATTTTAATTTAATTTATTACATTTCCTTTTTGTTTTTTTGTTACAATGCCCCTCTAATTAGTTAATTAGTTTATATTTGTTGATTGGTTTTCAAAAGAGCGTAAAAAGGCATTTCTGGAATGCATTGTCAGCCTCCAAAATGACATTTTAATTTAATTTGCTAAGTTTCTGTTGAAGTTTGTGGGGCTGCTAGTTGGTTAATTAGTTTTTGTTTTTTTTTGTTTGCTCAGAAGAGCCCCAGAATTAACCATTTAACTTTATAAATTTCCATTAATGTTTGCGTTTTTGTTACAGCGCCCCTTTAAGGTGTGGTTCTTTAGTTAATTGGTTTATTTGATTATTTAATTTACTCAAACGAATATAAAAAGGGACTTGCCAATCCACTGGCTCACTGCACTGGCTAACCTGCATGTATTCTGTTTATAACACAATATGGACATTGGAATTAGAGTTTTGCCTGGATATTAACTTTGCCTTCACACTCAAGTGGTGACTTTCCATCACCAGACCCTGCCTTTTACATTGAGGCCCCTCTCCGATGGTCTGCCCAGGCGATGTATTTTTCCTGCCAGGTGCATGGCCTCAGCTATGACCTGCAGCTCCTGTTCATAGACCTGGGGTGTCCATTCTTCCCTGCAGGAGTTGCCTATCTTCTATAGGGAACTGATTAAGATCTGGAACATGGTTGCCTCATGCCGGAGTTCTCTCCCAGCAGGAGTAGCGTCTGTCATCAGAGAGCTGCTGCTCAGGAATCCAGACTTCCATCAAGGAAAGGGTTAAACTGTTTATACTTCAATGCAAGGAATATTACAAACAAGGTAGATGAGTTAAGGGCACAGGTAGACACATGGCAGCAGGATATCATTGCTATAATGGTTACCTGGCTAAAGAATGGACAAAACTGGCAGCTAAATATCCCTGGTTCTAGAGTCTTCAGGCACGATAGAGTAGGAGATAAAAAAGGAGGGCAGATGTAGCACTAATTGTTAAAGAATGAATTCCAGTTGTGAGAAGGGATGATATACTAAATGGGTCAACAAACGGGGCTTTATGGATTGAGCTTAGAAATAAAAAAGGGCAGTCCCACTACTGGGACTATACTACAGACCCCCTAATAGTGAAAGGGAGACAGAAGAACAAATATGCAGGCACATTTCTGCTTATAAGAACAAGAGGGCAATAATAGTAGGAGACTTCAACTATCCTAATATCAACTGGGATTCAAACAATATAAGGGGCACTGAGGGAGAAAAATTCATGCAGTGTGTCCAGGAAAATTTTTTCAACCAATTAGTGACAAACCCAACGAGAGGAGATGCAATTCTAGTCTTGGGGAACGAAGAAGAGCAACTGGGTGAAGTGACAGTTCATGTCGGGGACAGTGATCACAATTCAGTTAGATTTAGCATTACCATGGAAAAGGACAGAGATAAGGCAGGAGTAACAGTCTTGAACTGGGGGAAGGCAAATTTTGCAGAAATGAGAAGGGACTTGGCTGAGGTGGACTGGACAGCACTAGCGGAAGATAAAACAGTGGAAAGCACTAAAAAGCTCGATCCTAATTGTACAAATTAGACATGTCCCCTACAAAAATAAGAGTGGTACTGCCAAATCTAGACCTCCCTGGTTGTCTAGAGGAATACAGGGGAAGATCAAACAGAAAAAGAAAGCATACGAAAGGCACAAAGAACTAAGTACTGCAGACAGCCTAGACGAATATATGAAGTGTGGGGATGAAGTAAAAAAGGAAATAAGGCGTTCAAAGTGAGGGCATGAAAAAAGATTAGCAAGTAAAATTAAAGGTAACCCAAAGATGTTTTACCAATACATTAATGCTAAATGGTTGTTAAGAAAAAAGTTGGACTTATCAGAGATGAAGATGGAACCTTGTGTGTAGATGCAGAGTCTGTGGGAAGGGTTTTGAATGAATATTTTGTCTCCATTTACAAAGGAAAGGGAGGATGTAGATATAATAGTCCAGGAGGAACACTGCGAGATATTGGACAGGATAGTCATAAAGAGAGGGGAAGTACTCGAAGGGTTGAAATCCTTGATAAGTCACCAGGGCCAGATGTTTTGTTTCCGAGGCTGCTGAAGGAAGTCAGGGAGGAGATAGCAGATGCTCTGAGGATGATTTTCCAATCTTCACTAGATACAGGGGAGGTACTGGAGGACTGGCGAAATGCAAATGTGGTTCCACTGTTTAAAAAAGGATCAAAGGAAATGCCAAACAATTATAGGCCAGTTCATCTTACATCATTGGTGAGCAAATTAGTAAAATCAATCCTGAGAGATAGGATTAACTGTCATGTGAAAAGGCACGGACTAGTCAGGGATGGTCAGCATGGATTTGTTAGAGGAAGGTCTTGCCTCACAAATTTGATTGAATTCTTTGAGGAAGTGACAAGAAGGGTTGATGAAGGTAGTGCAGTGGATGTTGTGTACATGGATTTTAGCCAGGCACTTGACAAGGTCCCACATGGCAGATTGGTCAGGAAAGTAAAAGCCCATGGGATTCAGGGTAATGTGGCAAACTGGATAAAAGGCTGGCTTTGTAACAGGAAACAAAATGTAATGGTCGGTGGATGCCCTTGTGAAAGGAAAGTTGTCTCAATTGGTGATCCGCAGGGCTCGATGTTGGGACCCTTGCTGTTTGTGTTATATATTAACTATTTGGGCGTGAACGTGGGGAGCACGATTGGGAAATTTGCAGATGACACAAAGATTGGTCGAGTAGTGGATAGTGTAGAGGATAGCCATAATCTCCAAAATGATATAGATGGGTTGGTGGAGTGGGCGGTAAAATGGCAGATGGATTTCAACAGAGAGAAGTGTGAGGTCTTACTTTTAGGGAGGTCAAACAGTTACAGGGATTACAAAATAAGTGGGAATATACTAAGAGGGGTAGATGAAGTGAGAAATCTTGGCGTACAAGTACACAGGTCCCTGAAGGCAGCAGTTCAAGTAGACAAGGTTGTAAAGAAGACATATGGAATGCTCTCCTTCATTGACAGAGGTATAGAATATAAAAGTAAGGATATAATGTTGGAATTGTATAAAACACTAGTGAGGCCACAACTGGAGTATTGTGTGCAGTTCTGCTCACCATATTGCAGGACAGACGTAATAGCTCTGGAGAGATTGTAGAGGAGCTTTACAAGGATGTTGCCAGGGTTAGGAAAGAGTAGCTACGAGGAGAAATTGGATAGGTTGGGGTTATTTTCCTTAGAACAAAGAAGGTTGAGAGGTGACTTGATTGAGGTGTACAAAATTATGAGGGGAATAGATAGAGTGGACAGGATAAAATTGTTTCCCTTGATGGAGAATTCAAGAACCAGGGGACATAGATTCAAGTGGCAGAAGGTGTAGGAGGGACATGAGGAAGAACTTTTTTACGCAGAGGGTAGTGGGTGTCTGGAATTTGCTGCCCAAGTTGGTGGTAGAGGCAAAAACTTTAAACTCTTCTAAAAAGTACCTGGATCTGCGCCCAAAGTGCTATAAGCTGCAGAGCTATGGGCCGGGTGCAGGAAGGTGGGATTAGAAAGGGCACCTGGGTGTCCTCGGATTGGCATGGACAAGATGGGCCGAATGGCCTCCTTCTGTGCTGTAACTTTTCTATGGTTCTATGGCTCTATGATGCTGCAAGAGCTTGCCAGGCGAGCATCTGTTAATGTCTGCTCACAGCCAAAGCCATCCACAGCCTGAACGCAGTGATGCTCGGACCCTACTGCACTTGTGGCATTGAGGCGGCTCAAGTGAGCGGTGGACTTCCATCCGAGCTGACCCCCATTCAGACCAAATTTCACATTGGTACCTCCCTTGGGAACCGCAGTCCCACAATCTGAGGGGCAGGAAATTCTTGGGAGAATCCCTTGGGCAGTACGCCTGACAAGGAACGTCCATTGTAAATATCAAGAGTATTGAAATTGTATTGAGGCATCTCAGAGCGGAACATGCCATATGGAGAAAAGTTGAATTCTATTGCATTTTCTGTAATTGTCACTCTGAAGTGTTTTTCCCTCAAAGATTATTACAGATGTGCTGAGGCTTCTCAGAGTGGAGCATGCTGTATGGAGACAACTTGAATTTTATTGCACTTCTGTAATTCCCAAGTCAAAATATTTCTAATGTACTTCTACAAATTATATTAATAAAATATTTTTGGAAAAATATTACATGAAAGTGCCCCTTTAAAGGGACTGACTATATGTTAATTTGTTTACTTAATTACCTGATTGTTCAAAAGACTAAACAAGGACATGAACTTCGGCAACGTGCACTGTAGATATCCAATTCATGGCCAAAGACATCCAGACCACGAAAAACGCCGTGCTTGGCCCTGACTGTACTTGTGGTATGGAGGCCAGTCAGGTTTGTGGAGCACTCCTGCCTAAACTGACCCAACTGGAATTCCCTATTTGCCCCAGAATTGTTACCTCCCTCTCTTTTACATCTCACCTGAAAGACGGTAAGTCTGACAGTGCAGCACTGCCTCAGTAGTGGACTAAAGGGTCAGCATGCCTTACGTGTGCAAGTGTCTGGAGTGAGACCTGCACCCACGCCTTCTGAAAGAGTGGAGATTTCTACCAACTGACAGTAAATTTAGAATAATCCTTGAACTGCTGACCTTTGCCCTCTTGCTGAAACCAAATAGTCTAAATGGACCGGTGGCTTCTCACCAAACTCGTGGCAGTTTGTAGCTCTCCGCTGATACTCATGTTCTAATTTTCTGTAACACCTCATGGCTTGAAGAACGAGTGAATCTGGTGGGAGAAGTGTGTGTGTGGCAGGGCTTTTCGGAGCCTTGTGCAAGCATTTTCTCACACACGCGGATCCTTCCTCCGTCACACTCATCTCAATGTCCTGAGCATTTTCAATGCTGCTTGCTGGAGTTCTCTTTCAGTTGTCCAGCTGAGCTGACCTGCATCTCCGTCCACCCACTGATCACACTCTCATCCAGATCCTGTTCCCGCCCAACACGCTTACTTTCGATTTCGACAGCCATGGTACTCATTAAGTTCTGACATCCCCTGGCCTTTCCTCTCCCCCAGTCACCCATATCCTTTCTCCCATCGCTGTTGACCAGCCCTTCCACCCCCGCCCCCACCCCCAACCCGGCATCACTTTCCAGCTCCCAATTGAACATGCACATTCCCTACTTTCCTGACAATCCCACCCCCATCCACATTGACCTCCCTGATCTCCTCCATCCCACTCTCCCGGGGTCCATGTTTGCCTCTGAGGCCTCACCCTCTCCATCACTATTTACCGCTACCTTCACACCCTCAGCCTTCTGGCTCACCCTGCCTCCTCTCATACCATTCCCTCGTACCATGCCAACCCTCAGTTCTCTCCCCGGGAGGCAGACATTGACCCCACAATCCCCTCCCATTGCATGTTCACCTCAACATCCTTCTTACTCCCTCCTCCACCCTTAATCCCTCCTCTGCACAGACTCCTACCTTCCCCTGGGCTCCTTGCCCTCTCCAAACTCCTTTCTCTTCATGGACTCCTTTGCCCCTCCAAAGCCCTCCCCAACTCCAAAGCCCTCCCTCCCTCTGAACTCCTTCTCCCTCTGAACTCCTTCTTTCCTCTGAATGCCTTACCCCTTCTGAACTCATTACCCTCTCTGAACTCCTTCCCTTACACCTCATTCTCCCCTTACACCTACCTCCCCGTTTGCCGCATTTGTCTTGGTACACCCCCCTCATCCATGCTCCCTTCCCCCTCCTATCCTCACTCCCATGGCAGCTTTGTTTCCCCCCCTCCCAACTGCACCACTCCCACCGACACCTTCATTATCCTCCTGCCAACCTCACCCACCCCTTGTACACTTACCTCTCCCGGTCAAACCTAGACCTTCCTCTACCCCACCCGCCCCCACTTCCCTCACAACACCACTGTTACACCTCCCTCTCTCACTCACAGCTGGACCTTCCTTTCCCACCATCCACCACCCTTTCACTGATCATCCATAGCAGCCCATGGCCAAGACCGTGATGTCCCAAAGCAGACCCCAGCTAGCAACAGAGACCCGGAGATCCTCCACATCTTCCACCTTCTGTGAGCTGCTTTGCAGCTGAGCCATGCCCACGAGAATCCACCCAGCACGCCACGCACATGTTCCTCCAGGGCCCGGTAGCCGCAGGGATCCAGCATCTTCTGCTCTTCGGATATCTGTGATCTGTGTAAGGCCCTAACGATAAGTCTCGCTTCTGCACATCACACTTATCAGGACGTGTTCTTGGTCGGGGTGTTTTCACGCCAACGTGGGCAGTAAATTTGATGTGGGGGGTGGGGGATGATTCCGGCCAGCAGGCAAGACGATGAGATGCAAATTCAATGAAATTAGATTCCCGATGTTGAGAAAGGTGGCCCGCCTTTGACAGGTGGAGCGGACAATCGCAAACTGGTTCCAGGGCAGCACAAAACCAATTTTTGGCCTTCGCACTATTTTCTCTGCTCATGCCTGGCGCCAACAGTGATGGAAAATTCTGCCTTTTGGGTGGGGTTTTCCAGACTCACCAGCAGCAGCTGCCGCAGCAGGTGGGACGGGAAAATGTAGAGAGCGCCCAAGCGTCAGTCACCGTAAAAATAGTTTCAAATTATCCGCTCCTGACTTTCTTGGCTGGATGGGTAGCCACCCATGCCATGTCGGGAACCACATTTGCATATATTTGCATGTAATGAATATTCATTAAAACCCAGCTCGGCAGAAGCACACCTCCATGCCAGACCAAATGGCCATGCCGGCGGCTAATTAGACCGGCATGATTCACAACCAGATATGACTGGCGTGCACCTGGTGAGCAGCACTTCACTCATGACCTTGAGGTTTGCGTGCGCAGCGTTCACCTACATTCCATTCCGCTGAGCTCGTGGCTCCTTTAAGGAGGCAAGATGCACTGCAAAAATTACTCAAGCTTGCTTAGACAGCACCTTCCGAACCCATGACCGCTACCATCTAGAAGGACAAGGAACACCACCACCTGGAAGTGCCCCTCCAAACCACTCACCATTCTGACTTGGAAATATATCACCATTCCTTCACTGTTGCTGAGTCAATCCCTAACAGCACAGTGGGTGTACTTACATCACATGGGCTGCAGCGGCTCAAGAAGGCAGCTCACCACCACCTTCTCAAGGGTAATTAAGGATGAGCAATAAATGCTGGCCTAGCCAGTGACACCCACGTCCCATAAATAAATTTTTAAAAAGTCCATGCCAAGTCTGCTCAGGCATGACCAGTGGGAAGGTGGTGGTGGAGGGGGGGGGGGGGAAGGGATGGGGAGGGGGAGGTTGGGGGAGGTGTGCGGACAGGGTGGGTGGTTATGGGGTTGCTGGAGGGCAAAGGCTGTACTGGGGGTGGGGAGGGCAATGGAGCCCAGGGGAAAGGGTACTCAGAGACACATGATTAGGGGAAGGGTGGGTGGAAGACTGGGGAAGAGAGCACAGGCACATGACTCAGGGGGCAGGGGTGGGGTGGAGGAAATTAATCGGGCCGGAAAGCACAGACAATCCTGGGCAATAGCACAACAGGTAGCCGGGGCCAGAAAGCATAGTCAGCCCCATGGATCTGCACCCAAATTTAGAGTTGTGCTTGGCATGTCTTTCCTGGTCCCAGTCCAGGGAGAGGGAGGAGCTGTCAGTCCCATATCAGTCATGCCTTGCATGGTCAGCCCTTCACATATGTCAGTCCCAGATGTGGGGGGGGGGTGTTGGTGGTGGCTTGATACCAGGCTGCAGATGGCACAGTCACGGTCAGGGGAGGTATCTGCAGCCTGTGTATGCAGAATAGGTAATATAGGTGGGGGCACTTGATGGTCTCATTGAGGTATGTTGGTAAGTCACAGTACAATGGGCCTCAAGATGGGGAGGGGTCAGGTCTACATGGGGCTTTGGGACTTCAGCATCAAACAGTTCAGGGAGGAGGACAGAGATATCAACAACGATAACAATGGGATCAAGGATGAGAGTTAGGTGGGAGGGGGAAGGAGAATGATTGGAGAGAGGGAGACCTGAATATGGTGCTCTTCCAGCACGATGGGAAGGATTTTGACGGTCATGGGTGGACTGGAAGCTGATCTGGCAGTAATACCTCAGCACCACCAGTTTTCAAGCTGATCCAATGATACAAATTGACAAACAAGTGATGAAGAAAATTGCCAGGGGAGGGCTCTTGGGACTTTGTGGGAGGAGTTGACTACAGCGCATGTGGGCTGACACCTGCACTACTGTGTGCAGTTTTGGTCTCCTTACTTATGATAGGATATAATTGCTTTAGAAGCAGTCAGAGGTGTTTCACTCATCTGATTCTTGGGCGAAAGGGGTTATCTTATGAAGAAAGTTGAGTGGTTAGGCCTATGACCATTGGGGTTAGAAGAATGTTAGTTGATCTTATTGAAACATATAAGATCCTGAGGGGACTTGACTGGGTGGATGCTGAAAGGATGCTTCCTCTTGTGGGGGAGACTAGGGGCATAGTGTAAAAATAAGGGAACTCCCATTTATGACTAAAATAAGGAGGATTTTGTTCTCTAAGAGGGCCATTAGTCTGTGGAATTCTCTTCCCCACAGTGCAGTGGAGGCTGTTTCAGTGAATATATATATCCAAGGCTGAGTTAGACAGATTTTTGGTTGACAAGGGAATCAAGAGTTATGGGGTTCAGACAGTAAAGTGGAGTTGACGCCACAATCAGATCAGTCATGATCTTATTGGATGGCGGGGCAGGCTCGAGGGGCCGAATGGCCTACTCCTGCTTCTATTAATTATGTTCTTCTATGTCCGCAACAAATTTTACAGCTTCTTTTCTTTTTTATTCCTTCTTTGCCTCTGACCTAGATGTGCTTATTATTATTGCTATGTGCCGGGAATAGGAAAGCGTTCCATTTCCAAGCAATGGCAACCCCCACCTCAACATGGACAAAAAGTGCAAAATGGTCATTTCTATCACAAGCAGTGAGAATGGACTACTTGTATTTGAGTGTATTATTACAGTATTGGTGTGTATTATCATAATTTGTTTGGATCATAATTGTTTTGGTGTTAACTATGGGTATTTTTTACTGTATGAAGTGGTGTATTATGATGCATCATGGGATCACCCAGGCTTGGGCAAGTTAGGAATATAACTTTTAAGTGTTTGCAGTATAAAAAAACTAGCATTTCTGTAGTAAGGGATGTGATCTTATGGCCAAGCTGTTGATGAATAGTCAATGGGCTTGTACATGATAAGCTAAGGAATGTGAGCTTTGGGTCAGGATAAAATAAGTTGATGAATGCTTTATGAGCTATACTGTAACAAAACTGTTTGCCTGACCGCAGGGTCCAGCTAAGGTATGATTGCCTGACCTCTGGGTCAAGCTAAGCTGTGCAGATGACTAGGCACTGCAGTAAGACGTCAGGATAGATAAGCAAAGTTTGCATTTTGGAATAAGCTGTCAATCTTGTTTGTGCTAATGGTCAGGTCATCCTCTAGTCATTTTATAAATTCCTCTGTAATTGTGGATGCACAGAACAGGTCATTCCTTGATTGTTTTGTAAACTCATCTGTAATTGTGGATGTACTGAACTAGAAATATAAGATAAGAATATTGTGAGTTAATGATAAGGTATCCCAAAAATGGTTTCAATAACTGACAGAAACTGTGTATCTTTGAATTGCCTCTCAGGCCATTCCGACAGAGCATTTCCCCTGCTCCTATACTTATACTGAATAAAATGCTGCGTATTTTTACCTACAGCTGACTCTGTGCCAAGTGTCTTTTAGATACTCCACAACAATTGGGGTTGTGAGCAGGGTCTCCGCCAATGACTGAGGAACTGATCAGTTGGTTATACCAGGCAGGTGAGTACTTTTCTGGCCATCGTGTGATACAGTTTGCAGAGACCCGAACCCGAGAGTCGGCTGAAGGTAAGCTGTGCAGTCAACCACGAGCGGCCAGTAGAAAGGTCAGAACCATCCCTTGGCGACAGGGCAGATGGAGAGACAGGCTGGTCAGAACAGCCACTGCGCAGGCCAGAGGCGAGGTACTGTATAACCAGGTCCAGACTAGATGAGAATGAGTGTGGACAGGAAGAGTCGATAACCAATTTTTTTAGCAGACAGAAATAGGAAACTAATAGAGAAAAAGAGAAAGAAAGGGTGGGGTTTCTGTCCCCTGTCCCAGCTGAGTAGAAGGGGTGATGAGATGACCAGAACAAGGACAAGAGAGAAAAGGGCATGATTATAGTTATCAGTAGCTACTTAGGAGTCAGTAAATGCATTAAACGGGTGTTACAGTTTAAGTGTTTTTAAATTGAAACTAACCAGTTTTGCAGCTGTCGGTATTTTTTGTGTACACAGGGAAATTGAGAGAAATGAAGTAAACTTTGAATTTAAAGATGATGGTCAGAGTAAGTTAGGTTAGAAACAACCCACGGTGAGATTTGCTATATGTGACCATGAAAAAGGAAAAGTTTGTGTGTGTGTGTGTGTGTCAGCTGTAGGGATATTTGTAATTCTTGTGTCTGTCTGATTTTCTGTGTGGTTTGGTTCCGTGTGTTGTTTTCAGTTGTTGGCATGATATTCAGTTTTTTTTGAGAGAGAGAGTCTCCCCAGGTCAGTGGTAGTGCAGAACGCGGGCTGTGTGTGGCTTAAGGGTTCTGAGTGCGGCCCATGAGACATTTTGTCGTTGAAGGGTTGCCAGATTCCACTGGTTTCCATCCATGTAATTTTTTTCTTACTGGTATTACTAAAGTGATCCACACGCAAAGTGAGGTCCATGAAGATTGTACACAACATTGACTGTGGGAACTGTGCTCTTCCTCTGCTCCAATCAAAGCATTGCTACGATGCCTGCTTTCAATCTTGCAGCCCACTGAGATGAAGGAGGGTCACTCATAGCCCACTCACTAGCCTCAGTTGCCTATCACTGCTCTAGGGGGGTCGTGAGCAATGGCACTTAGGGGCCGTGTGGCTAAGAGTATAAGCTTTGTTACTTTGATTGTTCTGTGAGTGAACTCTTGAATACTCCTTTCGTCTCCTCTATGCTGTGAGGCTGCCGTAAAAGTCACTTGTTCTTGACTACAGGAGCAAGGAGGTTATGCTGAATTTATATAAGACACTCGTTAGACCTGAGATGGAGTATTGTGTAGTTCTGGTTGCCACATTGTAGGAAGGATGTGAACACATTAGAGAGAGTGCAGAAGATGTTTACAAGAATGGTTCCAGGGATAGGAAACTTTAGTTACTAAGATAAATTGGAGAGGTCGGAACTGTTCTCCTTAGAGGGAAGAAGGCTAAGAGGAGATTTGATAGAGATATTCAAAATCATGAGGGGGCTGGACAGATTAAATAGGGAGAAGCTGTTCCCACTCGGAAAAGAATCAAGAACAAGAGGACACAGTTTTAAAGTGATTTGCAAAAGAAGCAAATAAGACGTGAGAAAAAACTTTTTCACCTAGCGACTGTTTCAGGTCTGGAATGTACTGCCTGGAAATGTGGTGGAGGCAGGTTCAATCGAGGCATTCAAGAGGGCATCAGATGATTATTCGAATAGAAACAATGTCCAAGGGTTTGGGGAAAAGGCAGCGCAATGACACTAGGTCACAATACTGATTTGGCGAGCCGGTGCAGACACAATTAGCCAAATGGCCTCCTTCTGTGCCATTAAAATTCTGTGACTCTGTGCATGTCTGCAGATCCCTGAACATAACAGAGAGATAGATGCAGTGGTTAAGGTAGGACACTTGTCTTTATTAGGTTGGGGCATAAAATGTAAAAGGAGGAAGGTTATGCCAAAACTGTATAAAACACTAGTTAGGCCATGGCTAGGATACTGTGTACAATTCTGATCACTGCGTTACAGGAAAGATGTGGTTGCCACTTGTACCAACATATTATTTACCTTTTAATATACAAAAACTTTTAAACTCTGTAACTGTTTCTTCAATTCTTTTATATTAATAAATGCAGCCTGATCATGGCGTAGCCCTGCGTATGAAGTTTGTCTCATGGTGCTAAGATGGAACATCGAGGTGACAGAAGAACCAAGATTGAAGACATCCAAGGACTATACTGGGCATAAAGGCATGAGGCAAGATAGTTAATTTAGCCAAGACAAGATTAACTAAAATTAGCACGTTCTGCAAAATGAGTTAAACTCCAGAAGTACTTGTATCAGGGAAAAGGTGCAGGCTTCCCCTTGTTCAGGCTAATAAACATATCTCCTTCTCTTAGTTTTGGAGATTGATAACAGTATCATTAAAGTGGAAGGAAACTGGCTTTGATACTTCCTGTGTTGGTAGTGCTTTCATCACTAAGCCAGAAGGTTGCAAATTCAGTTCCACTGCAGGGAGCGAACACATAATCCAGGACAATACTTCAGTCCACTTCAGTACTGTGTAGATGTATGCTACTAATACATGAAGCCACAAACACACATCTCCTGAACCTCTTGATCAACCTCTCCAGGTTCATTGCTGAGTAACACATGTGTAATCCTACATCCCTGTGCGGGGAACTAGGTGGAAATCATGAGAATGGCCTATCCTACTCTGTTCACATTACCCGATCATGAAGTTCAGCAAAAATTCCAACTGAACGATTCGGGTTCCTGCTAGATTCCACGTTATGGAGTGTACTATAAGTCTAGATATTTGAACATATTTCTAGACAGGAATGAGGGGCCTCCATGTCCCACCACATCATATCACTATTTCCTATTCCTGCTTTTCCTGAGTCATAGCTTTCTACTCCCTCACAATCCCCAATCCTCTGAAGAAAATTGTGCATTTTAAAAGCCTACAGGGGTGATTTTTGCCAGTGTTCAGGAGCTAACAACCCTCCAAGGTGCCAAAGATTGGGTGTTGTGCTGAAACACTAGTTCAGTCTATATTTAGCACCAGATCCATTTTGCTAAAGGAGTTGAAGTTTGTGCTTGGACCGGCTGCCAGAGGATTATTAAGCAACTGATTGCAACTTAAAATACTTCTTAGCTCTCATTCAAGAGGTTGCTGAGCACTTTGGTGGGAGGAGTTTGTCCTCTCACCTTCTAACAGCAATGAGCTGTTTAGGAATGACACAGCTGATATGGATTTCAAACAATATTTAAAGGGATATGCACCATTTCATGTCCACTTGCTGTGGAGCTGTGAAGAGACATCTTAACACACATAGGGAGATTTTCTGGGGCACTTAGCCAAAACTTCCCCAACACTGAGGCTAGAAATTCTCTGAGGATTTCATCTAAAAATTTGAATTGTTGTGCTTCTCTACCTTATAGGAGTCATGATAAGATAGGGGAATCCAATGACAGGTCATTTGCCTGAAATGTTAACTATTTCCCTCTCCATATATGCTGCCAGAACTGCTGAATATCTCCTTGCCTTGTCTTTCATCTGTCATTGTTCTGATGGTTGGCCACACTATGAACAATCTCTCTCCACTGATTTCTGTTCTCCCCTGCTTTCACTGCCTGTCCCATAGAGAGACCAGTCCAAGTTCTGATAATATCCAGTTCAGTTTGATTGACAGCTCAAAGAGCTTATTAAAGGATCAGCTGTCTTTGATGTGGGGTCATGAATCCAACTGCTTGTTTTTATGAGTGGTTAAAAACTTATATTGTCTACTCACTCTCCTCTGTTTATAACTAAGCTCTATTTTTTCTACGTTACCTGAATCCCCACTGTGTCCAATTGTTTGGACAATTTGGATGATCAGGAACTGAGCGCCCCTTCATTCTCTCTCCTTTTGTCACTCTTGTGTCCATCCACATCCTCCAGATGTGACTATTCCAATAATTCCCTGATAAGCCTTTGTGTGGGATCACTTTAAGATAATGTAAGTGATCAGCCCCTGAAGGAAGGTGTCATATTGTCATTTTTAAAATCTCATTCATGGGATGTGGATGTCACTGGCTAGGCTAGCATTTCTTGTCCATTCCTAACTGCCCTTGTTCAAAGAGCATTTAAGTGTCAACCACACGTCTGTGGGTCTGGAGTAGATCAGACCAGGTAAGGATGGCAGATTTCTTCCCTAAAGGGTATTAGTGACCAAATGAGTTTTTACAACAATGGATTTATGGTCATCTTTTGCTTTTTAATTGCTTTTTAAAAAAAATTAAATTCATATCCCACCATCTGCTCTGGAGGGATTCAAACCCTGATCTCAAGAGAATTACCCTGGAACTCTGGAATACCAGTCCAGTGATAATACCACTACACTACACCACCGCCTCACAATGTTACAATCCAATTAGGGAACAGGAGCTTTTTGTTTAAAGTAGACCAGGTTTGAAATCCCAGTTACCCACAAGGAGAATAAAGCTACAAGATTCCACAGTTTTAAATAAACAAAAGCAACTTTACGATACAAAGTCATAAAAGTAAAACAATCTACAATATCTATCTTATACCCTTAACATTTAGAATTAATATAAGATAAATAATAGATTAACAGACACACAGTGGTCAAACATACCATACTTCACATTACATGGCAGATCCCACAGGTTTCTCACAACGCACCCAGACCTCAGTAACCACTGAGTCATAAAATCTTATTATAACTCTGTCTCCCTCATGAGGGATTTCAATCCTTCACTTTAGAAGAGCTAGCCTCTGAATTCCCTCAAGACCTGTTCCAACATGAACTGCCTGAATGACTGCTCACCTCCCAGTGGTTTAATTTTTTCTCCTGAGATTGCATTCCATGGGATTCACAAAATTGCTCTCTAATTACCAACACATTTTCAACTGTCTGGCAGACTGCCAGCTTCAGTAAGTTGGCATTGCGCCTACCCACTCCCTGTGATTCTTTGAACTCCAGTCTCCCCAGCTGCACTAAACAAATACTGCCCTGGACTTTCTTGAGCCCCAACCCTCAGCTACACTGGGTTTCTTCTGAGCCATTTTCCCCTGAGCAGCAGACAGACAGTGACCTTTCACCCACCATCTTCTCAGCTCCCCAAGACTTCTCCTGAACCCCAACTGCATGGAACTACCAAATGGCTCCTTGGTCTTCCTAGAAGCACAACTGAGCAGGACCAGTTAATAACAGCACTTAAGCTGCGTGGGCATCTCCGGCAGATTGTTAGCTTCAGTAAGTTGACAGTGCACCCAGCCCCTGCCAGCCCTTTAGGGATTAATTATCCCTTATTTAGAATTCCTTCTGCAATCTCATGAAGTACATGGGTTCACTGAAAGAATTGAATTACTTTAAAAGCAAACTCCCAAAACAAAACATCTCTTTGGACTACATTTTTTCTCAAACAGTGTAGACATCATGTCTCATGCTATGCCCATCTGCTATTTTAGGATTTTACTTTTCCAGCTGCTAACCCCTTAAATCAATATGGCCCCAACCTTTTAGGTGTAATAGACTCCAAGCTGCTTTTGTTGCATTTATCCTATTTTCTACAGTTAAAATGTAATTCCTAAAACTAAAAGTTATATTCTAAAGCACAGGAACCATGAGCTGGATATTTTCAATACCAGTTAGCTGTGGGTGTAGTCTAACAAACTAAGACGTGTCCAGAACATGCTCCTGTATTGGCTAAAATAAATAATCTATTGAATCTTCTTGTAAATTGGTGACCCCCATCCTTAGAACTCTGAAGAAGTTATACGGACTTGAAATGTTAACTCTGTTTCTCTCTCTCCACGGTTGCTGCTAGATTTGCTGAGTTTTTCCAGCATTTTCTGTTTATATTTACAATGGAACATAGTGACAGCCCTGGAGTAACGCAACAGCCTCCATAGACTTCAGCTCATCCTAAACTCTGTTGCTTATATCCTATCCCGTACAATTACAGTGAACCCATCTCCCCAGTCCTTATATTAGCTCATGGATCCCCAGCACCTCAAATTTAAAATTGTCATCTGACCCTGCATTTCCACACCCTTCCCTTTCCATATAACCGACTCCAGCCCACCCATTCCCAAAGCCGCAATTCCTCTTCAGTCTTTTCCTTCTCTCTTACTTGCGGTTACTTAATTCCTCTGCTTCTCGTTATTTTATGGCCGAGGGGACGAGATCTCCAGCCAGATGACGATCCTTATCCTCCCTGTTCTTAATCTTCTGCAGTTTCTCACCGACCCGGTTTCAGGTAAAACCGTCTCTAAAAGTCTCTTTAAATCGACAGTGACGGAGATTTGGGGGCGCGGAATGAAAAGAAAAATTCGCTGTATTGTCAAACAGAAGATCTTACAAGGGAACAAACCGCTGGTGATCCGCCATTTGGGTGAATTGGCTTCGTTTCTGCAGTGTTTGTTTTTAACATCGATTGGAGTCGCTCAGTAACAGAGGCAGGAGTCTGGGGTCTTCAAGGTGTTGAGGATGGGGCTGTGGGAGGTGAAACTTTTCTTGAGCAAAATGGAATCGGCTTCATTTTCCGATTCACTAACTTGTCTGGATGATATTCTCATTTTACATTGCCTACCCTCCGGGACACCCTCTACTCCCTGTGTCTGTACTGGAAAGGCTGTTGGACTGTGTGTAGAACAAAGCAGCCGCTTGGTACCGTGTGACTTGTGTACATTCTGGGCTAAATTGGATTTTGCACCTCCCCTCACCCATATCCCAGTGACAGGACTGACCATGAGGTGTTTCCCAGGAAGGAGCATTTGGACAGAGTGAGGTTAATGTACAAAACACACAAAATCTGATTCAGCTCAAGCATAAGGAGCTTTGGGTCACAGTTATTTCCAAGAAAATAAGTCCTGTCGCCAAATGTTTGGAGGAACAGGAAAAAGTGGGGATCAATGTGCCACACTTATTTTTCCTTTTCGCAAGCCCACCCCGATTGCCTTGAGAAGGTGGTGGTGAGCTGTTTCCTTAAGCCACTGCAAGCCATTTGATGCGGGTGCACCCACAGAACTATTTGGAAGCGAGTTGCAGGATTTTAAGCCTTTGACAGCGAAGGACTCAGATATAAAGGCTGTGAAAATCATGCAACTCTTGTGAAATGTGAAAACTGGTGGGCAGAACCTGATTCCGCCAATTCTTGCTCCCCTGCCCCCCAACTCCCATCCTCCTCCCCCTCCTCTCCCTCCTCCTCCTCCTCCCTTGTTGGATGAGGAAGGCGGGGGGGGGGGGTGGGCGAGGAAGTGGGGGGTGAGGGGGGATTGGGGGCTAGGGTGGGAAAGGTAAGGTGGGGAGAGGGGTAGGTGAAACGGGGGGTTGTTGGTGGAGGTGGGAAGTTTTATATACTTGAAAAGGAAAAATGTCTTAGGTTGTGGGGCGATTCATGGAATTGAATGAGCCATCCAAAATAGCCCCAAAGAGAGAGCACAGGCGCAATGGGCTTCCTTTTGCATTGTACGATTAAATGAAACTAGGCTTCTTACCATAAAGACCTTTCACACTGCATCATCACACCCAGCCTCTAGAGTGCAACTGTCTCCTTCATTAGCTGATCTACATCCTTTAAATTTGTTTGCTGGCTGCATTTTGGATACTCAAGTCATGCTGGATCCTGATGGTGCTCTTCCTTTTTGGAAGTCTCTGCCTAAGACCGAAGCCCTGTGTGTCCATTTATATTACCTAAAGGTATAACATTTTAACATTAATTAAATTGGGTCTTCATGGACTGGGCAACAGTTGGAGAATAACTAAAATCTCTCAAGGACACTGGCACAGTTTAAATAGTGACAGTGAGATGGGGAAAGGGAATGTTAGCATCTGTTGCTAAGGGGTGAAGCTGAGCTCGTTGACCACATCTCCTCCCTGTTTGTGTGATGATTAAATCTCTCTGGTAGTATTTTACAAACTGTTCTGATTTACTCATTTATATTTTAGCACAGGTGACGAAAGACATGGTGGCTACTACAGGTTCGTCCGTTCTATTCCCTGGAACTGATAGAGAATTCGGTAATCTCCAATGGGAATTATCTAATCCGAGCAGGACTCTTCCCATTTTAGATTACGATATGGACTATGAACAAATATATAGTCAGTACAAGAATCGAGTTGAATTTAGAAAATCAAATGGATCCTTATTGCTAAAAGATTTACACAAAGAGGATACTGGCAGATACAAAATGACTGTCGACTTGGACCCGAACAGGACTGGAATTCTAACTCTTACAGTGTATGGTAAGTACCTACAGATATTCCAATGCACACTGTTTGAACAAAGTGTATATTTAATGTTGTTTAAATGTATTAGTTGCCATGGTGGTCTGACTCTAGTGATTATGGGTGAAACCAATGTTTAACAGCAATTGAGTGATTCCTTCTTTCCTGTCCCTTCAATTGTATGGATGAGGATTCTCTTTCCTCACCCCCATCCCACAATAAAATTGTCCATTCTGTCACATGGTCTCTAACCCGAGCCCTGAAAACCTCCCTTCTCCCAGCACATTCACTATCGCTGGTGTTTGATGCTCCTCCAATCAGACACCGATTCTCTCTCACGTTTACTGCTGTTGGAGAGGAACGGCCTGTGATTGGAGGAACCGCTCTTTGCACAATCATCCACTCCACTTACCCATTTGACCATCATTTTGAACAGTGGCTCCGGAAGGCCACAATAGAGGGGTTTCACGGGCCGCATCTGGTCCACGGGCTGGACAATCCTGACACAGTGCATCAGATCACACACCTGGACCATGAGTCACAAACCAGCTGGCCCATAAAGAGTTCTGAATGACATACATTTGCTTGTAAAACTATTTGAAACTCGGAAGAAAAGAGCATAGGAACACAAGGTCATTCAGCCCCTTCAGCCCATTCCTCCATTGAATTACATCGCGGTTGGCCTGTGTTTGAACCATTTACCTGTCTCGGTTCTGTAAAACATCATACCCCTGCCTAACATCAATCTATTATTCTCCTTTTGAAGTTTTCAATTGACTGCCAGCTTCAGCAGCTTTTCGCAGGGATAGTGTGAAGTTTAATCCTTTGTGGTATCAGCTCACTTTCACAGTGCATCTGCTTCCCAGAACATGAAATGTACTTGGTGCATCTCCAGCCATTGTTACTGTTGTTATAACCAGGTGCAGTTTCCCACCCGCAAGAGGCAAACGCACCAAAAGCAGTACGCCTGCTAAAGGGTTCTCAACTGTTGTATCACTGCTCTTACAGCTATCCTCTTTGGCCAGCAATGGCTAATCTTAATACCACTGAAGGCCCCAATTTTTGGCCTCTTGTTTACACATGAAAGCTGTAATCAAACCCATTTTCCTGTCCCACCAAGTACTGAAATGCAGTTATTGGTACAAACAGCAATAGAGAGTGAAACAAAGCACTAACATTAACACAGGACATTTTGCTTCCTTAGGATGGAAGTCTTGTGGCTCAGTCAAGCTCCAGGTTCAAGTCCCACTCCAGGACATATGAACATATGGAATAGGAGTAGATGTCGGCCATTCAGCCCATCGTGCCTGCTCGGCCATGCAATACGATCATGGCTGATCCGTTTGTTTCAAATTCCACGTTCCCATCTCTCCCCTGATAACCTTTGATTCCCTTGCCTAACAAAAATAAAGATGCCTGGTTTAAATTTCAAACAATGCTTGGCAGTTAACTGTCACTCACCTTCATTGGTGCATTCTCCTCCACCAATCAGAGTCCACTTGCCAACCAATCAGCAGTCTCTTCATGTACAGTATAAATTGTTGTTTTCCCCTTTTATTGGTTTTCTTCCAAAGTGTCTGTGAGTGCAGAGCAAAAAGCTTTGATGTGTCTCCTTTTTTTCAGCAATAACAAGAATCTATTGGCCTTTGAAGGAACATTCATGATGTGGTTCGACAGGTTGATAATCAGCCTGCTAATCCTTCCAAGACTTCCCCATTGATGTCCTCAGGACATCACCGACTGCTCCACTAGCTAGTGAAGCACTTTTGAAATGCAATCACAACTCTATTGTAGGGAAAGGTGTCATCCAAATGAGACACAGCAAGATCCCCAAAACAGAAAATGAAATGATTAATCAGTTATTGCAATTATCATGGTATCAATTGGCCAAAGCATGAGGAGCACATCACTGTTTCTCTTTTGGTTAATGTTATGAGATCTTTTATGTCCCTCTAAATGGGTACATGGGGCCTCGGTTTACCATCTCATTCAAAACTCAGAACCTCTGACAATGTTGCATTCTCTGCTGCAGTTGAGTGTTGGTTGCACTTGAGTGCTGTTATCTTGTAGCAGGGCTTAGACTGAATGCTCTATAGTTTATAAAGCAGATTTCCTCCAGTGTTAGGTGCAGGAGCTGGGCTGTGTGGGTAATGGTGACCGCTTTGTACTTGATTCTATGATTTATTTATCTCCATATTTCCCATTGCTATGGAAAATCTGGCCCAGTATGATTTTATTATCTTGCAGTTGATTTTTATTACCTCTCCACAGCTTGTTTACATTTGCATGTTTGTGTATGCGTATATATATATATAAATGTAAGATGGGTGGATTTCTTTAAGTTTAGCTTTAAGTGGACAACTAGTTTACATACAAGTGGGCTTGTATTCTCTGGAGTTTCGAAGAATAAGAAATGATCTAATTGAAGTGTAAAAAAAAATTCTTACAGGGCTCGATAGGCTAATGTAGAAAGGATGTTTTCTCCTTGTTGGGGGAGTCTAGAACCAGGTGGGACAGTCCCATAATAAGAGGTAGGTCGTTTAGAACCAAGATGAGGAGGAATTTCTTCAGTCAGAATGTAGTTAATCTTTGGAATTCTCTACCCAAGAGGGCAGTGGAGGCTCAGCTGCTGAGTGTGTTCAAAGCAGAGGTCAATAGATTTCTAGATACTAGTGACATCGAAGGATATGGGGATGGTGCAGAAAGATGGTGTTGAAGTAGAAGATCAGATGTGATCTAGTTAAATGGCGGAGCAGGCTCAAGGGGCTAAATGGTCTACTCCTGCTCCCATGTTCCTAAATAGCAGAATAAGCACAAACCTCATCGAGAAAGGGTTGAGATATGGAAAGACGTAACTTTTGTAAAGGAGACTTGACCGAGCAATGGACATGACAGTTAAAATAAAGCACCAACCTACTTGGTGGATTTAAGGTACTAAAATTTTTGAATCTATATGAGAAAGAACTTGTTTCCTGTGATAGGGTGGCATTTCATGAATTTATGCTGACAGTAAACATAAAAAGCAGGAGTAGGCCATTCGGCACTTCGAGCCTACTCCAACATTCAATATGATCATGGCTGATCCTCTACCTCAATACTGCACTCCCATGCTCTCCCCCTACCCCTACCACTACCCCTACCCCTTAATGCCTTTAGAGCTGAGAAATCTATCTTTCCTTCTTTAAGTGTATTCAGTGACTTGGTCTCCACAGCCATCTGAGGTAGAGAATTCCACAGGTTCACCACCCTCTGAGTGAAGAAGTTTCTCCTCATCCCAGTTTTAAATGGCCTATCCTGTATCCTGAGACTGTCACCCCTTGTTCCAAAACCCTGACTGCTCCCCCCTCTCCCCCAGCCTGAGGAAACATCATCCCTGTCAGAATTTTATGTGTTTCAATGTGATCCCCTCTCGTTCTTCTAAACTCCAGTGAATACAGGTCTAGTCGGCCCAATTTCTCCTCATATGCCCCGTCACCTCGGTACTCAGTCTGGTGAACCTTCGCTGCACTCCCTATACAGCAAGTATATCCTTTTTGGGTAAGGAGACCAAAACTGTGCACAATACTCCAGATGTGGTCTAGCCAAAGCCCTGAGCAGCTGCAGTAAGACATCCTTGCTCCTGTACTCAAATCCTCTTGCAATGAAGCCAACATACTATTTGCCTTCCTAACTGTTGCACCTGCATGCTGCTTTCAGTGATTGGTGTACAAGGACATCCATGTCCTTCTGTACATCAACATTTCCCAATCTATCACCATTTAAATAATACTCTGCCATTCCATTTTTCCTACCATAAGTGGATAACTTCACACTTAGCCACGTTATACTGCATCTGTCATCTGTTTGCCCATTCAACCTGTCTAAATTGCCTTAAAGCCTCTTAATACCCTCCATCGCTCATATTCCCATCAAGTTTCATGTAATCAGCAAACTTGGAAATATTACATTTGGTTTCCCTCATTCAAATCATTGATATATGTTGTGAATAGCTGGGGTCCAAGCACTGATCTTTGTGGTACTCCACTAGTCACTGCCTACCACTCTGAAAAAGACACATTTATTCCCTCTCTGTTCCCTGTCTACTAACCAATTCTCAATTTATGCCAATATATTACCTCCAATACCATCTCTTTAATTTTGCACACTAACCTCTTATGTAGGACTTTATCAAAATCTTTCTGAAGATCTAAATACACCACATCCACTGATTCTCCCTTATCTACTCTGCTAGTTATGTCCTCAAAACTCCAGTACATTTGTCAAATATGATTCACTATCATAAATCCATGTTGACTTTGTCTAATCCCGTTGATGTTTTCTAAATGCCCAGTTATCACATCCTACACAATTGACTAGTATTTCCAATACTACTGATTTTGGGCTAACTGGCCAGTAATTTAAAAACAAAAAAACTGCAGATGCTGGAAATCCAAAACAAAAACAAAAACAGAATTACCTGGAAAAACTCAGCAGGTCTGGCAGCATCGGCGGAGAAGAAAAGAATTGATGTTTCGAGTCCTCATGACCCTTCGACAGAACTTGAGTTCGAGTCCTTTTCTTGGACTCGAACTCAAGTTCTGTCGAAGGGTCATGAGGACTCGAAACGTCAACTGTTTTCTTCTCCACCGATGCTGCCAGACCTGCTGAGTTTTTCCAGGTAATTCTGTTTTTGGCCAGTAATTTGTTGTTTTCTCCTTCCTTTTTTAAATAGTGGAGTTACATTTGTCACCTTGCAATCTGCCAGGATTGTTCCAGAATCTACAGAAGTTTGGAAGATGACAACCAATGCATCCACTATTTCCATGGCCACCTCCTTTTGTACCCTGGGATGTGGATTATTGGGCCCTGGGAATTTATTGGCTTTCAGTTCCATTAATTTCTCCAGCACTATTGTTTTACTAATACTAATTTCTTTCAATTCCTCCTTCTCAGTAGACCCTTGATATGTAAATTCTAGCAGCAAAGAAATTTTACCTGCTGATGTGGTGTTCTGTTTCTAGGATGTTTATAATGATTGAGATGGAACATCATTGATGGCAACTCCCCCATTGTCTGAGGATCCAATCATACTGGAGACTTGGGGCTAGATTTTGCTGCCCCCTTTTTTTTAACCTGCGTTGGGTGATTGAAAATAGAGGTGGGGGTGATCACATTAATAAACCGCCCACCCAATTGGCACCAGATGCCATTCTGTACATTGCAGAAAACATGACATGTCACGACCCAATGTACATGCAAAGTGACATCGGGATCGGCATTTTAAGAGCCTGCATGAACCCTGGTTTTTATGAGTCGTGGTTATTTTCATTGAGGCACGTGGGTAGTGGAAGAGTCTGTGAACCATGTCGGATTGCTCAGGTTGTGAACACAACAAGAGACCCTTTACCATTGTGGAAAAGTCCTCAACTTGCTTCAAGAGAGGATATTCTTCCAATACTTCGACTTAGAAGGTGCAAGGAGAGTTTCTTGAAGCTGTACCAGGATTGGGGTGGGGCGCACAGGCAGAGAAAGAGAAAAGGTACCTGAACACTGAGGCTGGCCACCATTTTACCACCAGTCGGGCATTTGACCTTGCAGCGAGCCTCCACCAATCTGTTAGCTAAGGACAAATCTGCCAGAAGACATGGGCATGACCTTCTAAGTGGTAGAGAGTTTGTTTTAAAAAAAAATAGTGATGAGAATATGGAAATAGTTCCAGCTATTTATTTTTAAAGAGCAAGTAAATTGCAGAACATGCAGGGGTTCAAGAGAGGCAAAGCGCTCTGCACAGATAACCTTACACTGCTAGCTTGAATTTGTAGTTTGTGCACCCAATACCTGGAGTAGGTGGTCTTTAGCAGAGCAAATCTTTGGGTGGGATTTAATGAAGACTCTGGGAGGGGAAATGTGGTGGGTGCACTGAGTCAATCAGGCAGCGGGCAAAATGTCAATCACAACAGCAGATTCGGAATAAAAAATCTTGTCGGCATGGCAGTGGCAGATCAAGCCTCATGCAGCCCTGGCATGGGTTCCGACTTGTACTACATTTGCAGACCTTGAATACTTATTAACTTAAAACTAAATTAAGTGCGGCCTTCAAAATGAAGTCAGCGGCGCACAGGAACCTCATTGCAACCAGTTCACGTTCGTTTAAAGGTGACGCACAACAGTCAGCTTTGTGCAGTTGCGACAATAAACAATAACATTCTCTTAACAAGTAGTTAGGAAAGCTAATAGAATGTTATTGCTTATTGTCTGTGGTATTGAATACAAAAGTAGGGAGGTTATGCTTCACTTGTACAGGGCACTGGTGAGAGTACACCTGGAGTACTGTTCACAGTTCTGGTCTCATTTAAGGCAGGATGTAAATGCATTAGAAGCAGTTCAGAGAAGGTTCACTAGACTAATACCAGGAACGGGCAGGTTGACCTGTGAGGAAAGGGTTGGACAAGTTCAACTTGTATCCACTGGGATGTAGAAGAGCAAGAGGCAACTTGATTGAAACCTTTAAGATCAGGATGGTGTGTGGCTTGCATGTGGTGTTCCCATGCGTTTGCTACCCTTTTGTACTGGGCAGTAGAGGTATTGGGTTTAGAAGGCTCTGTAGAAGGAGGCTTGGCCAGTTACTGCAGTACATTTGTGTGTATCCTGACTTGATGGTGGACAGGCTTTAGGGAGTCAGGAGGTGAGTTACTTGCCACAGAATTCCCAGCCTCTAACCTGCTCTTGTAGCCACAGTATTTTTATGGCTGGTCCAGTTTAGTTTCTGGTCAATGGTAACCCCTAGGATGTTGGTTTCCCAGGTGGGGATTCACTGGTGGAAATGCTGCTCAGTGCTAAGGGACAAAGGTTTGATTCCCTTGGTCATTACCGGCCGCATATCAGCCCAAGTTTGAATGCTGTCCTGTTGCATGTAGAGCCTCCTCCTTTGATTAGTTGTTTCATTGTTCACCATTCACAACTGGATGTGGCAGGACTGCAGGCTTTGTTTTGATCCGTTGGTTTTGGTGTTGTTTAATTCTGCCTATTGCATGTTGCTACCACTGCTTAACATTGTAAGATTTCTGGTTCAGGAGCCACAGTTACATAAGTTGAGTAAGCAACTTTAAAGTATTTTATGAAGTAACAGTTCAGCAAATGCATCATATCTTAATAGGCAAGACGAGTACATAACCCATGCCAGTGGAGAATGTTTCATTGATCCCAGAGGATGAACAGATGATTGGCACAAAGTGTGTTGATCTCAGTAACTTGTTTTAGTAACATTCTCTAGCAAAGCTGTTAGGAAACTCCTTCTCCCAGTTTTCCTCCATCTTCCCTAGTTCATCTTCCATCTGAAGAAGGCAGCCACCAGATGGGGACTGGCCTCCTGACTGGGACTCATTAACATTCTTTGGGGGCCATAGATTCTTTTTAAGAAGTATTTAGATGAACACTTGAAACTCCATCACCTGCAAGGCTGTGGGCCTGGAAAATGTGATTTGAGTAGGCAGGGTCTTGATGACCAGCATGGGCACGATGGGCTGAAGGGCATCTTTCCGTGCTGTAAAATTCTATGACTCTATTCCGTGGAGTGGCAATCCCAGTCAGATTGCCGCTTCATCCCCGTATACACTGAAATGAAGCCGCACCTTTCCCACCCAACCATTCTGACATGGGCTGAGTGAGAAAGCTACAGTGCAGCGGGTTCCTTTGGCCTTCCGTTGAGTGCAAGGGAGCTGAGGGAAAAGAAAACATGCCTCCTCTTTTTTTAATGACACTAGCTGCTGTAAGCAGTTAAGGCTAAAGGTCCAGACACTGAGTAAGCCAGCAGGTTGGAGGATATTGTGTTGGGAGGGTCTTCACACTGAGGTGGTGGTGGGCAGTGGGGGGGTGGGGGTGAGTTTTGGGTGATCAGTGAGGGGCCTGGTATGGTTTGGAGGGTCAGTAGGACAGGGTGCTAGGGTGATCAGTAGTCAGAGGATCGGTGGAGGGGAATGTGGGGTTTGGGTGAGCACTAGGGTGTTGGTTGAATAGCCAGGTGTAATGGCAATCAGTTGGAATGGGGAAGAGGGACAAGCGAGGGAGGGAGGGAGGAGGAGGGCCCCGTGAGGTTTTAGTGGATGGGGCCTGGGTGATCAGTGAGAGGGGAAGTGCGCAGCAGCGGGAGTGACCTTGGTGATGGGTCAGGAGGGTAGTTGTGGGTGCCCGATACTATAGTTACCCAGGGTTAGAAGTGGTTTTAATTCTAGCCTTGAGTGGGTACCTATTCCTATAAGACAGTCAGAACCACCCGAAGACCGATTTGATTAAATCGGAGTATCAGATATATAGAAACATACATAGAAAATAGGAACAGGAGTAGGCCATTCATCTCTTACAGCCTGCTTTTCCATTCATTATGATCATGGCTGATCATCCAACTCAATAGCCTGCTCCCGCTTTCTCCCATATCCTTTGATCCCTTTCACCCGAAGAGCTATATCCAACTTCTTCTTGAAAACACACAATGTTTTGGCCTCAACTACTTTCTGTGGTAGCAAATTCCACAGGCTCACCACTCTCTGGGTGAAGAATTTTTTCCTCATCTCAGTCCTAAATGGTCTACCCAGTATCCTCAGACTGTGACCCCTGGTCCTGGACTCCCCCACCATTGGGAACATCCTTCCTGCATCTACCCTGTCTAGTCCTGTTAGAATTTTAAAGGTTTCTATGAGATCCCCCTATGGGGGGATGGTTCCTAGATCAGGGTAATTGCAGAACGGAAGCTTGAACTTCCTAGGCAACTGCTCTGCAATCCTGATGTAGGGACATTCTGCGGGCAAGGGGAATGGTTGTGGAGAGCGGTTCCCCACTGTGACCACACCACCCCTCCCAAAACTCCTGGGTATGACGCCCTGGAGATTAAGTTATGGGCCTTTATTTCTAGGGGCTGGTAGCCTACCCAGGGTCAATCAAAGCCTTCTGACTAATGGATAGAGGACAGGTACTCAAGCTGTCAGTGTGCGTACTATCCTGCTGACCGGTACCACCCTCCTGTCCGTCACCCTGGCTTGCTATTGGTTCACAAATACCTGTAGTGCCTAGTGACCTCAATGTGGGTGGTGTAAATTTTGTGATCCACACCTCAAACTTGTCTTGGTTCCTGACTCCCTTAGAATTGTTCACCCTTATTTTTCAGAAAGGGAGAAAGAGTATTAATGCTGATGATGGACGTGGACATTCTCCACTGGAGTACCTTCTGAGCCTTTTCTACCCCTGGTGCTTCTTCCAAGTGGTGGCCAAATGGCAGAGCACTGATTCATCAGCTGAGGGGAGGGTGATGGCTGGTAATCCTCGCCCTTAGGTTAACTGCTGAGTCTAACAGCATCAGGTCAACATTGAGGGCTCTATCCCAACTATATTCCATTGCCTTGCCCTCTCTCTCCTGCTCTGTTCTTCTGCTGGGATGGAACAGACCCAGAGACAGTGATGAAGGAGTCTGGGACAATTAGCTGTATGGTATGACTGCGTCAGTGGTCTGCTCTCCCAATTTGACACCAGCCCTCAGTTGTTAGTAAGGAGGGTTTTGCAGGGTTGGTGAGGTGAGGTGTGCCCTCTCCTCACCATTCAAGGGCCAAAACACTCCTTTCAAGTGAAGCAGCATTTCACTTGCACTTCCCTCAATTTAGTCTACTGCATTCGTTGCTCCCAATGTGGTTTCCTCTACATTGGAGAGACCAAACGCAGACTGGGTGACCGCTTTGCAGAACACCTTTGGTCTGTCTGCAAGCATTACCCAGACTTCCCTGTCGCTTGCCATTTCAACACTCCACCCTGCTTTCATGCCAACATGTCCGTCCTTGACTTGCTGCATTGTTCCAGTGAAGCTCAACGCAAACTGGAGGAACAGCACCTCATCTTCCAATTAGGTACTTTACAGCCTTCCGGACTGAATATTGAATTCAACAATTGTAGATCATGAACTCTCTCCTCCATCTCTACCCCCTCTCTGATTTCCCCACCTTTTTTTCCCAATAATTTATATAGATTTTTCTTTTCCCGCCTACTTCCATTATTTTTAAATGTATTTTCATCCATTGTTTTATCTCTACCTTTTAGCCTTTTTAGATTCCTTCACCCCACCCCCACTAGGACTATCTGTACCTTGATTGTCCTGCTTTCTACCCTTAATTAGCACATTCCTTAGATAATATCACCACCTTCAACACCTCTTTCTCCTGTTGTCTGTGCCATCTTTTGGTTATCTCCACCTATCACTGGCCCTCTATCCAGCTCTACTTGTCCCACCCACCCTTAAACCAGCTTATATTTTACCTCCATTCTATTTTTACTTAGTTCTGTTGAAGGGTCACTCAGACTCGAAATGTTAACTGTGCTCCTCCACAGATGCTGCCAGACCTGCTGACTTTTTCCAGGTATTTTTGTTTTTGTTTTGGACTTCCAGCATCCGCAGTTTTTTGCTTTTATCTTAGTGTCTCTCTCTGAACTTGCTGCACTCTGTTCTCTCAGGTCCAACCCTGACATTGTCATTAAACCCACTGACAAGGGTGGTGCTGTTGTCTGGTGCATTGACCTCTATCCTGCGGATAGAGCGTCAACTCGCAGACTTTTCCTCCTACCTCACCCTGGACCATGATCCCACCACTGAACATCAAGCCATTGCTTCCAGGACTGTTACTAACCTCATCTCCTCTGGAGATCTTCCTTCCACAGTTTCCAACCTGATACTCTCCTAACCTCAGACTGCCCGCTTCCACCTCCTACCCAAAATCCACAAACAGGAACCCCCCGGCAGACCGATCATGTCAGCCTGTTCCTGCCCCACGGAACTCATTTCTTGCTATCTTGACTCCATTCTGTCTCCCCTTGTCCAGTCACTTCCCAACCACATCCGTGTTTCCTCTGACACCCTACATCATATAAACAATTTCCAGTTCCCTGGCCCCAACCGCTTCCTCTTCACCATGGATGTCCAATCCCTCTACACCTCCATCCCCCACCGGGATGGTCTGATGGCCCTTAGCTTCTTCCTCGAACAGAGGCCTGAACAATCCCCATCCACCACTATTCTCCTCCGTCTGGCTGAACTTGTTCTCACACTGAACAATTTCTCCTTGAACTCCTCTCACTTCCTCCAAATAAAAGGTGTGGCTATGGGTACCCGCATGGGCCCCAGCTATGCCTGTCTCTTTATGGGGTATGTGGAACATTCCTTGTTCCACTCCTACTCCGGCCCACTCCCACAACTCTTTCTCCGGTACATCGATGATTACTTTGGTGCGGCTTCATGCTCTCGTCTGGACCTGGAAATATTTATTAATTTTGCTTCCAATTTCCACCCCTCCATCATTTTCACATGGTCCATCTCTGACACTTCCCTTCCCTTCCTTGATCTCTCTGTCTCAATTTCTGCTGATAGACTGTCCACCAATATCCATTATAAGCCTACCAACTCCCACAGCTACCTCGACTACAGCTCCTCATACCCCGCTTCCTGTAAGGACTCCATCCCATTCTCTCAGTTCCTTCAACTCCGCTGCATCTGTTCTGATGATGCCACTTTCAAAAACAGTTCCTCTGACATGTCCTCCTTCTTCCTTAACCGAGGTTTTCCACACACAGTGGTCGACAGGGCACTCAACTGTGTCTGGCTCATCACCCGCGCATCTGGCCTCACACCTTCTTCTCCCTCCCAGAAACATGATAGGGTCCCCCTTGTCCTCACTCATCACCCCACCAGCCTCCGCATTCAAAGGATCATCCTCTGCTATTTCCGCCAACTGCAGCATGATGCCACCACGAAACACATCTTCCCTTCGAGCCCCCCGGCAGCATTCCGCAGGGATCATTCCCTCCGGGACACCCTGGTCCACTCCTTCATCGCCCCCTAACCTCAACTCCCTTCCACGGCACCTTCCCATGCAACCGGAGGAGGTGCAACACCTGCCCCTTGACTTCCCCACTCCTCACCGTCCAAGGGCCCAAACACTCCTGTCAAGTGAAGCAGCATTTCACTTGCACTTCCCTCAATTTAGTCTACTGCATTCGTTGCTCCCAATGCGGTTTCCTCTACATTGGAGAGACCAAACGCAGACTGGGTGACCGCTTTGCAGAACACCTTCGGTCTGTCCGCAAGTATTACCCAGACCTCCCTTCGCTTGCCACTTCAACATCCACCCTGCTCTCATGCCCACATGTCCGTCCTTGACCTGCTTCATTATTCCAGTGAAGCTCAACGCAAACTGGAGGAACAGCACCTCATCTTCTGACTAGGCACTTTACAGCTTTCTGGACTGAATATTGAGTTCAACAATTTTAGATCATGCACTCTCTCCTCCATCCCCACCCCCTTTCAGATTTCCCCCCCATTTTTTTCCCAATAATTTATATAGATTTTTCTTTTCCTACCTACTTCCATTATTTTTAAATGTATTTCCATCCATTGTTTTATCTCTACCTTTCAGCCTTTTTTGATTCCTTCACCCCACCCCCACTAGGACTATCTGTACCTTGCTTGTCCTGCTTTCTACCCTTAATTAGCACATTCCTTAGATAATATCACCACCTTCAACAACTTTGTCCTTTTGTCTGTGACATCTTTTGGCAATCTCCACCAACACTGGCCCTCTATCCAGCACTACTTGTCACACCCCCCACTCCCCCCCACTAAACCAGCTTATATTTCACCTCTCTTCTATTTTTACTTAGTTTTGTTTAAGGGTCATTCGGTCTCCAAACGTTAACTGTGTTCCTCTCCGCAGATGCTGCCAGACCTGCTGAGTTTTTCCAGGTATTTTTGTTTTTGTTTTGGATTTCCAGCATCCACAGTTTTTTGCTTTTATCTGAGGTGTGCCATTGTTGTTTCTTGTGCCGAGGTATGTCCTGCGATCTGTTTGGGTTTATTCTCCTTTGACTTTTCTGTAGCAGCTGGTATAATTAGCTTGCTAGTCCATTTCTGGGGGCATTTAAGAGTCAGTCATGTTGCTTTGGGCCTGGAGTCACATGTACGCCAGAGTATATTTATCCTCCCCTTAAATGTGTCTAAACGCATGAGGGAGAATGGAATAGAATATACAGTGGTGAGGTTGGTGTGGAGTTAGTGTGGAACATAAACCCCAGCATGGTAAGAGGGCAGATTTTGTCCCCTAAAGGACATCAGTGAATCAGAATGGTTTTTAATGACAATCTGGTAGTTTCATGGTCACCATTGTTGAGACAGGTGCTGCCATAGTGACGTTTGAGCTCATCAGTCTGGGCCTTTGGTTTACTGCTGTAGTAATGTTATCCCTGTGCCACAGTTCCCTCGACTCGAGTGTATTTCATTGGGGTTAACACACTTTGGCACTTCCTGAGTTTGTGAAAGATGCTGTATAACTGCAAATTGATGAATTTGTTAATTAAGTGACATACCCTCTATTTGTGTCTTTCTCCAGATCCCCTCTCCACACCCCAAATCACCAGAAATGACAGCCTTGAGAAGAACATGATTATTCTGAGCTGTACAGTGCAGAGCGGGACAGCCAGTTCCATTTGGTGGACCAGAGGAGGGCTCGCACTCCCAGATGACAAGCGTTATTTTCTCTCCGCAGACAACAGTACTTTAACCATTAGGAATGTAGAGGAATCAGACTCTGGTTATTATAACTGCACTATCGAAAACCCAGTCAGTCGAGAGAGCAACAGCTATCAGCTGTCCATCAAGGGTACGTCAGGGTAGCATCTAATTTCATAATCTAGAATTACTTAGAAACAGGCTATTTGGCTCAGTATGTCCATGCTGGGGTTTATGTTCCACACTAACTCCACACCAACCTCACCACTGTATATTCTATTCCATTCTCCCTCATGTGTTTAGATGCATTTAAGGGGAGGATAAATATACTCTTCATCTCAACCATTCCAGGGGATGTACATTTCACAATCAAACCTTTCTCTGGGTAGAGACCTTTTTCCTGAGTTTTCTACTTAATTTATGACTATATTTATGGCGTTGAGTTCTGATCTCACTTCCAAGTGGAAACATCTCTACATCTACCCTGTTTAACCTTTTCATAATCTTAAAAAACCTCCAGGTCATTTCTCAGTCTATTTTTATAGAGAACAGAGCCCCAACATGCATAATCTTTCCTGATACATTATGGCCTTCCATCCCGATAAATATATTTTATATATTCTGAAGAACATGTGTTCTAACTCTAGTCAAATCAAGGTTCTGTACCTTGTTACATTCAGGAACAAGATGTGAACCTTGTCTTGGTGGCCTGTTCTTCCCTTTTTTAATATGTTTTGAAACCCAGTTTCTCCCTCACAGTTTCATTAGTCGACATGTGATTTGAGGAATTGTCTATTTTCTCCCTTGCCTAATCGATGCTACTGTAGCATTTCATAGACAACACAAACCCTCAGGTACTTCCACAACTGTGATGCCTTTCATAACGTCAGGATGCCCCGAAAGTCTTTACAGCCAGTCTTCAATGTGTATTCACTGTTGTAATGTAGGAAACACCCCCAGCAAATTTACAAATTGTAAGGTCCCACAAACTGCAATGATCAGAAAATCTTTATTGATATTGGCTGAGACATAAATATTGACCAAAAGAATTCCCCTGCTTTTCATCAAATTGATGTTGTAAGATAATTGCTTTTGTGGAGGCAGGGTGTTAAACACACTCATGCAGTGTAAGGGAGTGCTACATCATTGGAGATGCTATCTTTAAGATGCTAATATGTTGACCTAGATTTTGTGTTTGACTCCGGATTGGGAAGTGAACCGACACTGACGAGGGTTAGTCAAAGACGATTCATTTCATTTTTTCTTTTAGATCGTGAACCCAGAGGGCGACATGGATTAATTCTGGCTGTTGGTCTGAATGTGCCAATGCTCTTTGTTCTCGTGTACGGTGAGTATTCAGTGATACCCACTTGCCAACTACACTATCTCAAACCAAGTGGCAAAGATAATAAATGGCAAACCTTTAAATATCCAAGAGTTTTGATGGAAAAGTCAAATGTTTTTTTTCAAACAAAATAATACAGGTTGAAGGTAGCTTATAAACCAGTAATGAAGTTTATTTAATCCCAAATGGGTCTGATCACTTCACAGAAGTATTTCTGCATCTGAAAATGCTTTTTTAAAAAATCCCTGCCTCTTATCCCAGCACGTGTGAAGGATCCACACTTCCACCACAGTGGAATGATATGGCACAATGCCGACGGAGACCATTCAGTCCATCGTGTCTATACTGGTTCTTTGGTGTGGTGATGTATTACAGTTCACTCAGTGAAATCTGAGCTGCTGTGGAAACATGCACTTTTATATGCAGGTTGTAGTCTGGAGCTGTGGATAGTGATGGTAGAGGCTCCAACTTCCTTTCCATCGCATGGCTGACCGGGAATCTCTCCCACTCTTGCTGTTAGCCATTGGTGTGTGTTGGATATCAACCTGCAAATCCTTCCAATCTGTTTGGCCGCATTATGAACATACCTTCCTTGGCCACCAAGTCCTGGGGTGGGACTCGCGCAACCCTAGGGCTTCTGTCTCAGAGGCAGGAATGCTACACACTGTGCCACAAGACCTCCCTGGCTATTGAGTAGAACTATTCTGATTAATCAAATTCCCCTGCTCTTTCCATATGGCCTTGTTACTTTCAAATATTTGTCCAAATCCCTTCTGGTTGTTGCTATTGCCTCTTTTCTCACCATTCTTGCATGCAGTGCATTCCAGATCACAGTTATAATTCATGATAGAGAAATAAAGTGAAGTTATGCTAACAGAGTTAGATGAAGTAGTTGAGGATCCTCATGAGATTTCAGTAAAATTGCAACTGGAGGCAGTGGAATCCACTTCATGCTTCCAATTATAGCTTCTGAAGATCACTGGAGGGATTATTTTCCATAATTACTGTGTTTTGAACAGCACATAAGAGGGCCAACTTAAAAGAATCTATAACTCAGCCAGCCAAATTACATGGTTCTGCACCATAATATTATAATTCTGCAAATAAAAATCTCTGGCATTTACAAACACCGTTCTGTTTTTAATTATTACCTTTGGATCATGATCACAAAAATGGAAGGATGTCACAAAAGTCTAGAAAAATAACTGACAACACAAGACTTGACCCAGCTCCTTAACTGTTGCTGTAACATGGATTGTGCACCCTGTTAATGAGGAAGCAGCTTTACTGTGTTCCATAGGCCAATTATGTCTTAGACAGTAATTACCAAGAGAGACAGTTAACGTATGGTACTTGGGGCTATGGCTGTTACACTTACCCTGTGCCACATTAAACTACAGCAGTCAACAACCATGGGAGCTGGCATTAAGCACCCTGGGCCTGATTTTCGCTACTGAGGGAGATGGTTGGAGTCGGGAAAATTTCCTGGCTCGGTGGATTCACTTCAGTGTAAAGGATTCTGGGAAGGTGGGGGTGATATAGTAGAGTGGACCATGGGGGCAGATGACTGCCAAGGTGTTTTTTTAAATTATTCATTCATGGGATGTGGGCATCACTGGCTAGGCCAGCATTTATTGTCCATCCCTAATTGCCCTTGTCCAGAGGGCATTTAAGAGTCAACCACATTATTGTGGAGCTGAAGTCTCATGTAGGCTAAATAAGGACAGCAGATTTCCTTCCCTAAAGGACATTAGTTTTTACCACAATCAACAATGATTTCAAGGTTCCTGGAATAAGCTCCATTGCTTACCCCTGCAACGGAGCTGGCCTGTTCAGGAGTGCATGATGCAGGCTTGCTACTTGCCTTCCACCATTTCAGAAGGCAAGGGAACTTGGGTCCCAGAATCCTGTCCTGCCCAGCATTTTTAAACCCCCTCCACCCTCCAAATCTCTGTTCTGACATGATAGACAACATGAAAACCCAAGCCCTCTGTGTATTACAGAGGCTGGGCGCAGTGCACCCAGTCTATTCTTGCAACCTGGCTACAGCTTCAAAGTAAACTTGCCTGAGTTCGGCTTGTACTGTAAAACCTGATCTTAAAAGCTGAAATGAATCTCAGATAAATGACTCCCAGTATCTGTTCAATGCATCATGCTTTCATGGTGTATCCAAGCAACGTCATCTGTAAACATCAGACTCTTTGTTCCTGTTTCATGAAGGCCAGCAGATTTCCTTCCATTAGTGAACCAGATGGCCTTTTATAACAAAGCAATGGTTTCATGGTCATTATCAGACTTATAATTCCACATTTTCATTGAACTCAAATTCCACTATTTGCTATGGTGGGATTTGAACCTGGGTCTCTGGATTACTAGGCCAGTGACAATACCACTACACCATCACCTCTCTTTATTTTGTTTACCATGATCTATCTGGGGAGGAGCAGAGCCCAGCAATTGACAAAATGCTATGATTCTGAATAGCTTTAATAAGTCTGGATATTTTGGAGCCCTCTTGCGAGACCGTTCATGAGGCTTAATTTTATGCAGCAATTGGATCGTTTGAAGTATATTCGCGAGGGTTACTATGGGCGGAATTTTAGCCAGTATGATTTTACAGCCCTGCCGAAGTCAATGGACTTTTAATAGCTCACCGCGTTTTACAGCACCGTCCATGCCAAAACGGCCCTAAAATTCCGCGCAATGTCTGTAATTAAAGCTTGTTCTCATATTCGATGATCCCGTTATGCACTGTCTGGTGTGGTATTGATGATCCAGTTAAACTCTCTCCTTGTGTGTGCTGAGTATTTGGTTATGTAGTTAAGCTCTGTCCTCATGTTTGGCGAATCAGTTAAACTCTTGAATCATATTTGGTGAGTTAGTGGTTAATTTGCACACAAGATCCCTCAAACCTGAGTGAGATAATGATGAATTGATCTGGTTTGTGTGTTGGTTGAGGAATCAATATTGACCAGGACACCAGAGAGGTACACCGCTGCTCTTCTTTGAAAAAATTAATTTGCATCTCTTAATCCAGCTAATAGGGCAGCCAGGGCCTTGGTTTAACACCTCTTCTGTAAGAGAAATTCTGCAGGTCAGAGAGATTCGACATCAGCAATCTGACTTGCCCTTTGTCTTTCTCCCTACCTTAGTGTGCTCATCTCCACTGCTTCAGACCACATGCTTCTCATATTGGGCACATTGTGACTCAATCTATAAGTTTAAGCTACAGGTGTAAGGGCACCTGTGCATAGCGCACTGCTCCTCCCTCAACTCTGCTCATTCCATGTTTTACCTGTCTTAGCAGCTGGGAGTGTTTCCACATTTAGAGGATTCGCTGCAGAAACCTGCCATGGCTTCTTGACAAACCTATGATCGTCACCACCCAGAACAGCAAGAGCAGTAAGTGCATCGGAAAACCAAAACCTCCTAATTCCCCTTCAAGTCATATAATGTCCTGGCTTGGAAATGTATTGCCATTCCTTCATCATGCAGTCAAAAACCTGGAACTGCCTATCTAACCGCACGGTAGTAGTTACTTCTATCTAGTGCTTCACCCTATGGACTGCAGCAGTTCAATAAGCAGACCCACCACCCATCTTGTCAAGGGCATCTCGGGATGGGTAATAAATGCTGGCCTTGTTCTCACTGCCCACATCCTAAGTGCTGTGCGCAGAGCCAAGACTGACACCTAATTGCACATAGAGGCCTGGTGTCAGATACAGGAGCACTTCCTTAATTTTGTTCAAAGTACTGCTGTGTAGGATCATCTACGTTCATCAACATAATGTGCAATATTCATTTAAATTTAAAATAATAACAGAGGTTTCCTTCTATTGGGGATTAATCAAAGATTTTTGGCCATTAGATGCAACATTGGAAGTTCAAGAGTGAGGTCTCAAAGTGCAGCACTCCCTCAGAACTGCCCTGGGAGTGTCAGAACTGCCCTGGGAGTGTCAGAACTGCACTAGGAATGTCAGCCTGGATTATGTGCTCAAATCTCTGGAATGGGATTGAAGCCACAACTTTTTAACTTGGACAAGAGGACAATTCCACATTAATATAACTGAAGTAATTGAAAAGTCTAGAATGCTGCTTCAGATGATGTTGAGCTGGCGCACACTGTAGATACTTAGTCAACCAGTTTCAAAAGCAGAAAAGAGGGGCTCTCATGAGCTGTAAAATTCTATTCTGAAGGGAGGCAGTCTTTCCACGGATGGGGTGGTTTCTGATGGCCTCCATTCTGATCTAAATTTATGTCCATTGATTAATTTTATCAGCGTTGAATTCCCCATACAGCCAGCAGTTGGATAAGAGTAACTATTATCAGTGTGATTTTCACTATCACACTCCATTCAAGGAAAACCTGTTTGTCTCAATATAATTATTTTATTGCCTTCAATCAATTGAATATTGTTGCACCGTTAATTTATGTCACATTTATTACATTCCTGGTTCCCTTATGAAAAAGGAGAATCTCTTCACAGAGCTCACCGTAGTGAGGATTGTCTGTTTAATCACAATAATACTATCATCTATGTCTAATGATCTAAACTAGGTGGTCCCTTTAATCTATCCTTAGACTTTTCCCATTCCAAATGTCATATGTATTTGGTATGTGAACAGATATTTCAAAAGCAATGCATTTACAGTAAACAGCTGCCTGCGCAGCTAAGGTAAAGAATACAAGAAATAAGGATAGGAGTAAACCATATGGTCATTGGGCCTGCTCCAGTATAACAAAAACTCGAATAATTTGCACAGGAATGTAAAATCTTCAGGAGCCAGATTTGGCTTAATGTTGGAAAACATGGAGGCCCTGGTACAAAATCGAGCACAAGCGGCACCCCATTTCCCAGCAGCCCAGCTCTTGCAATGATCACCAAAGAGGAAAATGCTCAGATAATGCTCAGTTTAAGGCCCACTACAGCGCGTTAGCATGTATTCCAGGATGAAACTTGATTTCAGTACTGAGAGTGTGCAGAATTGTGAGAAGATTTTCTCTTTGAACAAAATGTTAAACTGAGGCTCCATGTACCTGTTTAGGTGGATAGAAAAGATCCCGTGGAGATTAATCAAAATGAAAGCTCTCCTCATGTGGGTCTCCTTATGCCCTGGCCAATCAGTGCCATGAGAACCATCAATTTTCTCATTTCCGGTTTGTGGGATCCTGCTGTGTGCAGATCTATGCAGTTCCCTCTGACAGTGATTGCACTTCAGAAGTACTTCAGTGGCTTATGCCATGCTTGAGGATGTGAAATTACCTGTCATAAAGTAAGTTCTTTATTTCTGTCGCTGTTTTTGTTTTGGTAAGTGCCAACTATTAGGTATTGTATTGTAGGGTTTTAACAGTGCAGGGTCATTGGTTTGATTTCACTTTTCATATTTCCTCAGGCTGTAAATTGAGGCCTTCAACAGTATTGGTGTGTTCTCTACCACTGGCCAAAGGAGACAGCTGTTTTGGCAAAGATATTACAATCCTCAGCACTTGTAGCAGGCATCCTGGTGTTAACACAATTTGCCTGCTCTAAGCAGCTGACAGTAAGGTGACCTCTAATTACAACAATCTCAACACTCTGGTAGCTATAGAGAGGCGCTAAGTCCAGTACGCATTCTGAAAATCAGGGAGGCTACCTGTACTTGAATTAAACGCAGCTTTCAAGAATAGAGGCTGCTTGCAAACCTGGGTATGGTATCAGTTAGGAGACGGAGAATAATGATGGATATGTACTCAAATTGGTAGGATGTAGTTACTGGTTGCCATGTCCTGCCCCTCCCCACTCAGGGGTCTCTACTGTGACCTCGGCTTTTCCCTTCATTCATTCAGTAAGGCCATCTACTGAGAGCGTTAGGTCCAATGGGGGCTTTAGATTTCATGCCCACATGTCCGTCCTTGGCCTGCTGCAAAGTTGCAGTGAAGCCCAACGCAAACTGGAGGAACAGCAACTCAGCTTCCGATTAGGCACTTCACAGGCTTCTGGACTTAACGTTGAGTCAACAACTTCAGACTGTGAACTCTCTCCTCTATCTTTACTTCTTTTAAATACCTTTTTTAAATTGATTTTTATTTTTCATCGATTTCTATTCATTTCATTTTAACTTTTTTCCTCAACACCACCCGACCACCACCAACCCCCCCCCCCCCCCCCCCCCCCACCGCCTCCAAACCCCAAACAGGGTCATTTGTCTCTTGTTTCTATGTTGTTCTTTCACAGAGTGACTCATGTTTTATGAACACCTTCTGCTATATTACCTTTATGCCACTATTAGCACCACCTTTAGTCTTCACCACTACCATTAACACTCACATTGTCTTGTGACCATGACATCTTTGTCAATCTCTCCTTAGTCCCAGCTATCCTTGACCTTCCGTCTTACATCACCTGCTCCACCCCATCTTAAACAGTATAAATTCCATCACATCTCTACTTCTCTTTAGCTCTGAAGAAGAGTCATACGGACTCAAATGTTAACTCTGTTTCTCTCTAAGCAGATACTGCCAGACCAGCTGAGTTTTTCCAGCATTTTCTGTTTTTATTTCTGATTTCCAGCATTTGTGGTATTTTGCTTTTAGCTTTAGATCAAAGTTTGTTGATGGCTGTGGGTCAGATGGCACAGGAAATGGCGTAGATGTAAGCAAAGGCTTTCAAAGGGACATTGATGCGTTAAATAAGGGGACAGATCTGTGGCAGATGGGGTCCAATATGCATGAGCTTGAAATTGTCTGTATTGGATCTTTAGAAAAATGGATCAACGTGTTTCTAAATGTCAAGATTCTAGTTTGTGTGGATGAGCAGAGAGATTTAGGGGTCCAAGTACAGCCAAACTAAAAGCTAGTGGACAGTTCAAAAAAATGAAGTCAAATGACTAACATAATTTTTTTTTAAATCTATTCATTCGCAGTATATGGACTTTGCTGGCTAGACCAGCATTTATTGCCCAAACATTGTATTCCTGCCCTCTTTAGATGAAGGACAAAGAGGTGGAATTTACATTACAGCTGTGCAAAGGTCTGGTTAGAACCCATCTGGAGAACTGCATTCAGTTCCAGGCACCACATCTCGGGAAGGGGCGCTGGTCTTGGTAAGGGGTAAGGCACGTATTCACCAGAATAATACGAGGGCTAAAAGGTTAATAGAGATTATAAAGACCAGGCTAATATTGCTTTTAAGTACAGAATGTTAATGGATGATCTAAATTAACTATTCAAGATGACTAAAAGGATTTAACATAATAGATATCGCAAAACAATTTTGTCATGTGGGTGTGTTCAAAGCAAGGGACCATAACTTAAAATTAGAGCTAGGCTGCTCCAAGGTACTGTCAGGAAACAATTCTTCATGCAAATTTTAGTAAAAATCTGGAACTCCTTACCCCAGTGATCTGATCCGAGACTGATAGACTTTTGTTAGGCAACAGCATGAAAGGTGTCTGGAACCAAGTCTGGTGAATAGAATTAAAATCCATAGTAGCCGTGCTCTACTCAAATGGTGGCAGAGCAAGATGGGTGTGTTTGAAAGGCCTCCTTCTATCATATGTTCCTTTTGTTATGAAGTGCATGGAAACAGCAAGACTTTAGTTAATCAAAGGGTTCGAGCATTGTATCTCCTGCCAACACAAGATGGCCAGGCAAGATGGTTGTCGGTATCCTCCTCCACATGCACACTGGTCTGTGCATGCACAGAAGGCCAATGATGTCACCCTGCCACACCCAGCCTGCTAGTACCTTTCCGCGCATGCATCAATGATGTCACCATGCACATACGTAGTGACGTCAGCACACCATTGAGCAGTCATCCTCCAACGCAGTGAAACTATATGGTATTGGTGACTCCATTGAGGAGCTGGTGTAGAATGAGATTTCCATTTCTCTTTTTGCTGCTGGCTGGGGTTCAGTGAAAGCATGCTCCTCTCCTCGCAGCACCACCGCTTAAAATCTGGCTCACTGTGGCCTGAATGTGGTCCCACAGCAATGTGGTTGACTTTTACCTGCCCTTTGAAATGGCTTAGCAAGCTACTCAGTTCAAGGGCAATTAAGAATAGTCAACAAATGCTGGCTTTGCCAGCGATGCCCACATCCTGTAAATGAAAGTTTTCTTGGAAAGTCCAGTGTCTATGACGCTATCTCGCCATCACATGGAAAGGGAAAGTCATCAAGTCCATTCAAATATATAGAGCTATTCAAGCAAAGAAGACTTTATTGGCTTGGGCACAGGATAGAAGATGGCCATATCACCAAGGATATGTTGTACAGTGAGCTAACCCATTCCAAGAGACCAGCTAGGTGTCCAGAACTCCCATTCAAGGATGCTGTCAAAAGAGGCAGGAAAGCCCTCCACATCCGTCATTTATGGTAAGTGGGAAACTGTAGCTGACTATTAGTGCAAATGACAAAGTGGGAAACTCTAGCTGACTATCAGTGCAAATGACAAAGTAGGAGACTCTAGCTGACTATCAGTGCAAATGACAACAGCATCTGTGGGTAGGAATTTGCCACCATGATAACATGTAGTTTCAGAAGTTGCAAAGCAGAAGACGGCCCTGAAACAAAGCAACAGCAGACACCACCCCGCACCGCACCATCAACAAGATGCAGTTTCATGAGTGGCCCTCGAGGCAGATTTTACCTTGGCTTGTTCAGACATCAAAAGAAGAACAGCAGAAGATCTCATCTGGCCCCACCAAAGTCCTGCTTTCCCATCATTTCTCACAGATGGAGCCAAATGAAAACAATCATTTTGCCTTTCCTCATGTCTTGGTGTTAAATTCTATTTGCAGATCATCCTGTGGAATGCCTTGGGATATTTTTCCACATAAAAGATGCCCCATAAATACAAATAACTATTGTCGCTTGCGTGACGTAACTTTCTGCATTGTAAGAATAAATATATGAACCTCTCAGCTACACGCACCCTCTGTATCCGATTTCTCTCTTCCAGGCAGTTCAAAACGTCTCCTGTTTCCATTCATTTGTCTTTGTCCTCTGGGATGTGATAGCTTGTCGATGTTGGGCTGTCTCCTTGGGATGTCTTACAGACCTGGTGCAGATTACCTGTGAAACGACAGAATCATGCAGCAACCTTGGCTTTGGAGATGTGCTCGTTTTTGGGACAATGTGAAGGAATCTTTAATCTTGTGTTCAACCAATGCTGGGAGGGTTTAATAGGAGCAAAAACAGAAATGCTGGAAACAGCAGATCTATGCATCTATGAAGAGAGAGAGACAGAGTTAGTGTTTCAGGCCTGTGATGTTTCCTTAGAACTCCGACAGGGAGGAGACAGTGTTGGGTGGGCACTGACTGGGAGAATTTTAGAGGAGAATCTCCCCCCACCCCCCAGTTGATCATTATTTGCTTCATCTTTCTCCCTGTTCTACAGTAATCACTGATCCTCATTGAGGTCCAGTCACATACACAGCAGCTGCCCACAGTAGTTTGTTCAAGTCGTACGTGAGATTGGGCCTTCAGTCCTGATATGACATTTGACCATGAGAGCCTCGCACCTCGGCCTGAGTCTGCATCCCTCGTGTTGTCAGTCGTCACTGGATTGCAGACAGTGTACACGCACCCTGGCTGAATAGTCAACTATTAAACACACACATTCATTCTTTTGCAGCCACAAATGTTGGCAGCTGTTTTCAACACACAGGGAGTTCACCGGAGATTTCCTTGACCTGTGTGACTCAGTCCCATACCTCACTCTCAGCTGCGACTCAATGGGTAACACTGGGGCCTCAGAGGTAGAAAGTCCTGAGCACAACCTAGGCTGACGCTCCCAGTTCAGTACTGAAGGATGGCTGCACTGTCAGCTGTGGGCTATTAGGTGAGACTATAAACTGAGGGGGTGAATTTTACAGCCCTCTGTTGGTTTATTTGATGTGAGTTGAGGGTGGGGGGGAATGCAGATAAAATAAAGCAGCTGACCAACCCAGCATCTCAGCCTCGCCCCCACACCCACCAATCCCTTCCCCATATTACAGCGAAGGCATCAGGCAGCACTTCCGCCCTCAGGCAGGTCAAGGCCCTTTAGTGGTCATTGAAGGACCTCATTCTGCCTCTGCCACTATAATGGCTGAGAGGCAGGAAGCAGAGGGTGATGGTAGAGGGATGTTTCTGTGACTGGAAATCTGTTTCCAGTGGGGTTCCACAGGGCTCGGTGCTGGGGCCCTTGATGCTTGTGGTGTAAATGATTCAGACTTAAATGTAGGAAGTATGATCAGGAAGTTCACGGATGACACAAAAACTGGTAGGATGGTAAATAGTGAGGAGAATAGCCGTAAACTGCAGGACGATATCAGTGGACTGGTCAGGTGGGCAGAGCAGTGGCAAATGGAATTCAACACAGAAAAGTGTGAGGCAATGCACCAGGGAGGGCTAACAAGGCAAGCGATTACACCACGAGGGGTAGAACCCTGGAAAGTGCAGAAGATCAGATACCTGAAGGCAGCAGGGCAAGTAGATAAGGTGGTTAAGAAGGCATATGGGATATTTGCCTTTATTAGCTGAGGTGTAGAATACAAGAGCAGGGAGGTTATGTTGGAACTGTATAAAACTCTGGTTAGGCCACAACTGGAGTACTATGAGCAGTTCTGGTCACCATATTATAGGAAGGATGTGATTGCACTGGAGAGGGTGCAGAGATTTACCAGGATGATGCCTGGGCTCAAGGTTCTGAGCAATGAGGAAAGATTGGATAGGCTGGGGTTGTTTTCCTTGGAGCAGTAAAGGCTGAGGGGGGACCTCATAGAGCTGTATAAGGTTATGAGGGGCATAGATAGGGTGGAAAGGAAGGCACTTTTTCCATTAATAGAGGGGTCAATAACTAGGGGGCATAGATTTAAGATAAGAGATTGAAGGCTAAGAGGAGAGTTGAGAAGAATGTTTTGAAGAATGGTGGGAGTCTGGAACTCACTGCCGGAAAGGGTGGTTGAGTCAGAAACTCTCGTAACATTTAAAAAGTATTTAGATATTCACTTGCATTGCCATAGCTCCAGGGTTATGGGTCAAGCGCTGGAAAATGGGATTCGTGTAGTCAGATCTTTGTTGACTGGTGTGGTTACGATGGGCTGAATGGCCTCCTTCTGTGCTGTAAACATCGATGAGTCTATAATACATGAAGCTGGCGAAAGTGGAATGAAGTTGACCAGACCGGTAGGTCTTGCTTCACAGGCCAAGGGCCGGCAGGGGGTGGTCCCCTGTGCCCATCGGGGCACTCCCTTCCTTTCATTATGTTTACCACCTAGCTGCTAAACACCAAACCCACCCCCCCTCCCCCTCACACCACTCCTCCCCCTCGATAGAGTCTCCAATCCCTGCATATCCAAAATGCCTGGACTGACCTTAATTCTGGGAAACATGGGACTCTTGGCAGTCCCGGCAGCGGCCACTATTGTGTTCTTACATTACTGGGACTGCCAATCAGATAGTATGTTGCTAATAGCCTGGAAAATGGGTGATGTAATGAATTAGCACAAGGCCCATTTATCCTTTTGGGAACCGGTCTTGAATCTATCCAGTGAAGGCAAGAGCCAAGGCCTACAATTTAAAAGGTATTTTTATATATCTGTTGTCTTTAAATTTGAACTGTTGTAGAATTAAGCCTTTTTTTCCTTCAGTGTAGGTATTTTAGGATATTATCGTATACCCTTTACATTGTTTAACTTTGAGGACGAGGCGATTATGAAACATCTGGTTAATAAAATCAAATAAATTATATAACAACCGGAATCTTGCTGGTGGGCTGCATCTTGCAGCTTAAGACTCTAGTTAGATTTTTGTTCCGCTGCACCTTTCAGCTTGAGGATAATTTGCAGAGTGATGGAAGTGTAAGGTGTTAGCAGTGCAGCAAGAACAGCATAAACATTAGTGAACGGTGGGATGTACAGGCAAAGTGATTTAAGGATTGAGGAACGTTGGAAAAGCAGGGATAAATTAGACACAAACCAGACAATGAAATGGAAATGAAGAGAGGAAAAGAAAGGATCAAGAAAGAGAGAGAGAAAAAAAATCTTAAATTTTAAATTTAAGAAAATTAATAAGAATAATTGACTAAATGCAGGATTGAGGCTGAACAATTTAAATGATTCCTTTTCTGAGCCAGAGCCTTTGCCTGACATTGCAGTAACAATTATCATGTTTGTTACAGGAACTGTCGAGAACAGAGAGCAGCAGATGTGGGAATTTCAATGCCATTTGACGGAAGTAGAGCTAAAATAAACTTTTTAAAAAATGAGCTAAACTTAATAAATCTTGATTTGATGTTGCTGCAATTGAGCGGGTGTGCTGTGAGGCAGTGTGACACTGATACAGTCCCCCTGGGCTTGGCTCGTCCCCCTGACCACCGGGCCACCGGCTTGAGAAGGAAGAGGAGGCCCTTACCTCAGAGGGAGGTGTCATCGGGAGACCAAATTTGCCCTCGTTCCAACTCTAAATAATTGTAATGCTCTACCCCACTCCCGAGTGGCGGAGCCTTGGGAATTAGGCCCGATTTTATAAAGCAGGTTAAACTGGGGCAATGGTAGTAACTCAGATTGCTGTTTTTTTTACCAACAGATTGCCAAAGATTCCGGAGTAGTGGGTTGTGACTGTTTTGGCTGTTTTGGGAACACTAAACTCTCTTCAGCATGATGGGACTGAAAGAATCTGCACCTTTCCAGAAACCACAGAACCCTGTTAAAGTATTTCATAGCTTAGAACTGTTACGCTTAATGAGTGGCTCAAAATAATATGTAAATTTATTATCAAATCAGCACCGCGGAGTCATACCTTTATAACAAATTGACCGCTAAAACCTGCTACCCTATTTCATAGCTTAGAATGGCTCACAGTATTATGTCAATTTATTCTCAAGCTAGCACTGCGGAGTCAGTCATACCTTTATAACAAATTGACCACTAAAACCTGCTACCCTATTTCATAGCTTAGAATGGCTCACAGTATTATGTCAATTTATTCTCAAGCTAGCACTGCGGAGTCAGCCGTACCTTTATAACAAATTGAAAAAGAGGCACTCAACAGGTCCAACAGCATCTGTGCGAAGAAATAAATTGCATTAACAATTCATTGGATCAACCCTGCCAGCTGTTGGGGGTAGAACACGTTTTCTGTTCCTAAAGGCTGCCTGACCTGTTGAGCGTTTCTGACATTGCCTTTTAATTTACATCTGGATTTTCAGCATCCACAGTATTTGGCTTTCACATGGGGAGAAGGCTGCTCAAACGCACCATTCAGTTAGATTTGCACATTAACTCCATCTAGCCTAAAATCCGTTTCCCTTTGGTAAGCTAACAAAAATTTATCAATCTCCTTATCTGAACACAAGAGCACCTAAGGGACAGAAGCAGGAATAGACCGTACACTCCATCGAACCTGATCCTTCATTCAGTGCGACCATCGCTGATCTTGGGCTTCAAATCCACTTTCCCACCTGCTCCCCATATCCCTTGATTCCCTGAGAGACCAAAGACCTGTCTATCCCAGCCTTAAATGTGTTCACTGACAAAGCATCCACAACCCTCTAAGGTAGAGAATTCCAAAGATTTCCAACCCATCGAGTGAAGTAATTTCCCCTTATCTCAGTCCTAAATAATTAACCGTTTACCCTGTGCTCGGTATTTTAGATTCCCTGACCAGCAGAAACGATAGTGTCTACCGTATCAATCTCCTTCAGTATCTTGTATGTTTAATTCTCCCATTCTTCGAAATTTAATTGAAAACTCTAATTGTTCCCCACCATCCACATCCTTTCCGCCTGTGGGGGCTGGAGGTTGGTGATGGGATGGGTGGGGGTAGGAGGCATTCCAGATTTCTACTCACCTTTGTATGTAAATATATATCCTGATTTCACTTCTCATTGGTCAAGCTACATCCCCTCATTCATGATTTGCCTAACAGACACTGTGGAATCCTTTGAACTGCAGCATAACACAATCAAGTGTGGTGCTGTTGTTGTCTGGCGCACTGACCTCTACCTCGCGGAGGCTGAGCGTCAACTCGCAGACACTTCCTCCTACCTCACCCTGGACCATGACCCCACCACTGAACATCAAGCCATTGTTTCCAGGACTATCACTGACCTCATCTCCTCTGGAGATCTTCCTCCCACAGCTTCCAACCTGATAGTCGTGCAACCTCGGACAGCCCGCTTCTACCTCCTACCCAAAATCCACAAACAGAACTGTCCCTGTAGACTGATCGTGTCAGCCTGCTCCTGCCCCACGGAACTCATTTCTCGTTATCTTGACTCCCTTCACTCTCCCCTTGTCCAATCCCTTCCCACTTACATTCGTGATTCCTCTGACACCTTACGTCACATCAACAATTTCCAGTTCCCTGGCCCCAACCGCTTCCTCTTCACCATGGACGTCCAATCCCTCTACACCTCCATCCCCCCCAGGATGGTCTGAGGGCCCTTAGCTTCTTCCTCGAACAGAGGCCCGAACAATCCCCATCCACCACTACTCTCCTCCGTCTGGCTGAACTTGTTCTCACACTGAACAATTTCTCCTTCAACTCCTCTCACTTCCTCCAAATAAAAGGTGTGGCTATGGGTACCCGCATGGGCCCCAACTATGCCTGTCTCTTTATGGGGTATGTGGAACATTCCTTGTTCCAGTCCTACTCCGGCCCCCTTCCACAACTCTTTCTCCGGTACATCAATGATTACTTCGGTGCTGTTTCATGCTCTCGTCGGGACTTGGAAAAATTTATTAATTTTACTTCCAATCTCCACCCCTTCATCATTTTCATGTGGTCCATCTCTGGCACTTCTCTTCCTTGACCTCTCTGTCTCAATCTCTGGTGAAAGACTGTCAACCAATACCCATTACTAGCCTACTGACTCCCACAGCTACCTCGACTACAGCTCCTCACACCCCACTTCCTGTAAGGACTCCATCCCATTCTCTCAGTTCCTTCACCTCCGGCGCATCTGTTCTGATGATGCTACCTTCAAAAACAGTTCCTCTGACATGTCCTCCTTCTTCCTTAACCGAGGTTTTCCACCCACGGTCGTTGACAGGGCCCGCAACCAGGTCCGGCCCATCTCCCGCGCATCCACCCTCACACCTTCTTCTCCCTCCCAGAAACATGATAGGGTCCCCCTTGTCCTCACTTATCACCCAACCAGCCTCTGCATTCAAAGGATCATCCTCCGCCATTTCTGCTAACTCCAGCATGATGCCACCACCAAACACATCTTCCCTTCACCCCCCCTAGCGGCATTCCATAGGGATTGTTCTCTCCGGGACACCCTGGTCCACTCCTCCATCACTCCCTACTCCTCAACCCCCACTTGTGGCACCTCCCCATGCCCATGCAAAAGATGCAACACCTGCCCCTTCACTTCCTCTCTCCTCACCGTCCAAGGGCCCAAACACTTCTTTCAAGTGAAACAGCAGTTCACTTGCATTTCCCACAACTTAGTCTACTGCATTCGTTGCTCCCAGTGCGGTCTCCTCTACATTGGAGAGACCAAACGTAACCTGGACGACCGCTTTGCAGAACACCTGCAGTCTGTCCGCAAGAATGACCCAACCTCCCTGTCGCTTGCCATTTTAACACTCCACCCTGCTCTCTTGCCCACATGCCTCTCCTTGGCTTGCTGCATTGTTCCAGTGAAGCCCAACGCAAACTGGAGGAACAGCACCTCATCTTCCGACTAGGCACTTTACAGCCTTCCGGACTGAGTATTGAATTCAACAGCTTTAGATCTTGAACTCTCTCCTCCATCCCCACCCCCTTTCTGTTTCTTCCCCCTTCCTTTTGTTTTTTCCAATAATTTATATAGATTTTTCTTTTCCCACCTATTTCCATTATTTTTAAATCTTTTATGCCCTGCTAGTCTTTCCACCTCACCCCCACTAGAGCTGTACCTTGAGTGCCCTACCATGCATTCTTAATTAGCACATTCATTTAGATAATATCACCACCTTCAACACCTCTGTGTTCTTTTGTTCTTTTGTCTGTGACATCTTTTGATATCTGCTCCTATCACTGCTTGCTTGTCCCTACAACCACACCACCCCCCCCCACTTCTCTCCGCCCCCCCCCCCGCACCTTAAACCAGCTTATATTTCACCCCTCTCCTCACATTCACTCAATTCTGTTGAAGGGTCATGAGGACTCGAAACGTCAACTCTTTTCTGCTGATGTTGCCAGACCTGCTGATCTTTTCCAGGCAATTCTCTTTTTGTTTTGGATTTCCAGCATCCGCAGTTTTTTGTTTTTATCTCAACGTTAACAATTAATGGAAAAAAATGCAGTGACATTATCAGTTATAGAATGTGTCACTTCTCCTGCTGTATCCTGGCAGTGTCAGGATTCTAACCAACGACATTCATCCAGTGGGAGATGTGTAATTTGACTCAGGAGTACCACTCCATTCAGATACCACTCAAGGATAACACTCCACAGTTGAGATGATGTAAAGCACTGACACTCACAAATTGAAGCTGGGATGGCTCAGTGGGTAGTTCTTCTGCCTCGGAACTTGGGGCCTTCCCGTTGCAAGCCCCACTCCAGGCCTTGCTGACCACAGAAGCATCCAGCCGCTAGTGCACACAAGCCAGTGTGTATCACTGCCGGTTCCCACCCCAGTTAAATGGGAATGGTTAGTGGCAGGAAGTGCCTCTGGCTGCTAAGCCTGTCAGAAAAGATGGCTGACATGAAGGTGATCAACCAGCATTGCACAACCCGACACAACATAGGAATAAACAAAAATAGGAAGGACAAATTCTCCCGAGTTCAGACAAGAAACAACACTAACACTTCTCAACTCCAGTATCATTCTGGTGAATCTGTGTTTCCTAGCAGTGAATGCAGATTTTCAAAGCTCCTTGAAACAACCTTGTACAGCTCAGGATTAAGATAATCTGTTAATATTTGCATTATATTTGTATTTATTTATTCTGTTTTATTGTAGCTGCATTGTCAGTTAAGCAACTTATGCTGCATTTGTTATTAATTTTACCCCTTATTTTAGCTCCCCATTTAGTGCCACCAGGTTTGACATTTTCATCCTTCTTCTGAAATCCCTCCATCTTGCCTCTCCCTATCTCCTCCAGCTTTGCCGTTGATGTCTCTGTGCCCCTCCAAACCTGGTTTCTTGCATGTACCCAAGTGATGGCTGTGCCTTCAGCCGCCGAAATCGTAAGCTTTGAAATCCCCTCCGCCTAGATCTGTTTTCCTGTTTATTCTCTTGCTCCTTTTTTCCTTCTCTCATGGAATGTGTGTGTTGCTGGCAAGGCCAGCAATAGTTGCTCATTCCCAATTAGCCATTTCAGAGGGCAGTTAAGAGTCAACCACACTACCCCTGTGGTTGGGTCAGCATCACAGATTAATATCTGTTTGCATCATGTTGATTGAAGGACAGGTATTGACAAGGAGGCAGAATATCTCCTCTGCTCTTCTTCAAAATTGTGTCATGGGATCTTTAACATCTACCTGAACAGGCAGATGGTGCCTTGAGTTAATGTCGTATCTGAAACACTGCACCCCTGACAGTGCAATGCTCACTCAGTGCTCCACTAGAACCCTGGAACTCAGGACCTTGTGGTTTAGAGGTGAGGTTACTACCAGCTGACAAAACCCGCTATGGGTCTGGCATCACATGATTGCAGATTTCCTTACATTAGTAAATTAGATGGGTTTTACAACAATCATCTCATGGTCTCCATGACTGATACTAGCTTTCAATATCATTAATTGAATTTAAATTCCACCAGCTGCCATGGTGGGATTTGAACCCATGTCCCCAGAGCCTGGGCCTCTGGATTACTCATCCACTGACATTGTCACAATGCTACCACCTCCCCACCTGCTTTGGCCAAGTTTGATGGTTTAGTGACAAAATAAGTTTTTCTTTTCCATCATGAAAAATCAGCATTCCTGGCACAGCTAGCATTTATTACCAATCCCTAATTGTCCTTCAGGAAGTACTGGTGAGCCGCTGCCTTGAGCTGTTGCAGTGATGTTAGGGAGTTCCAAACTATCTCTGATGTTTCCAGCATTGTGCCCAGTTAACAATATGTGAAAGATGGACTCAATGATTTGATGTACCCGTTAATAAATCTTTTGAAAATTATCAGCATAAAATGAACTTTAAATGGTAACAGTGGTTGTTATAGATGTGCAGATTAATGTAAAATCACACTCACACCCAGCTCCCACCTACCCGCCTCCATCACACCCCCATCCCCCGCTCCCGCACCCCCACTTGTTACCTCCCCACCCTTCCAAATGAGAACCTCATGTACAAACTGAGCCGGTTTTCGAGCTGGCCCGTTTGATTCTTAAACATTCCGCTACTCAAACTTTCTCATTTTAACAATATCCATTAGTTTCTGTAGATCTCAGCATTGTAACCGTGTTATTTTTCATCAGCTGCACTGAATCGAAAATCATTACAAAGAACAGTGATGATATGAAATATGTCTCCTTCCCTCTTGCAAACTTGACAATTTTATTCCTGCACTGCTTCGTGGACGTTCCTGCTTCCCTGGGTCATCCACATTTTAAAGTTTTCAACTCCCTCTCACTATGAATGTTTCAGTAGAAATACACTCAAAGCACAGACTAATTGTATGAATCTAGATTAGCATTTGTAATTTAAACAGCCACATGGCTGGCACTTTTCAGCGTTCAGTATTTCCCAGTGACACCGCAGGGGGCAGTGCAAAGAACAATTGATGTAACTTCTGAAGAGCGTGGAGAAAAATCTGTCTGTACGGACAGTAATCCTGCTCCCTCACGTCGGCACTCAGAGTCTCTTCCTGCATTCCCTTGTTTTAATGACTGCTTTAGTGTACATATAGACTGTGTAATCCTAATTAGCACGAATGCTATGGAGGACGAATTCCTGGAATATATTCAAGTTGCTTTTCTAGAATAGTGTGTGGAGGGACCAATTAGACCTAGGGCTATTTTAGATCTAGTATTGTGTAATGAGAAAGGAATAGATCATAATCTCGTAAAGGAACCTTCATGGAAGAGTGACCATAATATGCTGGAATTTTGCATTAAATTTGAAAGTGATGTAGTTCAATTTGAAATGAGCATCTTAAATGTAAACAAAGGAAACAACAAAGGTATGATAGGCAAATTCTCTGTAGATTGGGAAATTGCATTAAAAGGTATGATCATTCAGGCAATAGCTAACACTTGAAGAACTAAGACATTGTTTAAAACAAACTTAACTTCCTGTTACGGATAGGATTTGTGTGGACCCTTCTGATCCGTAATCAGGATGTGAGGTGTGTGTATTTCCTTACACTCAGAGTGATTTTTATTAATTCAAAATAAATTCCAGCAGCAGACTTTCAGGAGACTTTTTTTTAAAAAAGAGAAGGTTTATTTATCATCACACACACGTGCCTTGGATGTTTGAAATGCAATGTCTCAATCACGCATCTCATTCACACAATCACAGACAAAAACCTTAAGGCACAGATAAAATTAAAGCTGTAATTTTAAGAATGTAATTTAGAACTCAGTCTTTATATCACAGCAGGCCTGTAGTCTTCCTGGTTGGTTGATGCTTTAGTTGGGGGCGAATGTCTTTTAGAAACAAAGGATTCTCATGAAACCATGAATCCTCTTGTAGATGAATAGCTTGGAGGTTGGTTCTCAAGTGGACTTGGAAGCTGGAATAAGCGCAGTACTTTGGCTGAACTGGAAGACTTTCAGCTCTGAGGGTCCAGATGTTTAGATGTTTCCTGATGCTTCAGATGTTTCTCACACACCCAGATTTGCTTTGCTGAAGTTCTGTTTATACTGCAGCCTGACAATTAATTTCCACCACATGACTGCCATGTTAACACTTCTGGGGCCCAGACCACCATGATGCAACTGCAATTGGCAATGCTCATTCACTCTCACCTCTGCTCCAACTTGAACGCAAAATGTCTCCTTCGTTCAATATGGCACTTGGAGGCCAACAGCCTTCAGATCTCATATTTCTCAAGCTCTGGCTCATCCGTCCACAACTGGATGTTTAAATTTCACAAGTGGGTGCTAAGTACCCATGTTTAACTAAATGATTCCTGCAGATTCGAAGGTAGAAAATGGAAACTGATTATTTAAGGAAGGCAGGAGAGAAAAATGGGAAATTACAGGCCTGTTAGCTTGACACCAATAGTAGGGAAATTGTAGAATCTCCTATTAAGGATGATACTAGAACTGGACACTGGGAAAATAATGGTACGATTAGAATGAACAGAGTTGATGTGTAATTAAGAAAGGGAAATCATGTTTGACAAACTTGTTAAACACTTTTCTGGGGCTGTAGTTAGCAGAATAGATAAAGGGCAGCCAGTGGATGTGATGTATTTGCATTTTCAGGGGATTTTTGATAAAGTCGCCCACAACAGGTCTGGGGGCAAAATTAGAGCACATGGGATTGGGGATATTATACTGGCATGGAACAGATGCTTAATGAACAGATAACAGAGAGCTGGAATAAATTGGTTGTTTCCAGGTTGCCAGGCTGTGACTGGTGGGGTACCATGAGTCAGCCCCAGTTTTTCACAATCTATATCAATAATTTGGATGCATGGACCAAATGTATTGTTTCCAGGTTTACTGATGAAACAAAACTAAGTAGGACTATGAGTTGTGAGGAGGATGCAAAGACAGGTTCAGTGAGTGGGCAAAAACATGGCAAATAAAATATGATGTGGAAAATGTAAAGTTATCCACATCGGGAGGAAAAACAGAAATGGCAAATGTTTCTTTAATGGTGAGAGGTTGGGAAGTGTTGATGTCCGACGGGACCTGAGTGTCCTTGTTCATTTGTCACAGAAAGATAACATGCAGGTGCCACAAGCAATTAGGAAGGCAGATGATACGTCGGTCCTTATTGCAAAATGATTGAACACAGGAAAGAAGTATTGCTGCAATTGTATAGAGCCTTGGTGAGACCTGGAGTATTGTGTACAGTTTTGGTGTCCTTACTAATGAAGGATATACTTGTAATAGAGGGAGTCTAAGAAATGTTCATATAAATAATTCCTGGAATGGAAGGATTACTTTATTATTCCTGGAATCTTGCTCTGCACGAACTGCCTTTGGTGTTTTCTGACATTACAACGGCCACGACATTTCAAATGGACTTTACTGCAGGCGAAAGACCATGGGGCGTCCTCAGATTGTGAAAGGTGTAAATTCTAGTTGTTCCTGTCCACTCAATCACTTCCAGTGATTATTTCTGCCCTCACTTTGCCCACTGGCTGCGCCCCGATGTTCATTCAGCAGTGACGGGACCAAACCCGAATTTAATTATCACGGATTTAATTTGCTGATCATATTTCGCATTAAGTGAGGATGAATTTGTTCTTTCTCAGTTTGAAGTTCTGCTGTAAAATGTGCAAGTGATCACCATAAACGGCAGGTCAATGTGTCAACTCACACTCACTAAGCCAATGAGCTGTGAATTAAACAAACTGCAGCAACTGACGGTCGGGAGAATGGCCCAGAAAAGCCGAACAGCGGCGTGGGAATCCCAGTGAAAGGCTGTGGAAAAGAGATCAAAGGGAGGGATGGGAAATTTCCAAATGGAGTGTGCGGAAGACAGGACTAGAATTCCTATCGGAGATGTGCCGGGAGGAGCCATCTCCCCAGTTCACACTGAGGTCTGGAGCGCTGGGATTGTAGCTGGGATTCCGCAGGCGGGCTTCACAAAAGTGTTTACACTGCAGAAAATGTCCCGGGGAGAGGCGAAAAGGGAGCGGAGATCTCCCACTCTGCCCGAAAGTCGAGACAAGATCGGCAGAAACCCTGGAGAAACAGCACGAACCGTCGCTCAAACCATTTTTTCTGGGATTCTGTCGAAAGTCAGCCAGTGGTTTGGAAAATTCCCGATGGGAATGCCAATCTCCTGTCACTTACCCGTCACACATGCGGACTGACCTGCTGATTATCCGCAACATTTCCTGTTTATACTCCAGAAACTGAAACAATGATGATGATGCAAAATGGAGAGACAGGACATCATCGATTCCATTTGCTGGATATGTGTCTACATTCCCTCTAATGACAGCTCCAGCAGTGTTTGAATTGGACCTGGACAGTGTAATGAAGTTTTTATGGGGACATCAGAGCTTGTATAGATGAAATTACCCAAACATTTGAACATCTCCATCTCCGGCTGTGTGTGTTGTTGTGTCACTGTCGCTTCTGTCTGTATCTCCGACTCACACAAGTACAGACAGGCCCCGAGCCCAGTAACACCGGCAAAGTTGGTCAGACGGAGCAGGGGAGCGGCTCGGTGCTGGGGGAGATCTCTGGGGGTCTCCGTTCGCTCCGAGACACTCGGGGGAGGGGTCTCAGGATCTGCAACAAGAATTTTGACACTTAGAAAAACCTCATTTTTTCTAAATTAATATTTCGTGGGATGCGGGCGCCAGTATTCGTTCCCCATTCCTAATTGCGCTTGAATGCTCGCTGGGGCATTTAAGAGTCAACAGCATTGCTGTGTGGGTCAGGAATCACATGTAGAATGGACAAGGTAAGATTGGCAAATTCTCTTCCCTAAAGGGTATTAGTGAACCAGATGTGATTTTAGAGCAATGGGAATGGTTCGTGGTCACCGTTACTTATTTCAGATTTTATTAATTGAATTTAAATTCCTCCCGCCGCCATGGTGGGATTTGAACCTGTGCCCCATGGGCATTGACCATAAGACAAAGGAGCAGAAATTAGGCCATTCGGCCCATCATGGCTGATAAGTTTCTCAACCTCATTTTCCCGCCTTTTCCCCGTACTCTTTGATCCCCTTACCAATCAAGAACCTATCTATCTCGGTCTTAAGTACACTCAATGACCTGGCCTCCACAGCCTTCTGTGGCAACGAATTCCATAGATTCACCACTCTCTGGCTAAAAAAGTTTCTCCTCATCTCTGTTCTAAAAGGTCTTCCCTTTACTCGGAGGCTGTGCCCTCGTGTACTAGTCTCTCCTACTAATGGAAACAGCTTTCCCACGTCCACTCTTTCCGGGCCTTTCAGCATTCTGTAAGTTTCAATCAGATCCCCTCTCATCCTTCTAAACTCCATCAAGTGTAGACCCAGAGTCCTCAAACGTTCCTCATATGTTAAGCCTTTCATTCCTGGGATCATTCTCATGAACCTCCTCTGTACCCTCTCCAGGGCCAGCACATCCTTCCGGAGATATGGGGCCCAAGATTGCTCACAATATTCTAAATGTGGCCTGACCAGAGCCTTATAAAACCTCAGCAGCACATCCCTGCTTTTATATTCTAGTCCTCTCGAAAAAGAAAATGACAACATTGCATTTGCCTTCATAACTACCTACTCAACCTGCAAGTCAACCTTTAGAGAATCCTGGACCATGACTGCCAAGTCTTTTTGCACTCCAGATTTATGAATTCTCTCCCCAGTTAGAAAATAGTCTATGCCTCTCTTCTTCCTACCAAAGTGCATGACCTCACGCTTCCCCACGTTGTATTCCATCTGCCACTTCTTTGCCCATTGTCCTAACCTATCCAAATAGTCTTCTGCAGCCTCCCACCTCCTCAGTACTACCTGTCCCTCCACCTATCTTTGTTTCATCTGCAAACTTAGCCAGGATGCCCTCAGTTCCTTCATCTAGATTATTAATGTATAAAGTGAAAATTTGTGGTCCCAACACTAACCCCTGCAGAACTCCACTAGTCACCGGCCGCCTTCCTGAGAAGGACCCCCTTATCCCCACTCTGACTCCTGCCAGACAGCCAATCTTCTATCCATAACAAAAACAGAATTACCTGGAAAAACTCAGCAAGTCTGGCAGCATCAGTGGAGAAGAAAAGAGTTGACATTTCAAGTCCTCATGGCCCTTCACGTAGTGAATATAAGGAGAGGGGTGAAATATAAGCTGGTTTAAGGTGTGGTGGGGGGGGGGGTTGCGGAGAGAAGTGGGGGTGGTGGGGAGGGGGGGTGGTGGTGGTGGTGTTGGGTGGTTGGAGAGAAGTGGAGGGAGGTGGTTTGGTTGTAGGGACAAGCAAGCAGTGATAGGAGCAGATAATCAAAAGATGTCACAGACAAAAGAACAAAAGAACACAGAGGTGTTGAAGGTGGTGATATTATCTAAACGAATGTGCTAATTAAGAATGGATGGTAGGGCACTCAAGGTACAGCTCTAGTGCGGTTGGGATGGAAAGACTAGCAGGGCATAAAAGATTGAAAAATAATGGAAATAGGTGGGAAAAGAGAAATCAATATAAATTATTGGAAAAAAAAAGGAAGGGGGAAGACACAGAAAGGGGGTGGGGATGGAGGAGGGAGTTCAAGATCTAAATTTGTTGAATTCAATATTCAGTCCAGAAGGCTGTAAAGTGCCTAGTCAGGAGACGAGGTGCTGTTCCTCCACTTTGCGTTGGGCTTCACCGGAACAATGCAGCAAGCCAAGGACAGACATGTGGGCAAGAGAGCAGGGTGGAGTGTTAAAATGGCAAGCAACAGGGAGGTTGGGTCATTCTTGCAGACAGACCGCAGGTGTTCTGCAAAGGGGTCGCCCAGTTTACATTTGGTCTCTTCAATGTGGAGGAGACTGCATTGGGAGCAACGATTGCAGTGGACTAAGTTGTGGGAAATGCAAGTGAAATGCTGCTTCACTTGAAAGGAGTGTTTGGGTCCGTGGATGGTGAGGAGAGAGGAAGTGAAGGGGCAGGTGTTGCATCTTTTGGATGGGCGTGGGAGGTGGGGGTTGGGGAGTAGGAAGTGATGGAGGAGTGGACCAGGGTGTCCCGGATCATCTATCCATGCTAGTACCTTGCCTCTAACACCATGGGCTCTTATCTTACTGAGCAGCCTCCTGTGTGGCACCTTGTCAAAGGCCTTCTGGAAGTCCAAGTAGATAACATCCATTGGCTCTACTTTGTCTAACCTACTCGTTACTTCCTCAAAGAATTCTTACAGACTTGTCAGGCATCACCTCCCCTTGATGAAACCATGCTGACTTTACCCGATTTTACCACGCACTTCCAAGTATTCTGAAATCTCATCCTTAATAATGGACTCTAAAATCTTACCAACGACCGAGGGCAGGCTAATCGGCCTGTATTTTCCCGTCTTTTGCCTCATTCCCTTCTTAAACAGGGGCCTTACATTAGCGGTTTTCCAGTCCTGGGGCTCCAGATCACTAGTGACATTCCCACGACACCACTCAGCCCCCCACCGCCTACTCCATTAGATTGAAAAGAGAAGTTAATAATTCTTTATCAAATTGTTCACATTATTCAGTTCAACTCGAAGTGGCAGGGACAAGGAAGGTGCAGTTAAAACATGTTCATTTATTAACAAACAGCACCGATGAATAATGCGATAAAAACAGTGTGAGCTCTTACCTGTCTGGTTAAAGACGGTTAAAGTCACAATGTCTTCCCTGGCTGTATCCTCACCAGCAGCATAAACAGATATCACATAGACGCCGCTGTCACTGGGCTGTAAATCCCGCAGCAACAAGGATCCATTCCCCGGGTACAGGTGAACTCGGTGCCGGTAGGAAGGAGCGGTCTCCGTGCGATCTGAACAGTTATAACCGGGTCTGTCAGGGTGTCGGGAGCAGCTTGATCGGGTCAGTGTCACAAATGGGATTTCTCCGGGGAATAGACGCCACTGTATCTTTACGGCGCAGTAGGGTGTGAGTGTGGAGTAGGAGACAGGGAGAAGGACAGACTGGTTCACGGTCCCGTTCAATTCTCTCTGCTCGACCCTCACAGTTTCACCGCTTCCAGAGGCTGCAACAACATCAAAAACAAGGAATCAGCTTCGGGAAGGAACAGTTTAAAATCCCACGAGTTACATTTTTCACACATGAGGCTGGTTATAAATCACCGCGTTGGTTTCAAATAAAAAATAAACTCTTGCAGCATCAGCAAAAAAGATACTTGATTGGAAAGAAAATCTGTGGGACAGGATCAATCGGCAATTAGAAAGAAACCGATTGAATCAGGGACAGTCAGCAAGGATTTGCTCAGGGAAATAAAACCGTCCTGAAGAAAGGTGCTTGAGCTAAAACATTCACTCAGTTTCTCTCTCCACAGAAGCTGCCTGACCTGCTGAGTTTTTCCAGCATTTCCTGTTTTTATCTCAGATCACCAGCATCCGCAGTATTTTGCTTTCATTTTTTAAGGGAAGGTGCTTGACCAACTTGTTTGGAATTTTTTGAGGAGGTAATAAGGAGAGTTTGTTGATTAATATTTCTAACGTGGGTTTAACAAGCCTTTTAACAAAGTTCAGAGATATCAGCAAAGTTGGTGCCAATGGAATAGAAGGGACGTGCGTAGCAAAGATGTGAAATTGACTGAGCGAGAGAAAGTCAGATTCATTGTGAACGGTTGCTTTTTGTTGGATTGAACGTTCATTATATCACGAGGTCTCTGAATGTTTCCCCCTCCCGCCTCCATATTCATTAATGACCCAGACTTGAGTCCACAGGGCATAATTTGATCGGGTCAGCCAGGCGACACAGAGAGAAAGGAGTCAAAGGATATGTTGATAGGGTGGGATGGACTGAAAAGACTTGGAGCAGGCTCGTGAGGAGTCATCGCCTTAGAATTGTTGGGCCGAGTGGCCTGCTCTTGCGTCGTCAATTTGCTGTAACTCATTGTTAAAATCATTAAGTAAGTACATGTTAGAGACCAATTTATCCAATCTGACACTATTATACATGTTATAACACGGAAGAGAACATAGGCAACTTAATAATTAATAATCAAAATGGTAAAACTTCTGAAGATGTGTTTATTTATTAATAAATCCCAGCTACAGTTAAAGGGTCAGGTAACCATCTGCCGAACATGAACTAGAGGACAGGTCACAGGAGACTCGCTGAATGAGGCTGAAGATCATATGAACTGAGTTTAGCTTCACTCGCGGGATGAGTGAGTGATGGAGCCTCAGCTCTGAGTAAACACCATCAGCAAATAGCCGCACAGAGTCCAGCAACATTACAGGTAGAATTTCTTTCATCGTAAAAAATCAAAGGACTTACCACAGGTGGAAATAAAGTAACTGGTGAAAGGCAAACGCTGGTGAATTTAAAGAAGCGACTTCTTTCTCTGCCCATATTCCCGACATCAAAGTAATGAGCGCACGAGAGGATCCGAATGAGATGGAGGCCACTTTGTACACACGATTCAGTGGAGAAACCTGTGGTTGGGAACAGTCAGCAGCAGAAATGATCAACAAGCGGAAACTTGTATCTCTGACGTTTTCAGCATTGCGCCCAGTTAACAATATGTGAAAGATGAGCTCCATGGTTTGTATGTGCACGTTAATAAATCTTTTGAAAATTAGCAAGATAGAACTAACTATAAATGGTAACAGTGGTTGTTATAGATGTGCAGATTAATGTAACATCACTCTCATCTGCAAATGTAGCCACCATGCCTTCGCTTTCCTCATCTAAGCCATTGATGTAATTTTAAAAAAATTGAGGCCCCAGAACAGACCCCTGTGGGACTCCGCTCATCAGGCAGAGGCAGGAGAATTTGTAGTGGAGAATAAGGAAAGGGCAGAGAAACTAAACAAATGCTTTGTCTCTGACTTCATGGAGGAAGATACAAAAAGCAACCTTTAAGTAAGAAGCAAAGGACTTCCAAGAATGAGGAATTGAAAGAAATTTGCATTATTAAAAACCTAATAGTTGAGGAATCAATGGTACTGAAAGGTGATAAACACCCTGGACCTGATGATCTACATCCCAGATGTTGGGAAATGTTGATATCCGTAGGGATCTGGGTATCCTTGTTCATTTGTCACAGAAAGCTAACATGCAGGTGCCACAAGCAATTAGGAAGCGAGCTGATATGTTGGTCTTTATTGCAAGAGGATTGAACACAGGAATCAAAAAGTTTTGCTGCAATTGCATAGAGCCTTGGTGAAACCACAGCTGGAGTACTGTGTACAGTTTTAGTGTCCTTTCTAAGGAAGGATATACTTGCCATAGAGGTAGTCTACGAAATACCTCGCAGAGGCTGAGCGTCAGCTCACAGACGCTTCCTCCTACCTCCCCCTGGAACATGAACCCCACCACTGAACATCAAGCCATTCTTTCAAGGACTGTTACAGACCTCACCCCTTCTGGAGATCTTCCTTCCACAGCTTCCAAACCTCATAGTCTCCCAGCCTTGGATGGCCCGCTTCAACCTCCTACCCAAAATCCACAAACAGGACTGTCCTGGCCCCAAGGAACAAATTTCTTCCTATCTTGGCCCAATTCTCTCTCCTCTTGTCCAGTCTCTTCCCATCTACATCTGTCTTTCCTCTGACACCCTACATCATTTCAACAATTTACAGTTTCCTGGCCCCAACCGCCTCCTCTTCACCATGGATGTCCAATCATGCTACACCTTCATCTCCCACCAGGATGGTCTGATGGCTCTCTGCTTCTTCCTCGAACAGAGGCCCGAACAATCCCCATGCACCACAGCTCTCCACCATCTGGCTGAACTTGTTCTCTCACTGAACAATTTCTCTTTAAACTCCTCTCACTTCCTCCAAATAAAAGGTGTGGATATGGGAACCCACATGGGTCCCAGTTATGCCTGTCTTTTTATGGGGTATGTGGAACATTCCTTGTTCCAGTCCTACTCTCCCTCCTCCCACAACTCTTTCTCCAGTACATTGATGATTGCTTCGGTGCAGCTTCATGCTCTCATCTGGACCTGGAAAAATTTATTAATTTTGCTTCCAATTTCCATCCCTCCATCATTTTCACCTGGTCCATCTCTGACACTTCCCTTCCCTTCCTTGACCTCTATGTGTCAATTTCTTGTGATAGGTTGTCCAACAATATTCATTACAAAACAAAAACAGAATTACCTGGAAAAACTCAGCAGGTCTGGCAGCATCAGTGGAGAAGAAAAGAGTTGACGTTTCGAGTCCTCATGACCCTTCGACAGAACTTGTAATATTCATTACAAGCCTAGCAACTCCCACAGCTACCTCGACTACAGCTCCCTACACCCCGCATCCCGTAAGGACTCCATCCCATTCCCTCAGTTCCTTCACCTCTTTCATATCTGTTCTGATGATGCCTCTTTCAAAAACAGTTCCTTCTTCCTTAACCGAGGCTTTCCAGCCACGGTGTTTGACAGGGCTCTCAACCGTGTCCGGCCCAGCTCCCACGCATCCGCCCTCACACCTTCCTCTCCCTCCCAGAAACATGATAGGGTCCCCCTCGTCCTTATTTATGACCCCACCAGCCTCTGCATTCAAAGGATCATCCTCCGCTATTTCCGCCAACTTCAACATGATGCCAAAACCAAACATATCTTCCCTTCACCCACCCTGGCGGCATTCTGCAGAGCTCATTTCCTCCAATCACCCTGGTCCACTCCTTCATCATCCACTACACCACAACCCCCTCCCATGTCACCTTCTCTTGCAACTGCAGAAGGTGCAACACCTGCCCCTTTACTTCCCCTCTCCTCACTGTCCAAGGGCCCAAACACTCCTTTCAAGTGAAGCAGCATTTCACTTGCACTTCCCTCAATTTAATCTATTGCATTCGCTGCTCCCAAGGTGGTTTCCTCTACATTGGAGAGACCAAACGCAGACTGGGTGACCACTTTGCAGAACACCTTTGGTCTGTCCAGAAGCATGAGCCAGACCTCCCTGTCGCTTGCCATTTCAACACTCCACCCTGCTCTCATGACACATGTCGGTCCTTGGCCTGCTGCATTGTTCCAGTGAAGCTCAACACAAACTGGAGGAACAGCACCTCATCTTCCGACTAGGCACTTATCAGCCTTCTGGACTGAATAGTGAGTTCAACAATTTTAGATCTCTCCTCCATCCCCACCCCTTTCCGATCCCCCCTTTTTCCAATAATTTATATAGATTTTTCTTTCCCACCTATTTCCATTATTTTTAAATGTATTTCCATCCATTGTTTTATTTCTACTTTAGGCCTATTTCGATCCCTTCCCCCCACCCCACCCTAACTAGGCTTTTCTGAACCTTGCTCGTCCTGCTTTCTACCCTTAACGTCACATATTATCACATTCCTTGGATAATATCACCACCTTCAACACCTCTTTTTCCTTTTGTCTATGACATCTTTTGGTTATCTCCACCTATCACTGGCCCTCTATCCAGCTCTACCTGAACCATCCCCCACCCCCCACCCTTAACTCAGTTTCTATTTCACCTATTTTCTATTTTTTCTTAGTTCTGTTGAAGAGTCATGCGGACTCGAAAGGTTAACTGTGTTCCTCTCCGCAGATGCTGTCAGACCTGCTGAGTTTTTCCAGGTATTTTTGTTTTTGTTTTGGATTTCCAGCATCCGCAGTTTTTTGCTTTTGTCTAAGAAATGCTCGCCTTAATAATTGCTGGAATGGCAGGATTATTTTATTATTCCTGGAATCTTCTCTGCACGAACTGCGTTTGGCGTTTCCTGACATTACAACGGCCACTACATTTGAAATCTACTTTACTGCGGGCGAAAGTCCCTGGGGCGTCCTGAGATTGTGAAAGGTGTAAATTCTAGTTGTTCCTGTCCACTCAATCACTTCCAGTGATTATTTCTTCCCTCACTTTGCCCATTGGTTGCGCGCCAATGTTCATTCAGCAGTGACGGGACAAAACCCGAACTTAATTATCACGAATTAAATTTACTTCACATATTTCGCATTAAGTGAGGATGAATTTGTTCTTTCTCAGTTTGAAGTTCAGATGTTGAAGGTGCAAGTGATCACCAAAAACGCCAGGTCAATGTGTCAACTCACACTCACTAAGCCAATGAGCTGTGATTTATACAAACTGCAGCAACTGACGGTCGGGAGAATGCCCCAGAAAAGCCGAACAGCCGCAGGGGTGTTGGGGGCGGTGAATCCCAGTGAAAGGCTGTGGAAAAGAGATCAAAGGGCGGGATGCGCAATTTTCAAATGGAGTGTGCGGAAGACAGGACTAGAATTCCTATCGGAGATGTGCCGTGAGGAGCCATCTCCCCAGTTCACACTGAGGTCTGGAGCGCTGGGACTGTAGCTGGGATTCCGCAGGCGGGTTTCACAAAAGTGTTCAAAATGGAGAAAATGTCCTGGGGAGAGGCGAAGAGGGAGCGGAGATCTCCCACTCTGCCCGAAAGTCGAGGCAAGACCGGCAGACATCCTGGAGAGACAGCACGAACCATCGCTCAAACCATTTTTTTCTGGGATTCCGTCGAAAGTCAGCCAGCGGTTTGGAAAATTCCCGATGGGAATGCCAATCTCCTGTCACTTACCCGTCACACATGCGGACTGACCTGCTGATTATCCGCAACATTTCCCAATTATACTCCAGAAACTGAAATAATGATGGAAAATAGATGATGCAAAATGGAGAGACAGGACATCATCGATTCCATATGCTGGATATGTGTCTACATTCCCCCTAATGACAGCTCCAGCAGTGTTTGAATTGGACTTGGACAGTGTAACGAAGTTATTATGGGGACATCAGAGCTTATATAGATGAAATTACCCAAACATTTGAACATCTCCATCTCCGGCTGTGTATGTGCTGTTGTGCCGCTGTTGCTTCTGTCTGTATCTCAGGCTCACACACAAGTACAGACAGGCCCCGAGCACACTGACACCGCCAAACAGGGTCAGACGGAGCTCGGTGCTGGGGGAGATCTCTGGGGGTCTCCGTTCGCTCCGAGACGCTCGGGGGAGGGATCTCAGAATCTGCAACAAGAATTTTGACACTTAGAAAAACTTCATTTTTTCTAAATTAATCTTTCGAAAGAAGCGATATTCTTTCCCCATCCCTAATTGCGCTTGAATGCTCGCGGGGGCATTTAAGAGTCAACAGCATTGCTGTGTGGTTCTGGAGTCACATGTCGAAAGGACCAGGTAAGATTGGCAAATTCTCTTCCTTAAAGGGCATTAGTGAACCAGATGTGATTTTGGAGCAATGGAGAATAGTTTCGTGGTCACCGTAAATTATTTCAGATTTTATTAATTGAACTTAAATTCCACTCGCCGTCATGGTGGGATTTGAACCTGTGTCCCATGGGCATTGACCATAAGACCATAAGACAAAGGAGCAGAAATTAGGCCATTCGGCCCATCAAGACTGCTCCGCCATTCAATCATGGCTGATAAGTTTCTCAACCTCATTCTTCCGCCTTCTCCCCATACCCTTTGATCATCTTACCAATCAAGAACCTATCTATCTCCGTCTTAAATACAGTCAATGACCTGGCCTCCACAGCCTTCTGTGGCAATGAATTCCATAGATTCACCACTCTCTGGCTAAAAAAGTTTCTCCTCATATCTGTTCTAAATGGTCTTCCCTTTACTCTGAGGCTGTGCCCTCGTGTACTACTCTCTCCTTCAAATGGAAACATCTTCCCCACGTCCACTCCATCCAGGCCTTTCAGTACTCTGTAAGTTTCAATCAGATTCCCCCTCATCCTTCTAAACGCCATCAAGTGTAGACCCAGAGTCCTCAAACGTTCCTGATATGTTAAGCCTTTCATTCCTGGGATCACTCTTGTGAACCTCCTCTGGACCCTCTCCTTACTGAGATATGGGTTCCAAAATTGCTCACAATATTCTAAATGTGGCCTGACCAGAGCCTTATAAAGCCTCAGCAGCACATCCCTGCTTTTATATTCTAGTCCTCTCGAAAAAAAATGCCTACATTACATTTGCCTTCATAACTACCTACTCAACCTGCAAGTTAACCTTTAGAGAATCCTGGATTAGGACTCCCAAGTCCCTTTGCACTCCAGATTTATGAATTCTCTCCACAGTTAGAAAATAGTCTATGCCTCTCCTCTTCCTACCAAAGTGCACGACCTCACACTTGCCCATGTTGTATTCACCTGCCACTTCTTTGCCCATTCTCCTAACCTATCCAAATCCTTCTGCAGCCCCCTGCCTCCTCAGTACCACCTGTCCCTCCACCTATCTTTGTATCATCTGCAAACTTAGCCAGGATGCCCTCAGTTCCTTCATCTGGATCATTAATGTATAAAGTGAAAATTGGTGGTCCCAACACTGACCCCTGCGGAACTTCACTAGTCACTGGCCGCCATCCTGAGGAGGACCCCCTTATCCCCACTCTGCCTCCTGCCAGACAGCCAATCTTCTATCCATAACAAAAACAGAATTATCTGGAAAAACTCAGCTGGTCTGGCAGCATCGGCGGAGAAGAAAAGAGTTGACGTTTCGAGTCCTCATGACCCTTCCACAGAACTGAGTGAATATAAGGAGAGGGGTGAAATATAAGCTGGTTTAAGGTGGGGGTGGGGGGCTGGGGGAGAGAACTGGGGGTGGTGGTGGGGGTGGTGGTGGTGGTGGTGTGGTTGTAGGGACAAGCAAGCAGTGGTAGGAGCAGATAATCAAAAGATGTCACAGACGAAAGAACAAAAGAACACAGAGGTGTTGAAGGTGGTGATATTATCTAAACGAATGTGCTAATTAAGAATGGATGGTAGAGCACTCAAGGTACAGCTCTGGTGGGGGTGGGGTGGAAAGACTAGCAGCGCATAAAAGATTTAAAAATAATGGAAATAGGTGGGAAAAGAGAAATCTATATAAATTATTGGAAAAACAAAAGGATGGCAGAAGAAACAGAAAGGGGGTGGGGATGGAGGAAGAAGTTCAAGATCTAAAGTTGTTGAATTCAATATTCAGTCCGGAAGGCTGTAAAGTGCCTACTCGGAAGATGAGGTGCTGTTCCTCCAGTTTGCGTTGGGCTTCACTGGAACAATGCAGCAAGCCAAGGAGAGGCATGTGGGCAAGAGAGCAGGGTGGAGTGTTAAAATGGGAAGCGACAGGGAGCTTTGGGTCATTCTTGCAGACAGACTGCAGGTGTTCTGCAAAGGGGTCACCCAGTTTACATTTGGTCTCTCCAATGTAGAGGAGACTGTATTGGGAGCAACGAATGCAGTAGACTAAGTTGTGGGAAATGCAAATGTTGCTTCACTTGAAAGGAGTGTTTGGCCCTTGGGAGGTGAAGAGAGAGGAAGTGAAGGGGCAGGTGTTGCATCTTTTGCCTGGGCATGGGGAGGTGCCATAGGTCGGGGTTGAGGAGTAGGGGGTGATGGAGGAGTGGAGCAGGGTGTATCGGATCTTCTATCCATGCTAGTACCTTGCCTCTAACATCATGGGCTCTTATCTTACTAAGCAGCATCCTGTGCGGCACCTTGTCAAAGGCCTTCTGAAGGGCCAAGTAGATAACATCCATTGGCTCTCCTTTGTCTAACCTACTCGTTACTTCCTCAAAGAATTCTAACAGACTTGTCAGGCATAACCTCCCCTTGATGAAACCATGCTGACTTTACCCGATTTTACCACGCACCTCCAAGTATTCTGAAATCTCATCCTTAATAGTGGACTCTAAAATCTTACCAACGACCGAGGGCAGGCTAATCGGCCTGTAATTTCCCGTCTTTTGCCTCACTCCCTTCTTAAACAGGGGCCTTACATTAGCGGTTTTCCAGTCCTGGGGCTCCAGATCACTAGTGACATTACCACGACGCCACTCAGCCCCCCACTGCCCATTCCATTAGATTGAAAAGAGAAGTTAATAATTCTTTATCAAATTGTTCACATTATTCAGTTCAACTCGAAGTGGCAGGGACAAGGAAGGTGCAGTTGAAACATGTTCATTTATTAACAAACAGCACCGATGAATAATGCAATAAAAACAGTGTGAGCTCTTACCTGTCTGGTTAAAGACGGTTAAAGTCACAATGTCTTCCCTGGCTGCATTCTCACCATTAGCATAAACAGATATCACATAGACGCCGCTGTCACTGGGCTGTAAATCCCGCAGCAACAAGGATCCATTCCCCGGGTAGAGGTGAACTCGGTGCCGGTTGGAAGGAGCGGTCTCCGTGCGATCTGAACAGTTATAACCGGGTCTGTCAGGGTGTCGGGAGCAGCTTGATCGGGTCAGTGTCACAAATGGGGTTTCTCTGGGGAACAGACGCCACTGTATCTTTAAGGCGCAGTAGGGTGTGAGTGTGGAGTAGGAGACAGGGAGAAGGACAGACTGGGTCACGGTCCCGTTCAATTCTCTTTGCTCGACCCTCACAGTAACACCGCTTCCAGATGCTGCTACAACACCAAAAACAAGGAATCAGCTTCGGGGAGGAACAGTTTAAATACCGAGTCACAGTTTTCACACAGGAGGCTGGTTATAAAACACCGCATTGGTTTCAAATAAAAAATTAACACCTGCAGCATCAACAAAAAAGACACTTGCCTGGAAAGAAAATCTGTGGGACAGGATCAATCGGCAATTAGAAAGACACCGATTGAATCAGGGACAGGCGGCAAGGATTTGTTCAGGGAAATAAAACCGTCCTGAAGAAAGGTGCTTGAGCTGAAACATTCACTCAGTTTCTCTCTCCACAGAAGCTGCCTGACCTGCTGAGTTTTTCCAGCATTTCCTGTTTATATCTCAGATCACCAGCATCTGCAATATTTTGTTTTCATTTGTTAAGGGAATGTGCTTTACCAACTTCTTCGGATTTATTTTTGAGGCGGAAACAAGGAGAGTTGTTGATTGACATATTTTAACAAGTTCATGCTTGTTAGCAAAGTTGGGGCCGATGGAGTAAAAGGCGCAGCAGCAGTAAGCATACGAAATGGGGGCTGAGTTACAGAAAACAGGTGAATTGTATACATTTTGTATTTACGCTGAAGGAAGATCATATCGTGGGGTCTCCCCACGAGCCTAAGTTAAGGCCCCTGCTTTTCCTGATATTTATTAATGACCTAGACTTGGTTGTACATGGCACAATTTCAATAATTACAGGTGTGACAAAGTTTGGGATTATTGAAGTGCGAGGGGCATAGCGGGAATCTTCAAGGGGATATAAACAGGATGGTGAAGTCAGCAGACAAGTGGTAGATAAAATTTAATGCAGAAAATTGTGAAGCAATTTACCTCAGTAGGAAGACGAGGCAAATGAAAGACTTCCAGCAGGGATGCAGCAAGAGAGGCATCGCAGGTCTAGGTGCTCAAATGATTGAAGGTGGCAGGGTACGTTAATAAGTCGGTTAATAAATCATATGGGAGCTATAAGTAGGGACATAGATAACAAAAACAGGTAAATTACAATGAGGCGCCTTTCAGAGAGAGAATATCGAAAAGACTTGTGAGAATGGTCTTAGGAACGAGGAATTTCAGTCAGGCAGATAGATCGGAGAAGGTTGGAATGTTTTCCTTGCAGAAGAAAAGGTTGAGAAGAAATTTGATCGAAATGTTCAAAATCGTGAAGGATCTGGACAGAGTAGATGTGGAAAACCTATTCCCTTTGCCAGAAGGCTTGAGAAGCAGGAGACACTGATATCAGGTAATCGGGAAAATATGTAACAGAGACATGAGGGAAAAACTTTTTAAAACATAAGTGGCTCTGACTAGAATGGACTGCCCGGGATGTGGCGAAGGCTGATTCAACAAAAGCCTTCAAAAGACAATCGGATAATGACCTGGAGAGAAAGAAGAATTTCTGGGCTGTGGGGTAAATGTGCGGAGTGGGCTTGGTGGGTTGCAGAAAGCTAGTATGGATATGAAGGGCTGAATGGCCTCCTTTAGTGCAGTCACTATTTTATGATTCTATAAGTCCCACATGGTAAAATGGCCAGAAAACTAAAAGCCCACGGGGTCTATGGGCCAGTAGCATGTTGGATCAAAAAGTGGCTCAGTGACAGGAAGTAAGTTGCCAACTGGCCTTTGTGTGACTGGAAGGCTGTTTCCAATGGGATTCGGCAGGACTCAGTTTAGGGACCCTTGCGCTTTATGGCTTACATCAAATAATTAGAAATAAATTAGGATGCATGGTTAAGCTGCTTACGGATGATACCAAATTGGCAGTGTGGTTGATTGTGAGGGAGAAAGCTGTGAACTGCAGAAATATATCTGGCCAGTCAGGCAGAGAAGTGGAAAATGGAATTTAACCTGTAGAAGTGTGAGGAATTTGTCTGGGAGGGCAAACAAAGCAAGGGAATAGATAAGAAATGCTTTGCTACTGGGAAGTGTAGAACTGAGTGACCTTGGAGTACATGCCCATGGATTCCTGAAGACACCAGGACAGGTCAATCAAGTGATTAAGAAGGCCTATGGGATACTTTATTAGTTGGGGCACAGGAAATAATAGCAGCTAGAACTGTATAAAGCACTAGTTAGGCCATCGCTACAGTACTGCATATAGTTCTGGTCACTGCATTACAGGGTGTGATCAATCCAGAAAAGGTACAAAGGAGATTCATGAAGATGATGCTGGGGCTGGAGAATGTTAGCTGTGAGGAAAAATTGAATAGGCTCTGCTTGTTTTCTTTAAAGCAGAAGAGTGGTTGGATGGGAGGGGGTGGCGGGGAAGAGGGGGGTGGTGGAGGTTTAACTGAGGAGTGTAAAATTGTGGGGAGTTTAGATGGGGTGGAAATGAATGAGCTACTTCCCTTAGCAGAAAGGTCAATTATTAGAGGACACAAGTTTAAAGGAGTTTGTAGAGGAATCAGAGGGGAGTTGAAGAGAAAAGTTTTCACCCAGAGGGTATTGAGTGCTTGAATCTCAATGCTTGAAAATATGTTAGAGATAGAAACGCTCATAATGTTTAAAAATACTTGAATATGCACTTGGGGTGCTGTAGTCTATAAGGCTACAGACCAAGACCTGGAAAGTGGGATTAGACTGAATAGCTCTATTCGATCAGCACAAACATGATAGGCTGAACAGCCTCACTTCTTGAAATAACTTTCTATGATTTTATGATTGAAAGACAACCAACCAGAGAGCTTATAGATATAGAATAATGGATTCATAATGTGCAGAATGAGGCCATTAGGTCCATTGTGCCTGACTCTACCATCTTCTCAGGCAGCACATTTCAGACCTTAATAGCTGCATTTTATGCATTAACAATTAAATAGTCATCCTAGTAAATCATCTCAAATAGAGGGGGAAAAGCATTGCACGAGAGACTGTGAGAAAATGGATCTGGCTGCCACTTTGGAGTAGTTGATCTGAGAGCAGCACTTAAGGGGAAGATGTGTAAGTGGGGGAAAGGAATACTATAAAAGTTTACATTGATAGGGTGAGATAAACTGAAAAGACGTGGGAGAGTTTGTGAGGAGCTATAGGTTTAGACTTGTTCGGCCAAGTGTCCTATTCATGTATTGTAAATTCATTGAAATTCATTGTTATAACCATTAAGTAAAGACTTTGTAGAGTCCAATTTATCCAATCTAACACTGTTACATTTGTTGCAACACAGAGGTGAACATTTGACATTTTAATAAATAAATATTCGTCAAATTAAGGCTCCTGAAAGATTAGTTTATTTAATAATAAATCCCAGCTTCATGTAAAAGTTGAGGAAAGCCTTTGTCCAACATTAACTGAAGGACAGGTGGTGATGGTGAATCTACCTGTTCACAGGACCCCGGCTGAATGTGTCTAAAGATGTTATGTAACTAAGAGCTTCGCTCACGGAATCAGTGAGTGATTGAACTCCAGCTCTGAGTGAACACCCTTAACAAAACAATCATACAGAATCAAGCCAACTTAGAATAGAATTGTTCTCATAGTAAAGGTGAAAGAACTTACCAGAGATGGAAACAAAGTAATTAATGGAAAGCCAAAGGGCGCTGAATTTAAAGCGGTGATTAATTTCTCTGCCCATATTTCCAACATCACAGTAACTAGATAATAAGCCAAATGAAATGGATGCCCATTTAGCACGTGTGATTAAGTGTAGCAGCCGGTAGTTGTGAGCAGACAGCAGAGGAAGTGACCATTGGTAAAAATTGCCTTTGATATTACCAGCATTGCATTGAGTTGCAAATTTTTAAATGTGAACTCCATGATCTGCATTTACACATTAAGTCTGCTTAAAAAGGATTGATCAAGATAAAAATGACTTGAAAATGTGATGCAATTGTTGTTATAGAGGTGCAGATGAATCTAACATCACCAACTCTCCCACCCCCATCCCAAAAAAAAAATCAAACCACAGGTTCAGCTGAATGTATGAGCTGGACTATTAGTTTCTTAACTATTTCACTGCTGAATCTTTCACATTTTATTGATATCTGCAAATCTTGGCATTGTAATGGTGTTAAATTTTATCAGCAGCTCTGACTCCAAAACTATTATAAAGAACAATGAAACAAAATATGTCTTCTTGCCCATTACAAACTTGATGTTTTTATTCCTTTGCTGCTTCAAGGAGTTTCCGGGTCACAGAATCTTTACAGTGCAGAAGGAGGCCATTTGGCCCATCGAGTATGCACAGGTTCACTGATGGAGCACTCTACCAATCCTACCCCCCTGCTTAGCCCCATAACCTTGCACATTCTTTCTTTTTGGGTAGCCATCCAATTCCCTTTTGAATATCTCATTTGAACCTGCCTCCACCACCCTTTCAGGAAGTTTGTTCCTGACTCCATCCATTCTCTGGGTGAAAAAACTTTCCTCATATCACTTCTACTCCTTTTGCCCACCACTTTGAATCTGTGACCTCTAGCTGTTGATGCTCTCTTGAGTGGGAACCGTTTCTCACAATTTACCCTGTCCATACCCCTCAGGATCTTGAATACCTCTATCAAATACCCTCTCAGCCTTCTTTTCTCAAAGGAAAACAGTTCCAACCTCCCCAATCTATCCTCATAGCTACAGTTGTTTATTCCTGGAATCACTATTGTGAAACTCCTCTGTACTCTCTCCAATGCCTTCACATCCTTCCTCAAGTATGGTGCCCAGAACTGGACACAGTACTCCAGATGAGGCCTAACTAGTGTCTTATACAAGTTCAACATGACCTCCTTACTCTTGTACCTATTAATAAAACCTAGGATACCATATACTTTATTAACTGCTCTCAACATGCCCTGCCATCTTCAATGACTTATGTACATATGCATGGAGGTCCCTCTGTTCCTGCACCTCCTTTAGAGTTTCTCCCTTTATTTTATACTGTCTCTCCACATTCTTCCTGCTAAAATGAATCACCTCACACTTTTCTGCGTTGAACTCCATCTGCCATTTGTTTGCCTAATCCACCAATATTTCTATATCCTTTTGAATTTCAAGGCTATCCTTATCAAGTTGACAATGCTTCCAATCTTCCTATCATCCACAAATTTTGAAATCATGCCCTGCACACCACAGTCTTGGTTATTAATTTATATCAGGAAGAGCAAGGGTTCCAAAACTGAACCCTGGGGAACTCTACTACAAACCTTCCTCCAACCCGAAAAACAATCATTTATCACTACTTTCTGTTTCCTGCCACTCAGCCAATTTCTTATTCAAGTGCCTACTTTCCCTTTTATTCCATGAGCTAGAATTTTGCCCATATGTCTGTTGTGTGGCACTGTATCAAATGTTTTTTGAAAATCCATATACACCACATCAACAGCATTGCCTTTATCAACATTCTCTGTTACCTCCTCAAAAAAACTTCAGCAAATTAGTTAAATATCATTTTCCCTGAATGAATCCATGCTGGCTTTCCTAAATTGTCCCGCACCTGTCTAAGTGACTACTCATTTTGTCCCGAAGTATATATTTTCTAGGGGTTTCCCCACCACTGAAGTCCAACTGACTGGTCTGTAGTTGCAGGCATTACCCTTGTACCCCTTTTTGAGCAAGGGCACAACATTCACAATTCTCCAGTCCTCCATGTGTCTAAGGAAGACTGGAAGATTATCCACCAGTGCCTCGGAAATTTCCATATCTTAAAACTTTCAACTCCTTCTCATTATTAAACTTCCAGTAGAAATACACTCAAAGCACACACTAATTTGCCAGATTCGTGTATTTAAGTTTAAGAGTCACATGACCAGCACTTTAAGCATTGAGTAGCATTTCCCAGTGACACCACTGGGTGGCAGTGTGAAGAACAACTGATATAAAATTTCTCAGTGACTTCACAGGCACTGCGACTGCATGTGTGGCGAGTTCGACCCCTGCTGTTACGGTGTCAGTAAACAGAGCAAGAGCAGGCATGGAAAGAAATCTATCAGCTGGATTTTATTGACGCATGTGTGGTAACCAGAACTGTGCACTGTTTCCACTTTCTCTCTTTTTGCCTTTCCCCTCGCGATTAGAATTAAAATTCTAAGTGCCAACCATGTGCGTGTGAAACAGCTTTGATTTAGTAGTTGGGGTAGCTTTTCTCCAGGTGGCATATTCAAGAATCTCCTGGTCAAACAGGGAGGCTCTGCATCAGGGCTACGACTTTCTTGTCCAACTCCATTGTAATTACTATAAGACCTGGGGGCACAAGGGTTGCACAGGTGCTTTTAAAATTAAAATTTGCTTGTAAATATTTCACATTACGTTGGTTTCGCTTTATTCCTATGTGCATCATTGTTATTTGTTCAGACTGGCTCAGTCAGAAAGCAAAATATGCTGGCATAGACACATGGTTGGATGCATTGTTGGTTACGGGGGAGGTAGGCACATTGCTTTATTGTGGAAGAAACAACGTGTTTTTGCATTCACTTTTTTATTGAATGTTCATATTAATGCCCAGCATTGTACTTGGCGCTCTGTGGGACATTGCTGAACTTGCAGGCTCAGATGGCCTTCCCTTCAACGTATTGTAAAGGACATTGAGAGTAATCTCAGTGAAGGGACTAGCCATATCCTATAGTTGGCTACAAGAGCAGGTCAGAGGCTAGGAATCCTGCACTGAGTAACTCAACTCCTGACTCCCCAAAGCCTGTCCATCTACAAGGCAAAAGTGATAGAATACTCTCCACTTGCCTGGATGAGTGCAGCTCCTATAACACTCAAGAAGCTTGACACCGTCCAGGACAAATCAACGCTCTTGACTGTCACCCCTTCCACAAACATTCACTCCCTCTGCCACCGATGCACAGTAGCAGCAGTGTGTACCATCTACAAGATGCACTGCAGCAACTCACCAAGGCTCCTTAGGCAGCACTTTCCAAACCCACAATTGCTACCACCCTAGAAGGACAAGGGCAGAAGGCACATGGAAACACCATCACCTACAAGTTCCCCTCTAAGCCACTCACCATCCTGACTTGGAAATATATCACTGTTCCTTCACTGTCGCTGGGTTAAAATCTTGGAACTCCCTTCCTAACAACACTGTGGATGTACCTACACCACATGGGCTGCAGTGGTTCAGGAAGGCAGCTCACCACCACCTTATCAAGGGCAATTAGGGATGGGCAATAAATGCAGGCCCAGCCAGCGAAGCCCATATCCTGTGAAGGAATTCCTAAAAATCAGAAGTGCTGGTGTGGAAGGTTCTATCAACAGATGCAACATATACGGAGAAACTGGAAGAAAGGATTGGAGCCCTTACAGGATGCAGGGTGTGAGCAAGTGTAGTCAAGGTAGTTGTGGGAGCCTATAATGAATATTAGTAGACAGCCTACCCCCAGGAGTGAAGACAGAGCAGTTGAGGAAGGGAAGGGAAGATTCAGAGATGGATCAGGTGAACGTGCGACAAGTGAGAAAATTGGAAACAGTCAATGAAGTTTTCCGGTTCATGGAAAGAATAACAGTCAGCACAATACAATCAGCAATGAACCGGAAAAGATGACGGAGGGGGCCGGAATGGGACTGGGGTAATGAATGTTCCACAAGAAGGCAGGCAGAACTAGGACCCATGTGGTTGTCCATAGCAACACCTTTTACTTGGAGAATAAAAGCAGAAGTTTGGAGAAAACTTTCTTACTGACTGTATTTCTACAGTGCTGATGTTAATTCTGCTGTTGCATTGTCACTTAGTAACTCCAGCCCATTGTTTCACTGAAAGTACCTGTACTGACATCAATCCCGCTCTCTTATAGTCACCCCTAACTCCCACACACCCCCAGCTCCCTTTATTACAGTACTGTTTACCTGTACTGATGTTAATCCTGCTGTCCCACACTGTTACTCTGTAACTCCTCCCCAACCCATGTGTGACTGACCATTTCTGTACTGACATTAATCCCTTTCCCTTTCACTGGTGGTACAGGTAACTTCTCCGAGCTTGGATCCCATGTTATTGGCTGTATCTTCACTTAGGCTAATCTGACTTTCGGCTGGATTCTCCCATCCTATCAAGTGATTAGCAGTCTCCTAAACTAAGAGAAAAATGTTCCAAACTATTTTAAATGCTTATGAGTGGCTTTGGAATAGTGCACAAGGCATTACATTGCAGCAACATGGAACTACCACTCCTGGGATCCCCATGACTCTACACAATATTGAAATGATGTGAGACTTGTTGTGAATGGTCTGTTTATATTTATTGATGCAGTGAGGATCAGCCTTACATTAGGGAACCAGGCCAAAGAAATAAAGATTCATCCGTCAGTCAGGGTCACAAGATCACAAACCACTTTGGGTTGGAAATCATTTTCCCATTAATATATTTGGACGTATCAGACCCACCATCCCTTCATCATCATCACTGTTTCTTCTATAAAACCAATGTCTCGTCCTCATCCTTCTTTCGACATACCCGATTCCAACTGTTGACAGAATTCTATATAAAAAAAACTTCCTGGTATTTGTCTAACCTTATGCCTCACAGTTGCTCTGCCTTGTTAATTATGTTATACACCCCGCTAAAGACCTCATCAGGGGGATCTTTCATCAGCCATAGCCTATGTTGGAAGACCTCTTGGGTCTTCCGTCTAAAACCAAACAGCTGTCTCCTCCTCTGCACCAACCTGGAAAATCCCTTTATATGACTGTGACCAAACCTGACCACAATACTCCAGCTGATGGCTGACCTGTGACTTCTGGGCATTGGAACTGTACCCATTTCACATGTTAACCCAGGATCCTCTTTTTCATTTTGCCTGATGCTGTAAGACATAATGGATGTCAAATTAAATAATGATAGATGCCTTTTCATTTAGCAGCACTCCTCCAGTCTTCTCCCACCTTTTCGCAAGTCATAACCACGCCACAAACATACAGCCTATTTACACTACCTTTCATTTGCATGTTCAGCTGGTGGTCATGCATTACTATACACATGGAACTGGTACACATAGTCAACCCGGACCCCGCAGAGTGCTGCGGAGACACTTAAATGGCTGACTCAAATGTTAACAGACAGCAAGGTTCATTTGTATTCAGTGAGCTTCCAATCTCTGAACTCAGCAGTTGAAAGAGGACATTAACTTTCTAGTCTTTGAATCTGCTTTCCACTTTTTCTGTCTCATGGATATGCAGTGTATATTGGGATGAGCAAAAATAATGTATGTGGATACGTGAAATCATTGGGTGCGTCATCAACGAAATGGCATTAAATTGCCAGTAAAGTTTTTGAGCCAGGCATTCTATGGCTATCCATTCTATGGCTATCCATTCTATAGTTATCCATTCTATGGCTATCCATTCTATAGTTATCCATTCTATGGCTATCCATTCTATGGCTATCCATTCTATAGTTATCCATTCTATGGCTATCCATTCTATAGTTATCCATTCTATGGCTATCCATTCTATGGCTATCCATTCTATGGCTATCCGTTCTATAGTTATCCATTCTATGGCTATCCGTTCTATGGCTATCCATTCTATAGTTATCCATTCTATGGCTATCCATTCTATAGTTATCCATTCTATGGCTATCCATTCTATGGCTATCCATTCGATAGTTATCCATTCTATGGCTATCCATTCTATAGTTATCCATTCTATGGCTATCCATTCTATGGCTATCCGTTCTATAGTTATCCATTCTATGGCTATCCATTCAATGGCTATCCATTTTATAGTTATCCATTCTATGGCTATCCATTCTATGGCTATCCATTCTATAGTTATCCATTCTATGGCTATCCATTCTATGGCTATCCGTTCTATAGTTATCCATTCTATGGCTATCCATTCTATAGTTATCCATTCTATGGCTATCCATTCTATAGTTATCCATTCTATGGCTATCCATTCTATAGTTATCCATGCTATAGTTATTCATTCTATAGTTATCCATTCTATAGTTATCAATTCTATGGCTATCCATTCTATAGTTATCCATTCCATGGCTATCCATTCTATAGTTATCCATTCTATGGCTATCCATTCTAAAGTTATCCATTCCATGGCTATCCATTCTATAGTTATCCATTCTATGGCTATCCATTCTATAGTTATCCATTCTATGGCTATCCATTCTATAGTTATCCATTCTATGTCTATCCATTCTATAGTTATCCATTCTATGTCTATCCATTCTATAGTTATCCATTCTATGGCTATCCATTCTATAGTTATCCATTCTATGGCTATCCATTCTATAGTTATCCATGCTATAGTTATCCATTCTATAGTTATCCATTCTATAGTTATCCATTCTATGGCTATCCATTCTATAGTTATCCATTCTATGGCTATCCATTCTAAAGTTATCCATTCTATGGCTATCCATTCTATAGTTATCCATTCTATGGCTATCCATTCTATAGTTATCCATTCTATAGTTATCCATTCCATGGCTATCCATTCTATAGTTATCCATTCTATGGCTATCCATTCTATAGTTATCCATTCTATGGCTATCCATTCTATAGTTATCCATTCTATGGCTATCCATTCTATAGTTATCCATTCTATAGTTATCCATTCCATGGCTATCCATTCTATAGTTATCCATTCTATGGCTATCCATTCTATAGTTCCCCATTTTATTCATTGAGGGGCAGATTCCCCATGTTATTCATTGAGGGGCAGATTCCCCTTGTTAGTCACTGAGGGGCAACTTCCCCATCTTATCCAATGAATGTGGGAGTTTGGGGGTGGGGAGTTCCCCATGATGTTCAGAGAGAGGGGCAACTTTCTCCTGTTATTCAATGAAAGCGCTGAACTTCCCCTCGTTATTCAGTGCGGAGCAGTTTCAGTCATGGAGTGAGAGGGGATTAGCTCCTTATCCAGCATCTCAGAAGTGTCTTGGTGTGAGGTGTAGATTGGAGCGATGCAGAATGGGAAGCGTGGTCAACCCAGGCTGCTGTCTCACCCCTCTGGTTTGTGATTGTTCAAGTAGTTTTCTAGAAAGCAAGTCTCCCTACCAGCAGCCCACATCTGTAAAATCAGCCATAGTGATCTTACAAGCAGATGTGGGGGCAGCTGCCCCCTCATTGAATCACCTCCTCTGAAGATGCAAAAATGCAAATGGGGTAATGTTGGGCAAAGCTTTTTTGACAGCTGGGGTCAGAAAGAAAGTGAGGGGAACCCTTGATGAACAGCAACTCTGTTTCACTGAGACCCCTACTCACCTTTCCATTTCTAGTTTAAGTGAAACCCAATTACTGTCCTTATGAAGAAAATGAAAGAGAAACTTGCATTTATATACTCCATTTCCCAAACTCAGAGCGTCCCAAGGACTTCACAGTCAAATGGGCACATTTGAGGTGTAGCCACTGATGTTATTTTCTGTATTCTATTCAAATTGTCCTTTTAAACCTTCACATGAACCCCTCCAACAGATGGCAAGCAAGATCATTTATCACAGGATCATTTACTCAGTCACACATTTAAAGAGCTCAGTTGCGAATGTATTTATTAATTTACAGGCATGGCGTAAGTATACTTATTACTTTAATGGGATGGTTAACATTTGTTAAATGGTTTAAAGGGATGGGGGAAAACTTAATTATTGCATAAAAGAAATAGAGTGCAACAGTAGTAATTGCTTCAAATGGTATGGGTGGAATTATCTAGTCCCAAGAAAGGTGGGTTTAATGGCGAGCGAGGGGCGACAATGCAGTGGAAGTTTAAAAAAATCAGTTTCCCGCTGGCAGGAAATGATGGAGGAAATGAGTGTTCCCGCTTGTCAGGGCAGCACGCCATTCCCACCAGAGGCCGGCATCAAACTGTTTCACATCCCATTAATGGGATGCAGATGAAGGTCCGACCGGAATTGTCCCCCTCTGTCCAATTATCCATGGGATATCACGCTAGCCCGGAACACATCCAGACCAATGTGGACTGGATATGTCGGTACTCACCTGGAAGAAGGCCTGAGGAAGATGGAAGCTTCCAGGAACCGGACCCTGGCATAGCACATGGAGCAGCGGGTGGAGCATCAACCAAGTGGATCTTCTCACTGCAGGAGCTTCCAGGAGGTGGATCTTCAAACTGCAGTGGGATGGCTGCATAAGGTACAGTTGGACAGCAATAGTCTGTGCTGGGGGCGGGGTATTTGATGGGGAGGAGAGCAATGAAGAGGAGGAGTGGGTATCAAGGCCTGGGGGGAGGGGGGGGGGTGGGATGTGCAGGTGTGGATGGGCATGGGGTGGGTGTGCATGTGTGGATGGGCATGCGGTGGGTGTGCATGTGTGGACGGGCATGGTGTGGGTGTGCATGTGTGGACGGGCATGGGGTGGGTGTGCACGTGTGGATGGACATGGTGTGGGTGTGCATGTGTGGACGGGCATGGGGTGGGTGTGCATGTGTGGACGGGCATGGGGTGGGTGTACATGTGTGGACGGGCATGGGGTGGGTGTGCATGTGTGGACGGGCATGGAGTGGGTGTGCATGTGTGAATGTGCATGGTGGGTGTGCAGGTGAGAATGGGCATGGGGCGAAGAGGGGAAAGGGATTCAGAGGGAGGTGTCCATGATGTCAGCTGATGAGTCCTGGGTGCATGCTGAGAGAATTGTTGATAGGAAGGGATGGTGTGGGTTAAAGGCAGCAGCAGGAGCCAGTAGGGTGGAAGGGTGAGGGTCCGTCGATGACTGGTGAAGGGGCGCTCGGGGTTGTTGGAGGGGACATAGAAGTAAAAGTGGATTCTGGAGGTAGGCAGCAAGAGGGCGTGGGCTCCTCAGGAAGGTGGGAGGTGTGGGCATTCACCTGCATGGGACGGAGGGTGATGGGGTGGGTTGAAGGGGAACTTTGGAAGGTCAAATGTTACACCTGGAGGAGGGGGTCAATGGCTATGGGGAGGAGGGTCATGGGGGCAGGGGTAAAGCTATTGGATCACACTTCAAATGTAACATAGCTGCTCACAATTATCCAGAGCCTCCTGGTGGCAGTCTCGAGGTGCTGCATGGGAGTTGGGTCATCGGGGGTGGGCGGAGCTGCAGGTCATCTCAACTGGACAATCAAAGGGGAGCCCCAGCAGGTGGTACTTATAGTGCGAGGGCATTGGGACAGATGAGCGTGTGAGGGGCAAAGGCTCAGTGTGCATGAGTGACTTCTTGCACTTGGCTGGCAAGGGCCCTGGCAAATAGCCTTGCCTCTCTGCACAAGCACGATTCCGGCGTACATATACCCAGCCCGGGGAGTCCTTCAGAAAATGGTGGGAGACGGGGTGGGGGGGTTGAGGCAGCCCACAGGCTTAAGGATTAGGTCACAAATTATCCACATCAGACCTCAGTCAAGTACAAAAGTGTCATGAGATTAACAATTGTAGTGTACATGCAACCACAGCTGAAATTCAACTTCTTCATCTTGCATTCCTTACCACTTGTTGGAGGTGCTCCCCCCACACCTGCAGCAGGGGTGGGGGCAGCCTGCTGACCAGCTTTCACTGTTTCTTGGACGACCTTGGCAGCCGTCCTCTGGCGACCCAAGGCCTGGCTGACCTTGGCTGCCCTGCTGTGGGGCAGCTGCTCCCTCTGTGGTCAGGGCAAAGCTGAAGGTGGTCACAGGCAAGGGAGGTTCCGGAGGGCCAGACACCCTCAGAATGCCCTGACTGGAGGTCCCAGTGTGGCCCCTGACTGACCCCTTGAGGGGAAGGGGCACCCGGAGGGAGGCTGAGGTGCCCCATTCCCCCCCCCTCCCCCGCCGCTGTTGTGTAGCCACTGCAAAAGATCACCCATAGCTGCAGTTTGATGGAGTGCAGGTCTGGCTGCATCTCTGGCAGAAGCTGTGCATTTCACTGGACCAGGGTCTCCATGGCGTCTGCCGCCCTCCCCATGGAGACCTCAATATGCGCACATGTTGGCAGCACTTCATCAGAGAGCAGGCAAACGCACTCCTCCACCTCACATGCCACTCTGTTGAGGGCCTCCGCCAACTCTGCCTGAGGTTCCCCCGCCTCCAGCAGCTTCCCAAGCATCTCGTTCAGGGCCGATCCCAGAGGCACATCGTCCGACAAATGCAAATGCCTCTTCCCCAGCAGTCCCCCGAGCGCCAATGCGCTTGGCTGACCCTGCCTCCTCCTGCTGTGGACGCGCGCGCCTGTGCGGTGACCACCAGAATGCGAGACACTGCCTGAACTACATCTAGTGCCCAGCGAGGTGTGTGGATATGCAGGTGGGTCGGTGCACTGACAGGAGGTGCAGGTGACCGGTGTGACGCCTCCACAAGTGCACTTTCTGCCTCCTCACCAATATCCTCAGTCCCCTGCGGGCTGGGAGGTTTGCAATCTCCTCTCCTTCCCTTGTCCTCTCCCTGCGGGCACCTGTAAGTGAGAGAGGAGAGAGCGAGTGATTGAATGTGCTGCCTCCAACATGGGGGAATGCATGACCGCTAGGTTTCTAGGGGGTGGAATTTTCCCATCCTGGCGGTGGGTTTCCTGGCAGGCGGGAGTGGAGAATCCAGCGGGAGCCCAAAAAAAAGAATCAGATACGCGCCGGTGTCAAGCTCGTTTGCAAACCCCCCGCCCCCCGCGATGGCGGGTCAACTCTCCGGCGGCGGCCTCGCGGCGTGGACGCCATTTGCATCTCACAAAGGCTCGTTCAATCAGCCGCTCGCCGGAATCACTTGAGGCTTTCCAAAGCTTGCGTCGCCTCCAGCGGGGAAATCACGTCAGCCGCGAACCTCGCTTGGAAAGAGCGAGTTGGCCCGCGCCGGCACGGACTCCGCTTCACTCGCGACTTCGGAGTGAGCGCAACACACGTGGGGCCCACTCGCCACGGCGCTTCCCGGTCTCGTGACGGTGCCAGTGGAACGCCGCACTGCTGGGTGGGAGGCGGCTGGTTGGTTACTCATGGTTGTTGCCTCCGAGTCACGAGGACGCCACTGGGAAGCGGGACTCAACTTACAGACGCAGCCCAGTTTGTAGGGGTGGCCTGCTCCAGGTGAGGACACCGCTGTGCAGCGGTACTCACACAGCGACCAGAATTTTGAGCGGGGTGGGTTTGTGGGGGGTGGCGGTGAAGGGGAACACACAGCGGGGGGTGGTGGGTGGTAGGGTAAGGAAGACTTTGCAAAGGTTGGGTGGTGGTGGTGGTGGTGGTGGTGGGGGGGGGGGGGAAGGGGAGTGGAAGGCAGAGGGGCAGGAAGGGTTGTAAGGAGACGGAGGAGGAGCGGGAACGATGGAAGGCAGATGGTAGACTAAAGCGTGGGGAATCGGAGCCCGACAAGGGTAAAAGAATCGCTGACAAACAAGGGGGTGACTAGGTTACCACAAGTATGAATGGGAGCGGTTGTACGCAGACTCTGGAATAGGAGATGTGGGAGGAAGTTGTTAGAGTGGCACAAGAGGGATGGTTCACACAGAGGGCTCATAAGGGGGGCGGGGGGGGGGAGTGGGGTGGCAGGAAGGGAGACTGTAGTCTTCAGTCATGGGGGCAATGGAGAACTTTGTAAAGTTGACTTTTTGTAAAAGTCAAAGTCCTTGGTCTGGGGCTTGCAGTCAGGAGTCAGAGAGCAGAGACACTCCTGGGGCTCTGTGAAAAGGAGTCAGAGAGCAGAGACACTCCTGGGGCTCTGTGAAAAGGAGTCAGAGAGCAGAGACACTCCTGAGGCTCTGTGAAAAGGAGTCAGAGAGCAGAGACACTCTTGGGACTCTGAAAGGAGTCAGAGAGTACAGGCACTCGTGTGGTGATGTGGAAAGGAGTCAGAGAGTACAGACACTCCTGTGGTGATGTGGAAAGGAGTCAGAGAGTACAGGCACACCTGGGACTCTGTGAAAAGGAGTCAGAGAGTACAGGCTGTCCATGTGGACCTCACAGTCAGAAGTCAGAGAGTGGAGACAGCCCTGGGGCACAGCGAGCAGGCTGCAGGACTAATCATTGAGAGCACAGTGTACTCCAGCTCCAGGGATGGGCAAGGGCTGTGTGCTCAATAGGAATAATGCAGCTTGGTGTGGGGCTGTCTTACAGTCAATGTCCTTGGGCTTGTCCGTCTCTGTACTGGGCTGCAGATGGAATGGTGATGGTAACGGGAGGGGTCTGCAGCCTGTATTTGGTGATCATATTTTTTTTATTCATTCAGGGGGTGTGGGCTTCGCTGGCTGGTCCAGCATTTATTGCCCATCTCTAGCTGCCCTTGAGAAGGTGGTGGTGAGCTGCCTCCTTGAACCGCTGCAGTCCATGTGTGTAGGTACACCCGCAGTGCTGTTAGGGAATTCCATGATTTTGACTCAGTGACAGTGAAGGAACAGCGATATATTTCCAAGTCAGGATGTTGAGTGACTTGGAAGGGGAACTTCCAGTTGGTGGTGTTCCCAAGCATCCTTCCATCATAAGGTCAGAAGTGGGGATGTTCGCTGATGATTGCACAATGTTCAGCGCCATTCACGACTCCTCAGTTACTGAAACAGTCCATGTCCAAATGCAGCAAAACCTGGACAATATCCAGGCTAGGGCAGACAAGTGGCAAGTAACATTCCTGCCACACAAGTGTCAGGCAATGACCATCTCCAACAAGAGAGAATCTAACCATTGCCTCTTGATGTTCAATGGCATTACCATCACTGAATCCCCCACTATCAACATCCTGGGGTTACCATTGACCAGAAACTGAACCAGACAAGCCATATAAATGCTGAGGCTACAAGAGCAGGTCAGAGGCTAGGAATCGTGTGATGAGTAACTCACCTCCTGACTCCCCAAAGCCTGTCCATCATCTACAAGACACAAGTCAGGAGTGTGATGGAATACTCCTCACTTGTCTGAATGAGTGCAGCTCCCACAATACTCAAGAAGCTTGACACCGTCCAGGACAAAGCAGCCCACTTTATTGGCACCACATCCACAAACAGCACTCCTTCCACCACCGATGCACAGTTGCAACAGTGTGTAACATCTACAAGATGCACTGCAGGAGTTCACCAAGGCTCCTTCGACAGCACCTTCCAAACCCATGAGCACTACCATCCAGAAGGACAAGGGCAGCAAATAGATGGGAACACAACCACCTGGAAGTTCCCCTCCAAACCACTCACCATCCTGACCTGAGAGTTCAGCTCTTTTGTCCATTTGAACCAAGGCTGTAATGAGGTCAGGAGCTGAGTGGCCCTGGCAGAACCCAAACTGGGTGTCAGTGAGCAGGTTGTTGCTACGCAAGTGCTGCTTGTTAGCACTGCTGATGACCCCTTCCATTACTTTACTGACGATTGAGAGTAGACTGATGGGGCGGTAATTGACCGGGTTGGATTTGTCCCGCTTTTTATATACAGGACATATATTAAAGTGGGAGGGGGGTGGGGGTGGGGGTGGGGGTGGTGCGGGGGTGGGTATGTGAAGCTTTCCTGGCAGGGGGTGGTTCACCTTGGTAGGTGACCATGCACCCAGCTTCTAGATGGGAAGAGTAGACATCCACATGGGGCATGGGCATGCCAGTAGTGGTGGACACAGTTGGGAGGGTAGGAACGTCGAAAAGAACAATGATGGGATCCAGTATTACTGGGGGAGGCTGGAGAATAGCAGGAGGGATCTCCACCTTCACACCGTGAGGTTCCAGGTAGATTTCTGGGACACGCGCAGTGAGAGAGGGAGCATTGAAGTTCAGTTTGAAATAGTAGTGCAGGACCGCCATCTTGCTGTATTGGAGTTATGGTGCAGTTATAGATCAAATGTGGAAGTAATTCTGAATGAGAGCAGTGTGAGGCTATGTGGGAGGAGCGCACTGCTGGAGGTGCCCTTTCTGGGGGTGCCCTCTAACTTGTTGGGGCCGCAAAGTAAAGTAGAGTCTGATTGGAGAAAAGGAGGAAGACCTCCTTGGGTAGAAAGCCATTGGAAGCCGGTGTCTTTATCAGCGCTGTAACAGAAATCAATGGCTTAACATCATAGTCGCTGCATCTCAACATAAACACACAGGAATGGAAAACTTGGAAATGCAGGCAACCATTAACAAGACATAGGTGCAGCATATATGACATTCCATCAACGGGGGAGCTGTCATGTGATCTCCAGAATTGGCATTCATAACGGGCCAAAGGTCATCCAGTCATTAATCATGAGCAACTTATTGTTGATTAGAATTCTGGGCCAGAAACTGTAGCACTGAGCTAGGTTAGGTAGCGCATGTCATTCAAACCTTCTCATGCCACTAAGTATCTGGAATGGCATCTTGGTCACCACAATGTGCGTAATAGCGTCTCAGAATCAAGGTTCCATCTGCCATAATGCAAGTAGGGCACAAACCATGATAGCCAATTACAGTTGCTATCAGTAACAGATTTTGAGCCACACTATCCTGACTGTTAATCACGAATATCTTCAATCTTTCATTTCAGAGAGAAGGTTAAAGAAATATGGATCCAGGGCTCAATGCTGCCGTTCTGAGGATCCTAATGCAATGGAGGAGGTGAAGGAGGGAGAGGCAACAATGAGCGTGGCTCCAGGTATAGGCCCTGTCTGAGGTCCAGCGTTGAAGGGGGCCAGAGCAAGAACAAGAGGGTCGGGGGAGGGAACCAAACAATGGAGGCAACTTGCCAGACCTAGGGTATACCAAAGAAAACTCTCCTATTTACAAAAGAACAAGAGAGAATGCCATGCACATCTGCACATATACCCAAGCCCCGGTATATCACATCTACCACAATCATCATGAAGATCTGAAGCCCCATGGAGTTGGAGGCTATCCCCTGCCAGTGGCTTTAAAGGTGACCACCACACTCAGTTTTATTTGCCTGTGGGTCATTCCAGGGATCCACAGGGGACCTGCACAGTATCTCGCAGTCCGCACCACACAGATGCATCAAGGTGGTCACAGGTGCATTCTACAGCAAGACACATCAATACGTGAGGTTCGTTCTGAACAAAGATAGCCAGACTGCGAGATTCCAGTGCATAAATTGCAGACTTCCAACAAAGGTTTTAACACACCTTCCTGACCTCAAACAAGGGTGTGAAATCTTCAGTGAGATTCACATCACTGAGTGGGAGGGTGACTAAACTATGAGATAAGAAAATTCAAATGTACATAATCACAATGCCTTCAGTTGGCCAAGCCATTCACATAAACATCAGATGTATTTACAAAAGTGCAATATTTTTACGGTTGTAGCACACACGTAAGCCAAAAGTGATTTCAATATTTCTCAATTTTCCTAACCCCACCATGACTCCTGGGTGCAGGCCTGACATCCGTGGCAGAGCTGGAGCCTGCTGACTGGTTTCGTCCTCATGTCCGCGGTGACCTTGGTAGGCGTCCTTTAGTGGCCCAAGGCCTGGAGGCCCCAGCCTGCGAAGGCTCTCCTGCTCAGGGGCAGGTGCACACCCCCTCCCTCACTCTGAGCAGCTGGAGTTGATGGGGTAACAGGCAGAGGGGACTCTGAGCACCTGGACACCACTGGAGTGTCCTGAAAGGAAGTCCCTGGGGTGTCCGACTGATGGTCATCCTCTCTATGGGCACCTGAGGGCCCTGCCCTGACTCCTTGAGGAGAAGGAGCACCTCGCCCCTACCCCCCCATCACCTACATCTCGATGGTGCCCACCAGGGTATGTGGCCATGAAGTGCAGGGCCAAGCGCAAATCCTGCAAAGCCTGCTGAGCCAAGGTCTCCATGGCGGTCGCTCACCTTCTCATGGTGATCTCGAGGCACTGGCATGTCAGAGCCACAACATCAGGCAGAACGCGGACTGACTCCTTCATCCTTCGCTCCAGTCTGCTGAGTGACAGCCAGAATCTCTGCCTGTTGTTCTATCTCCAGCACCAAGCCGGCGGCCGCTCACAGGGGCTCATCATCAGGCTCGGACTGAGCAGGTGGCTGGTCTCCAGCAGCCTTCTGAATGACGGAGACCTGGGCTATCCCTGCCTCCGACTGCTGCGGGTGTGTGTCAGTGAGGTGTTCCACAATAAGCGAGCCCCAGCCTAATGTAGAACCATGCTCCACCGAGGTGTGTGTCTCTGCACTTGTGGAGGGTGTGGGTGGGCGCTATGACGGTTATTCCAGAGCGTCCTCTTCTGACCTGGTGTGGGGGCTGGGAATTCTGGTGGACACCCTTGTGGGCTTCAATCTGCTGGTGCCTAGAAGAGAGAGATGGGAATTTTAGTAGATGAGCATGTGGATTAGAAAACTGTATGTGACTCACTGTGATTGGCAGGATGTGATGAACTGATGGAGCTGTGATCCGTGCTAGGCTGCTGAGACAATCCAATCTCCCCTTCCTCACAGGAATGATCCCTTTCCTCTCCAGTTATCCCGGTAGAAGCCTCCTCAAATTCAGTGAGGGCAATTGTGTCAGCCGTGCCTCCCCCAGCTCTGCGCTCTTTCCCACCTGTCGTGTGCAGCCTTGCCCTGGATGAAGACAAAAGAAAGGCAGGTGATGGGAAGGGGTGGAGCAGAGTCTGGGAAAGATGCATGTCCCCTGTGTGTGGTGAGCCCTCCCCCAGAAGGGGCAGAGGATGGAGTGTGAGCAGCACGATAGATGGGATGGTGGTGATGCGAAAGTTTCCATGAGACAGTCAGTGTTGATTTGTGTCCCCCCGCTAATGGTTGAGTAAGGTCCATGAAGAGAGGAGGCCTTTGAGTGCATGATGCCATGATGAGAGTTTGATATTGGAGGAAGTTGAAGGATGACTTACCTTGGCGGAGCGGATCAGATCATTCATCCTCTTCCTGCATTGGATAACGTTTCGGGCATGGTGACCAGCCATGCTGACGTCCCCTGCGATGGACCCCCAGGCCGGAAAGGTGAAGCTCGTTTGCTCTCTGGAACTATCCCTGGACTCTGAAGACGAGCCATATGGACTAGAAACTTTAACTTTATTTCTCTCCCCACAGATGCTGCCAGACCTCTTGAGTTTACCAGCGTTCCCTGTTTTTCTTTCAGATATCCAGCTTCCGCAATATTTTGCTTTTATCCTGGGATATAGGAGCGCCCGCACTCCTCTGAGCATGGCTGAAGGGCCCCTGGCTGAAGCGGGGTGCTGCCTTCTTTCTTTAGGCTTGTAGCCTTCTCCTCTTGGCTGGAAGACATCTCTGCTCGTGTCACTGGAGACAGGCGGGCTGGAGAGATGAGGTGTGCATGTCTGAGTGGAGTTTAAATGTGGCACCTGGACTTTCGACCCCACCAGGTAACCTCGGTGCAGACGAATCAGCTCCCGAACCCGCCAGGCGATTCAGGGACAAACTCACCCGTGCATAATTACCGAGTTCCCAAGCGCGGAATCGGGCGCGATTTCCCACCATTCCAACCAGCGGGATACGCACTGTGACTCATGCCCGCCACCGCACTTAGTTTCAATAATGGAAAATGCCGCTGTATGTGACTACATTCTGCATGGATCCCTACTGGGTGGAAGCTGCCCTCTGACCTCTCCATCCGCACAGACTCAGTCCAGTTCTCTCCCTGCCATCTGGGCTGCCCGCTCCCCAAACTCAGTGAGGTTCTTGAGGTCAGGCCGGCCCCCTCCTGTCTTCTCTCTCTCTCTATCTGTCTCTCACTCTCTCTCTCTCTCTCTCCTGTTGTCCCTCAACTTTTCCTGCGCAAAGAGAGAAGATGGGGTTGAGAGCTGTTTGGTTTCATGTATCTTTCTCCTGCTTCCAGTCTTACAAATAACTCACTGGATTGTGAACCATGTGACTGATGCACTGCAGGTTGTCCACAAGGCTCTGGGGGCAGCAGTGAGCCCATACCATGAGAAGGGTAAGGCTCAGAGGGGCAGTGCTTGCAGGTGCCCTCAATTCCTAAGCTTCCCCCCTCCTCCCCCAGCCTCCTCCCGTGCAGTGTCTGACCTCCCAGTGTGGAAGGCTCAGGAGACCCACAGTAGCCTCTCTGCCTGCAGACTAGGATTGCAGTGGGGCTATGAGGCATCACCTTGTCAGGATGAGTAGCTCTTCTATGCATGGGCTGTGTGGATGGTCCCCTCTGCCATTCAGTGAGGTGAGTGTGAGCAGCTGAGGGCTCACTAACCTTAGCGGCGCAGATGAGGCCATTCATCCATTTCCTGCACTTCCGGGCAGTCTTCTGGTGGAGGTTCTGGGCACTGACCACCCTGGAGAGTTGCCCCCATGCAGGATTGGCCTGACAGCTCGGTCCCCTCCTTCCATCCTCCGGGTAGTGAACACCTCTCCTGGCCTCACAACTTACCCTGTACTGAGAGCAGCTGTAAAACCCTTCATTACCCTATCTATAATCAGCTCACTCTGTCCTGATCAGGGATCAGCCATCTTGCTCTGAATATTTTCATTACCACGAGGCAGTGTATTCACCCACTGAGCTATGACATTAAACTGCACTCATGGGTCAAAGTGCAGCAATGCAAAGCACACTGTCAAATAAATCAGAAAGAGAAACTGTTAAAATTTATAAGGTTTTGTATATAAAAAAGTTTTATTTTCAAAAATAAACCAAAACAGTTGATTTAGAAATCTCATTAGTGACTTTATTAATCTACAACAGGTCAGAAATCTTTACAAAGACTATGTTAATGCCCATTTGTGCATGAAGAGGCCTTATTTCATTGTCCTGCATCCCAAGGATAAACTCTAACTTTAGATTGAGTCGGGCCATTTTCCAGTACCAGAACGGTTGGCTCAAGTGTGCATAAACTAAAGATGGGCCTAATTAATGATTTAAGACCCCTTGGGGACACTCAGATACCTCAATGTCAGGCCTTCTCCCACAAAAGTTCAGATCCTTCCCTTCATGGCTCACTCCATCTAGTTAGGGGATGCATCTTGGTGTCAATGGTTCAGGCTCCAGGCCAGGCAAAGCAACATGCTACAGCAGGCCCCATGTCCTGTTTCCTCTCCGGAGTCTAGGGTTATGTACGGATGTGACCAATCGCATGAAGGACAATTAAATATCCAAGTTTTAAGCACCCATTCATGAGATCATGAGGGAGGTAGAATTTGACTGGAAAATTGCATTTCTTGTGATCAGTTTGTGAGTTGATGTGTCTGAAAGTCAAATAGTTTACAGTGAGTGTTGTCTCCTCTCTCTGGGCCCCTTGCCTCAGAATGCCTTCCTGCCACAAGCTGACTGTTACTTTAATCATTCTATGTGGGCTCTGTCTTTATTGGTGTCTCTATTATGGAAAGAGGCCAGAATAAAAACAGAAATGGGAAATAGAGCGAGAAAGAGCAAGGGAGAGGATAAGAGAGTGGGAGAGGGATAGAGAACAGAATGGGAGAAAGGAGAGAATGGGAGAGAACAAAAGGACGGACGATGGGAAATAGAACAAAGGAGGTAAGAGCCCAGAGAGAGAAAACAGAACAGAGAAAGAAGAGAATTGGGGAAAGTATGGGAGAGAGAGAGAGAGAACAGCAAGAAGAAAGAGCACATGGAAAGCAAAAGAAAAAGAGAGGGTTTGTGAAAGAGGTCAGGAGAAAGAGTACAAGAGAACACAGAAAGGGGAGAGAAATGAACTGATAAGCCCAGTTGAATAGAAAGGTGCAGGTTGAAGTGCCACATCCACTTGCAACATCTTCATTGATGAATTATTTCTTGCACTGCTCTAGTCAGTTTGTCAAGTTAAACATCACAGTCACAATATTAAACTTGCAGATTGAAACCCCCGCCCACACAGAGCAATGTCAGGTCAGAGGCCAACCTAACTCCTAAATCACAGGATAGTTCAACACAGAAGGAGGCAGTTTGGCCTGTCGAGCCTGTGCTGGCTCATTGAAAGGGATGTCGAATTAGTCCCACTCCCTTGCTCTTTCCCTCTCGCCCTACACATATTCCCCTTTGAGTATATGTCCATCTCCCCTTTGAAGGTTATTATTGACTCTGTGTTCGCCACCCTTTCAGACAGTGTATTTCAGATCATAACAACTCGCTATGTCTTCACACTGATTCTTCTGAATCATTTGAAACCTGTGGCCTTTGGCTTGTGGTCCACCTGTCAGTTTCCTTTGGGCACCTGATTATGGACTGGATTATCTCCCCAGCTTAACAATGCAGTGCCCACCCCCAGAAACCCACCATTGAACTTCCCTCCCAGTGCACCCAATATTCATCCAGTAAAATAAGAGCAAAATACTGTGGATGCTGGAAATTTGAAATAAAAACAGAAAATGCTGGAAAAACTCAGCAGGCCTGGCAGCATCTGTGGAGACAGGAAGAGAGTTAACGTTTCGAGTCCGTCTGACTCTTCAGAGCTGGTTAGTAATGATTATACTGTCCTTGATTGGCTGACAAGCACTGGGTGGTCTTCCAGTGATGTATTACAGTGATGTAGCCTTTAAATAGTTACAGCCAGTTAAAGAGAGACATGCTTTTTGGGATAGCTGGAAGTCTTGGAGCATGCATTGTTTATGATTAGGTGTGCAATTTATTCTTCAGAATCATAGGGCTGAATGTTGCCCCCCGTCGGAGGGGTTGTGCAGGTGTGGGTGGGAGCGAGCGCGAACCCGATCGAGCGCGCACCGCCATTTTACGCCGGCAGGCCAATTAAGGCCCGCCCAGCGTGACGCTCGCCCGGAAGTGCTGAGCTCTCTCTGTGTGGGCAGGGGAGGGGTTGCCCTGAGTTGGGGCCTGTGCTCTTTCACGCACATGCATGCAAAAGGTTCAAAGGTTTTAGGTTTAAGGTTCAAACATTTAAATAAAGAATTGAAAATATTTCAAGACACGTCCCCTGGGACATATCAAGGAACATTAATTTAAAAATTTATTTAATTTATAAACACTTCATGAAACCTCATCCCGCCCGTGGATGAGTTTCTATGAAAAATGCGAAGGCCGCCTGGGCTCTTGGCCTGCCCGCCAACCTCAATGTTGGACGGGCAGCTCAGTTTAATTGATTTAATTAGTTTTAAACAGGCCTTAATAGGCCTTTGACAGTTTGACAGGCGTGCAGCTGACTCCGGTGCATGCCCTCCGAGCTGAAAATCTAAGCGACATGGGGTAACATCGGGAAGCCCAATGTGGGCCCCGCCCCCATCGCTGACCGGAAAATTCTCCCCATAAAGTTCTTGAAATGCTAAGATCATTCATAAGACCTTAATAGGATGTAGGAGCAAAAGTAGTCCATTTAGCCCACCGAGTCTGCTCTGCCATTCAGTGTGATCATGGCTGATCTGATAATCCTCAACTCCACTTTCCTGCCTTGATTCCCTCACTGATTAAAAATTTGCCTATCTCAGCCTTGAGTACACTAAACAACCCAGCTTCTACAGCCCTCTGCGGTAAAGAATTCCACAGATTGACTACCCTCTGAGAGAAGAAGTTCCTCCTCATCTCTGTTTTAAATGGGTGCCCCCTTCCTCTGAGATTGTGCCCTCTGGTCCTCGACTCCCCCACAAGAGGAAACAACCTCCCAGCATCTACCCTGTCAAGCCCCTTAAGAATCTTATATGTTTCGATAAGAGCCCCTCTCATTCTTCTGAACTCCAATGAGTACAGGCCCAACTGACTCAATCTCTCCTCATAAGAAAATTGCTCCATTCCCAGGATCAACTTAGTGAACCTTCTCTGGACTGCCTCCAATGCCAGTATACCTTTCCTTAGATAAGGGGACCAAAATGGTTCACAGTACTTTAAGTGTGGTCTAACTAGTGTCTCACATTGTTTTAGCAAGACTTCCCTATTTTTGTACTCTATTCCCTTTGAAATAAAGGCCAACATTCCATTTGCCTTCCCTATTATCTGTTGAACTTGTATGTAAGCTTTTTGGGATTCATGCACAAGAACTCCCAAACCCCTCTGTGCTGCAGTCTTCTGCAGTCTTTCTCCATTTAAATAACATTCAGCTCCTCCATTCTTCCTGCCAAAGTGCATAACGTCACATTTTCCCACATTATATTCCATCTGCTAAGTTTTTGCCCACTCACTTAACCTGTCTATATCCCTCTGTAGACTCTTTGTGTCATCCTCACCACTTGCCTTCCCATCTATTCTTGTGTGATCCGCAAACTTGGTGATAGTACATTCACTTCCCTCGTCTAAGTCATTAATGTATATTGTAAATAATTGAGACCCCAGCACTGACCCTTGTGGCACTCCACTCCATCTACAGGTTGCCATCCCATAAATGTCCCCCTTATCCCAACTCTCTGTCTTCTATTAGTTAGCCAATCCTCTATCTATGCATTCTTGTTAATAACCTCCCTTAAATGTGCACAGCTGAACATGCATGCTGCTGAATGAGGCACCTCTCAACTGTATGATTGAAATGTATTAGTAAGGATAGATGGTGGTGTAGTGATAATGCTACTGAGCTAGAAGACTGGATTAATCCTCTGGGGGTACAGTTTCAAATCCTGCAATGGTAGCTGGCAGAATTTAAATTCAATTAAAAAAAATTCTGTTAAGAGATGTGGGCGTTGCTGCCAAGGCCAACATTTGTTGCTCATATAAAATTGCCCTTGAGAAGGTGGTAATGAGCCACTTTTGTGAACCACAGCTACAGCTGCACTGCTGGTAGGAAGTAAGGTCCAGGATTTTGATCCAGTGACAGTGAAGGAACGGCAAGTTAGTTCCAAGTCAGGATGGTCTGTTTAACGTGGTGGATGGGATGCCAATCATGCAGATTACTTTATCTTGGATGATCTCAAGCTTCTTAGGTGTTGTTGGAGCTGCACTCATCCAGGCAAGTGGAGGGCATTCCATCACATTCTTGACTTCTGCCTTATAGATGGAGGACATTCTTTGGGAGTCACAGATCTCCCAGCCTCTGCCTTGTTTTTTCAGTCAGGGAGGCAATGGCATAGTGTTATAGTTGCTGGAATAGTAATCCAGAGACCCAGGGTAATGCTCTGGTGACTTGGGTTCAAATCCCATCATGGCAGATGGTGGAATTTGAATTCAATTAAAATCTGGAATTAAAAGTCTAATGATGATCATGAAATAATTGTCAAATGTTGTAAAAACCCATCATATTCACTAATGTCCTTTAGGGAAGGAAATCTGCTGTCTTTACCTGGTCTGGCCTACATGTAACTCCAGAGCCCACAGTAATGTGGTTGTCTCTGAAATGCCCTCTGAACTAGGACAACTAGGGATGGGTAATAAATGCTGGCCTGGCCAGTGACATCCACATCCAATGAATTAAAAAAAAGAAAATTATATGACTGGCCCAGTTAAGTTATGGTCAACGGTAATCCCGGGATGTTGATAGTGGGGGATTCAGTGAGAGTGATGCTATTGAATGTCAAAGGAACATAGTTAGATTCTCTCTTGTTGGAGTTGGTCAATGTCTGGTGTGAATGTCACTTGCTACTTATCAGTCCAAGCCTAAATGTCGTCCAGGTCTCGCTGCATGTGGGCATGGACTGTTTCTGTAACTGAGGAGTTGCAAATGGAACTGAACATTTTGAAATCATCAGTGAAAATCCCCATTTCTGACCTTATGATGGAGCAAGGTCACTACAAGGTCACTGATGAAGCAGATAGTTTGGACTATCCCACTGTCCTACAATGATGCTCTGGGGTTGAGATGATTGACCTCCTACATCTTCCTTTGTGTTCAGTATGACTTCAACCAGTGGAGAGTTTTCCCCCTTGTAGGGTTTTAAAAGGCTTTTTTAAAAATAAATTAGACTTCATTTAATTTAGCTATGCACAGCCTAATAACTGGAACCCAAGTTTCCCTTTTAAACTCATTTAGTTCAACAGAGATATAACCACCAGGCAAATACTCAGACTCTGAATTAGCAAATAATATTAAAGTTTATTGATTATAAGCAATTTTTTAAACAAAAATACAATTGTTAATCAAAGACTTATCAATCCATTTACTCAATGAACTAAAACTAATAGAGAAAGAATGAAAGTAAAGTATCAACAAAACTCTACCAACTTCACGCTTCCAAATGGATGGCCAATCCAGAAGAAGCAAACAACGACCTCAATTCCTCACCCCAATAGAGAACCAGTCACTGCCTCTGAGAAGCACTACACCTTCCTGGGATTTCTATGGGGAGGGAAGCCTTCTCTGAACCAATCCCAGTACTAACCACACTCAAACTCTACGTTGACAGAAAACCGCTCGACTGTCCCTAAAGTCATTGGAAACAATCTTTGCACTGATAGAAGAATGCTCAACTAACCCCGAAGATCTAAACAAGCTCTTGCACCCTAGATGTGCCTATAAGATGGTTCCCATAACCCTCTTAAATACCCTAAAGATATTAGGAGCCTACCTTTGATAATGTTGTTAGAAATGGCTAATTGATCAATTGTTCATCAATAATTGTAAGGGTTAGCTTCCATTGGTCCTAACTAATTGCGTAAATCACTTTAAACTTAAAACAATGCCTTGCTTTAAACTGCGTTTCACAGAAGTCCCATTCATTAGATCCAGGCCTATGGAGTCAAGATCGTTGTGTTCCTGATATGGAGAATCCCATGGAGTTCAGACTTCTCTGTTTCCCTGGCTGTGACAGCACTTTTACTTCTTTCAGACTTTCATCTGTTGCTAGTCGGTAACGATTTCAGAATACTGTATTGTGTTAGTTGTAAAGGTTAACAGCATCTAAGGGGATTCTTTTCTGTTCACATGCCAGTATAAAACACTGACTTGACCATGTTAGCTCTTTGCAGGTTATATGTTTTTAAAGGCTTATAATAATATGGCCAAGTTAAATAAAATCTAAAAATCTAAGTCAGCTTAAATCATGATTCATACAATTTGCTAGGGCTGCTTGATGTTAGGACAAGCAACTGTGCCTCTCCATAACCAAACAGCTTGAATGATTGTGAAATTAGTAGTGCAAGGATTGAGAAGGAAGTGTGAAACTGAATGAATGAATTCAATGACAAATCATATACAGAAAAAGAACTAAAAAGAGGAAAACAAAGATTGGATTACAAACAAAATAGAAAAAAACAGTAAGGAAAGGAATATTTTTAAGAGAGATTTAAAAATTTACACAGCAACAATTGAAACCTGGAAAGGAATGAGACTCCACACTTATAACAATTAATTATTGGTGCCGGAGTTGACTAACAATAACTACCATTCATCACATCACTAAAAGGTTTCTTAAACTTGAAATGACTTGATTCAACTTTCTGTGTTGACGTTATTTTGTATCTGCTGTGCAAATGCAGCAACTTCATACCATTCAACACATTTCAATGGTGAGTTACAGTGAGACGCCATTTTTGTGAAGCTTAACAACTTCTGAATATTTGAGTTTAACCATGTAGCTGCCCCTCTCTTGAAATTGCTGTACCATTTGCCATTAGCCTCACCATTATTTTAGCAGCAATTGCTACAACATCGAGTTACTCCATGCGATAGCACATGTCAGCGGGTTCTCTGATTAACTCTGAGAAAAGGGAAATCTAAACTATACTTTCTTAATCGGGAACAAGCAGCTCCTCTGAGGCCCAAATATACATGCTTCCAGTCTATTTCTTTTTCCGGATCCTCCTTCTTCTTGAAACATAGGAATAATGGGATTCCCACTGAGAAATCCATGTTCCCAGTCACCAACTGTACTTTCTGCAAAGCTGCCTCAACATGGGAGGAAATGTCCTGACAGGATCTCCAGGGTCAAACAGCCAAAGATTAATATTCAGGCAAAGTAAGGCAAGGCTCTGGCTCTGTAAAAAAAATTGCCTCTTTTGGATGGAGGTTCAACCTTATGGATCAAGCTGTGCTGATCAGGCTGTCACCAATAAGTGTCCAGATTAATTATAGCCATAAAGACTTGCAGATAGATAATGCCAAGGAGGAAGAAAAGGCCGAGGCTGAAATCATAGTGTCAGTAGAAGCCGGGCATGACAAGGAGTTGACAGCTTTGGGCTCAGTTGCAAGTTAAGAGCTGTGAAGCCAACTTATTCAAGAAACTGTGAGTCATGTCATGCTCATTTCTTGCCATTGCACTCATGGGTTAAGGTCACTATTCTCCAAGCCCGGGTATCCCTGCCTTAAAGAATCTAATGCAACAAATGTTATTGGCACTAACAGCTCCTGTTGATCATAAAAATAGGTAGAAAATGCAGGTCTTTCTTGACCCAGGCAGATGAGCAACAGCAGCTGTCACTAAGACACCCACGATGTATAGCACCAGAGCATTTGGGACGTGTAGCAGTGCTAATCGCTGTGGTTTCTTTATATGATAATAATTAGTGATGACATATCACTGTCACTGCACCAATCTCCCGCTATACCCACCAGATCACTGAACTATTTGTCGCATTGCAGAGCCACCCTGCTGGTTAGGGACGTTATATATACTGACACTGCCGCTTCCTTCCAAGAACTCTTGCAGCATTGGTTTTAATTTTTTACCTCAGACTGTAAGAATGCACCATCTCATATTGGCAAGGCTGTTACTCAAATCTTACCAAATTTGATGGCTTCTGTTTTCCTCCTGCCAGATGTTACCACTTCCTGGTTACTGACAGCCTGTCCTTCTGATGATGCTGCTTTTCCTGCCCACAGCCCTCCCTCCCTCCCCGCCAACTCATGTCTCTTTCTGGCCTTGTCAGTCATTTCAGACCTGTTGCTGACGTGATTCATAAAAGAAAGCAAGATTTGCATTTCATAAGATCAGAACATCCCAAAGTGCTTTAAAGTGCTTTACAAGTGAAGTCACTGTTGCAATGTAAGAAACACAGCAACCAATTTGTCTTTTTTAAAAATTTATTTAGGGGATGTGGGCGTCGCTGGCGAGTCCAGCATTTCTTGCCCATCCCTAATTGCCCTTGATTAGGTGGTAGTGAGCTGTCTTCTTGAACCACTGCAGTCCATGTGGTGTAGGTACACCCACAGTGCTGTTAGGAAGGGAGTTCCAGGATTTTGACCCAGTGACATTGAAGGAACAGCGATATATTTCCAAGTCAGGATGGTGTGTGGCCTAGAGGGGAACTTGCAGGCGGTACTGTTCCCATGCATCTGCTGCCCCTGTCCTTCTGGATGGTAGCGGTCGTGGGTTTGGAAGGTGCTGTCTAAGGAGCCTTGGTGAGTTGCTGCAGTGCATCCTGTAGATGGTGCACACTGCAGCCCACCGTGCATCGGTGGCGGTGGGAGTGAATGTTTGTGGAAGGGGTTCCAATCAAGAGGGCTGATTTTATCCTAGACGGCGTCAAGCTTCTTGAGTGTCATAGGAGCTGCACTCATCCAGGCAAGTCAAGGGTATTCCATCACTTGTGCCTTGTAGATGGTGGACAGTCAAGAGGTGAGTTACTCAGCACAGGATTCCTAGCCTCTGACCTGCTCTTGTAGCTATTGTATTTATATGGCTAGTCCAAATTATCTGTTTTTAGTGATGTTTGTTAAGGGATACATGTTGGGACATCTGGAATAACACCCCTGCTCTTCTTCAAAATAGTGTCATAGAATATTTTACGTCCACCTGAGAGGGCAGACGGTGCCTGGCTTTAATGTCTCATCAGAAAATTAATAACTCCGACGCTGCAACACTCCCTCAGTTCTACACTGGAAGTATGATTTTGTGCTCAAGTCTCTGGAGTAGGCCATGAACCAACAAAGCTCTAATTCAAATGAGAGATAGCTGTTAAAGAACCATGGCTAACACCTACAGTATGTGACACCACTTCTTGTCTCTGCAGCTGTGTTTATGTGTGCTGCAACACTGGCCTCTGGGCGGAGTGGGGGGGTCCACGGGGGCCACTTCTTGCAAATGCACAGTGTAGTGTGTTAGCAGGCTGAATTAAAGTGAAGTTGACTTGACACAAACTGACAATAAAGTTCAAATTATCCATTTTCAGAATTGTGCAGTCATTAACTAGTTCCAAGTTCTTGAATCTAATCTATCATTTATTAACTGTTCCCTCTGTAAAGCACGCTTCTGACAATTCAGTAAGATCAGCTGACCTTAGGGCCATTGTCTATGCATAGTGGCTTAACTTATGTTACTCCCTTTTCACAACTCCAACAGCCAAAGGAAGACATCTGAATATTTGGGGCTACAATACACATCAGAACCATTAGTTACATAGAATCGTACAACACAGAAGCAGGCCATTCGGCCCATTATGCTCCTCGACCAAGTGAGCCAACTAGTTCCAAAAACTTTGCTCTTTTCCCATAGTCTTCAAGTAAACATAGAAACTAGGAGCAGGGGTAGACCATTAGGCCCTTCGAGCCTGCTCTGTCATTCATTATGATCATGGCTGATCTCTATCTCAAAGCCATATTCCTGCTTTCTCTTCATACCCCTTGATGCCCTTAATATCCAAACATTTATCAATTTCTTTCTTGAACATACTCAGTGACCTGGCCTCCACAGCCTTCTGTGGTAGAGAACTCCATAGGTTGACTACCCTCTGAGTGATGAAGCCTTTCCTCATCTCAGTCCTAAACGGCCTGCCCCGTATCCTGAGACTGTGGCCCCTGGTTCTAGACTCCCCAACCAGGGGAAGCATCCTCCCTACATCCAGTCTGTCTAGCCCTGTTCGAATTTTGTACGTTTCAATCAGATCCCCTCTCATTCTTCTAAACTCTAGTGAATACATTCCCAGTCGAACAAATCTCTCCTAAAACGACAGTCCTGCCATCCCCGGTATCAGCCTAGAGAACTTTCACTGTGCTCCCTCTATGGCAAGTATATCCTTTCTTAGGTAGGGAGACCAAAACCACACACAATACTCCAGGTGTGGTCTCACCAAGGCCCTGTATAACTGCAGTAAGACATCCCCACTTCTGAACTCAAATCCTCTTGCAATGAAGGCCCACACACCATTTGCCTTCCTAATTGTTTGCCGCACCTGCTTGTTTACTTTCAATGACTGGTGTACAAGGATGCCCAAATCCCTTTGTAAATGCACATTTCTCAATATATCACCATTTAAATAATACTCTGTCCTTCTGTTTTTCACACCAAAGCGTATAACCTCACATTTATCCACTTATACTGCATTAGCCATGTGTTTGCCCACACACACACAACTTGTCTAAATCACCCTGAAGCCTGCTTGCACCCTCCTCACAACCCCACCCAGTTTTCTGTCATCAGCAAACTTGGAAATATTGCATTTGGTTTCCTCATCCAAGTCATTTATACATATCGTGAATACCTGGGGCCCGAGCACTGATCCCTGTGGTACACCACTAGTCACCGCCTGCCATCTGGAAAAACACCCATTTATTCCCACTCTCTGTTTCCGGTCTTTCAACCAATTCTCAATGCATGCCAGTATATTACCTCCATCCCATGTGCTTTAATTTTGCCCACGAGCCTCTTGTGTGGGACCTTGAAATCCCAATACACCACATCCACTGGTTCTCCCTTATTTATTCTACTAGTTACATCCTCAAAAAATTCCAGTAGATTAGTTAAGCATGATTTCCCTTTCATAAACCCATGCTGACTTTATCTAATCCCGTTAATGCTTCCCAAGTGTTCTGTTACCATGTCTTTTATAATAGACTCTAGCATTTTCCCCACTACTAATGTTAGGCTAACTGGTCTGTAATTCACTATTTTTTCTCTCACTCCTTTTTTAAATAGTGGGGTTACATTTGCCACCCTCCAAACTGTAGGAGGTGCTGCAGAGTCTATAGAAATTTGGCAGATGACCACCAATGCATCCAATATTTCCAAGGCCAAGTATTTATCCAATATACTTTTGAAAGTTCTTATTGAATTTGCTTCCTGCCAGTTTGCCAACTAGTTTAAATCTATGACCTCTGGTCACTGATCATTCGGTCACTCAAGTCAATTCCTCTTTATTTACATTCTCATCAAATGTGCCCTTAAGATTCACTGCCCAAGGCAATGGCCCCAGATTCTTCAGTCCCTACCTGACGTCTTTCATACCTGCCGCCATTCTTGTAGACTTGTCGGTATTCTCTGTAAGGTCGTGCTGACCAACCTAAGGGTTTGGTTCCCAGAATTGGCTACAATATTCCAGCTGTAGTCTTCCGGTATTCTGGGTTTATAATTTTTTAGTGTAATTTCCTTGCTTTTGTACTCAATACAAGGCAAAGGCCCCAGATTCTTCAGTCCCTACCTGACGTCTTTCATACCTGCCGCCATTCTTGTAGACTTGTCGGTATTCTCTGTAAGGTCGTGCTGACAAACCTAAGGGTTTGGTTCCCAGAATTGGCTACAATATTCCAGCTGTAGTCTTCCGGTATTCTGGGTTTATAATTTTTTAGTGTAATTTCCTTGCTTTTGTACTCAATACCTCTATTTATACAGCCAAGAATCCCTTAAACTATTTTAATAGCTGTATCAACTTCATTTGCCACCTTCCAAGATTCATGTACATATGCTCTCAGACCTCTGCTCCTGCATCAATTGTACTATATAGCTTATATTGCCTCTCCTCCTCCTTCCTGAAAAAACGAATCAGGTGACAATTCTCTGCATTTATCTTAATGTGCCATGTATCTGTTCATATCACTAGCTTATGGAGTCTTTTTCTGTCTTCCTCACTGCTTACTACATTTCTGAGTTTTATACCATCTGCAAATTGGAAATTCTGTCCTGGACACCCAAGTCCTGGCTACGAATACATAGTAGTGGCTCTACTGCGGACCCCTGGAGACCACCACCATGTACTGCCCTCCAGTCTGAACAACAATCAATCATTCACCACTGCTTTTTACTTTCTGCCCCTCAATCAATCACATATGCACTCTGTCACTGTCCTTTAATCCTGTGGTCTTTATCACTGCTAACGAGTCTATTATGTGGTGCTTCATCAAATAACTTTTGAAAATCCATAGAACCATATACTATCCTCATCAACCCCCTCTTTTACTATATGCAAGAAGCTACAATTCCATCAGAACCATCACCCGGGGGGTTCGTTCATAATGTGCCACAGTCCAAGCAAAATTTCTGTTCCCTCTCAGTCTTACTGCAAGCGATAGTGATCAGATCCAGCAAATAGATCACAGGAGGAAAGGGGGGCCCAGGCTAAACAATGAAGCATCAAAGAGCTACTGTGTACAGTTCTACACTGTGGTGCAGCTCTAACAACTCAAAAAATAGTTTTGTTTGCCCTTGTGCCTGGGCATTCAAAGTTACTGTACTATATCCTGGTTACATTTTGTGGAGGAGGCCGTTTCCAGGAATCGAGCTGGGTGACAAATTCGGTACTGAAGCACATCCCTCAATGAGAAAGTTCACTGGCTGCTGACAGCAAGGGATTCAGGGTAGAGGAATTTCCCGGTCCCATTGGCGTCGGGCATCCTGGTGGGTGTGTTGGGGGGGGGGGGGGGGGTGGGTGGTGGTGGAGGGAGGACAATATGACGAGAGGACCAAAAATTGGCATCACACTGGCACGAAAGCGCAGCAGGGTCATCTGATGGTGTCCGCCATGGCGGAACGCCAACCCCGCTGGAGGCTGGCGTGAACCTTCTTTGCACCCGACTAATGGCCCGACTGGAATCACCCACCCTCCCCGCCCCCTCCCCACACTCCCCCAACCCCCAATGCCATATTTACCATTACACCGGCAGGAAAACACACCGACCCAGAACATATCTGGGCAAGAGTGACATACAGCTGTCGGGACTTACCGCGAGGGCCTTGCTCAGATCATGGATATCCGAGGAGCTGAAGATGCTGGAGCCCGACAAGTACTGGGCCCTGGAGGAACACGTGCATCGCATGCTGGGTGGTTTCTCATGGACGTGGCCCTGCTGCGAAGCAGCTCACGGAAGATGGGAGGTCTCTGGTGATGTTTGGGGCCTGTTTTGGAATATCACGGTCTTGGACGTGGGCTGCGATGGATGATCGGCAATGTGGGGGAAAGGACGGTCCAGCTGTGAATGGGAGAGGAAGGTGTACCAGGGTGGGCTGGCAGGGGAAGGTCTAGGTTTGACTGGGAGAGAAAGGTGTACCAGGCTGGGGTGAGGTGGGGGGTGTGAGGTTGGTGGGGTGAGGGTGGGGATCGAAGGTAACAGGAGGGTGAATTTGGGAGGTTAGGGATGATGGTGTCGGGGGTATGAAGTTGGGAGCAGGGAATGAAGATGTCGGGAGGTGAGGTTGGGTGGGGATGAAGTTGTCAGGTGGGCTGAGGTTGAGAGGGGAGGAGGGAGGAGGGAGGATGGGGAGAATGGTTTAATGGGCAGGAAAATGAGGCAAGTGGGGAGTTAAGTGTAAGTGAGGAGGGAGCTGTAAGGGAAGGAGTTCAGAGGGGGGAAGGAGTGAGGGGGAGGAACGAGTCCTGGGGGAGGGAGGAGTGTGGGGAGGGGGAAGGAGTCCAGAGGGAGGAAGGTTTCTCGGGAAGGGAGGAGTAAGGATGGAGGAGGGAGTAAGGGTGGAGGAGGGAGTAAGTGGGGGGAATGTCCAGGTTAACATGCAGAGGGGTCTGTGGAGTCAATGACTTCTACCTGGGTAGTGAATTGAGGTGGGCATGGTAGGAGGGAATGGGGAGTATGTGAGAAAGTAGAGTGGGCAGGGAGGGTGAGGGAGTGATGGTAGTGGTAGAAGAGATGGTGACGGTGGTTGGTCGGGACTCGGAGGCAGACGTGAACCCTGGAGGTGGGAAGGAGGAGGTTGGGGAGGTCAATGTGGATGGGGTAGGATTCTCAGGAAGATAGGGAATGTGCACATTCACCTGGACATCCTGGGAAGCAAAGGGTTTGGGTTGATATGTGATGGTGGGGAGGTGGAAGGTGATGCCAGGAGTTTGACAGCAATGAAGGAAAGAACATGGGTGACTGGGGGGGGGGGGGGGGGGGGAAGGATGGAGAGGTTTATGAGAATCTTGACTACGACCATGATTTTCAAATTGTAAGTGAGTGGAGCCTTGTGTTGGGTGGTGACAGGATCTGCATGGGAGTGTGATCAGTGGGTGGGTGGACATGCAGGTCAGCTCAGATAGACAACTGAAAGAGAACCCCAGCAGGCAGCAATGAAAATCATCGGGACATTGAGATGAGAGTGATGGAGGAAGGATCTGCCTGCATAGGACACGAGTGCTTGCAAGAGGCTCTGAAAGGCTCTGCCACACACACACACGCACACACGCACACACACACACACACACTTACTTTTCCCTCCAGAAGCACTCATGGTCCAGCTGTTTGCAGCTGAACTGCTAGTGGGGTGGCAGGGGGGATGCAGTGGGAGGACTGGTGGAGCCTGTCAATGAAGCCAAAAGACAACATTACACATCATTCAGTGAACGTGAATATATTTTCAGATCAGAATCTCTTAACTTTTCTAGGCCTAACACTTCTAGGCGCTGCCCTGACATCCGCAGCAGGGGTGGAGACAGGCTGTGCAATGCTTGGTCCTGTTGCCTCTGATGACTTTGGCGTGCATCCTCTGGAGAGCCGAAGTCTTGAGGGCCCCCAGCTTGCTTTGACTGTCCTCCTGTGGCACAGTTGCTCCCTCTGTGGTTACTGAGGATGAGGCTGAGGGGGTCACAAAGAGGACTCGGGGGGAGAGGACAGCCTCTGAGATTCCTGGGTGGATGAGCCTGGGGTGTCCAGCTGCCACTCCTCCTCCCTTCAGGTGCCCAAGGGCCCCAGCCTGAGTGCTTGAGGGGAAGGAGCATCAAGGTGGCCAGTTTCCCTCAGCTCCATTCAGATCCTCACCTCCAGCCAAGAGGACACCTCCTCCATTGAAGAACTGGTAATAAGCAGCCTGGAAGACCCGTCACAGCGCTTACCCACACCCTCCACCAGCTCAGAGACACACTACTCGATGGGACCTAGATCCATACCTAGAGCAGGCTTGGGTTCAGCATCTGGTGGTTACCATGCAGACACGTGTCCGCAGCAGGAGGAGGCAGGTTCATCCGAGCTCCCCGGCACTCGGAGGGCTGCTGGGGAAGAGGCATCTGTGAGGTCCCAGTCAGATGATGAGCCTCTGGATTCGGCCTCCCAGCTCATCATGGAGAGTCAGCAGAAGGCGGGTAAACATCGCGCAGAGCTGTTGGAAGCCCTCAACAGAGTGGCATGTGAGTCGGAGGAGTACATCCACCTGTTCTCTGATGAAGTGGTGCCCACATTTGCACTTATGGAAGTCTCCATGATGAGGATGGCGGATGCCATGGAGAGGCTGGTGCAGCAGGGTGTGGAGATACAAGCAGACCTGCACTCCATCGTGGAAGCCATGGGCGAGTTTCCTGCAGTGGCAATGGGGAGGGAGAATGTTTACCCTCTTAGAATATTTCAAGCTAAATTTTAATATACTTGGGGGAGTCAGTGGCACGATGGTAGTGTCACTGGACAAGTCATCCAAAGGCCTAGGTGCCCCCCTCAATCTGGCTTCAAATCCCACCATGTCAGCCGGTGGAATTTAAATTCAAATAAGAAACCTGGAGTGAAAAGCTAGTCACAGTAAATGGTGATCACAAAACCATGGCTGATGGTCATAAAAACCAACTGGTTCACTGATGTCCTTTAGGGAAGGGGATCTGCCATCCTTGTCTGTTCTGGCCTACAAGTAAGTCCAGACCCAGAGCAATGTGGTTGACTCTTAAATGGCCGAGCCAGCCACTCGGCTGAAAGGCAATTAGGGATGGGTAACAAATACTGGCCTTGTCAGTAGCGCCCACTTAAAGAAAAAAAATCCTCAGACGATTCAATGTTTAGAATGTGGTTTGATAATGGACTGAAGTTATACCAATGACAGTACATTTTGGGAAAACTTCTATCGATAGGATACATACGGAGAAAGTATTTCCTCTGGTGGGGGAAGCAAGAATATTACCTTAAAATTTAGTGCTGGGCTGTGCAGGAGGAAAATCAGGAAGAACTTTTCCACACAGAAGGGCAATGGGAATCTGATACCCTCTCTCCCAAAAGCCTGTCGATGCTGGAGATAATTGGAGCATTCAACTCCAATTGAGATTTCTAATGGGCAAGGATATCAAGGGAAATGGGGAAAACGTGGACAAGCAGGAAGGGCCGAATGGCCTCCTCCAGTTTCATATGTTCTTGGTGCCAACCTCACAGAGCAATCAGGCAGGATGTGAACTTGTCAGGTTAATGACTGCTCCAGTCAACTTGGAGCCAGTGTGAAGGTGCAGTGCGGCTACAGCGTGGAATGGGTCAAGTCACACTTCTTTTTTCCCCCCTTCACTCTTTCGCGGGATATGGGTGTCACTGGCGAGGTCAGCACATGTTGCCCATCCCTAGTTGCCCTTGAGCTGAGTGGCTTGCTCAGCCATTTCAGAGGGCGGTTAAGAGCCAACCACATGGCTGTGTGTCTGGAGTCACATTGAGGCTGGGCCAGGTGAAGGGCTGCAGACCAGACCGAATTTTTGCAAAAAAATCGACAATGGCTTCACAATCACTAAGACTGAACATAACTGCATATTTCTGATTTATTCATTGAACTCAAACTCCACCAGCTGCTGCCATGGGCTTTGAACCCATGTCCTCAGAGAATTCGCCTAGGCCTGTGGATTACTTGGCCAGTCATATTTACCCACTGCACCACCCTCTCCCCATACATGAAAAAGGTGATCTCTTCTCGATTCATATTTTTCTTAGCGTACTTAAAGTGAGTAAGATTTCAGCTTCAGCAGTCAGTGGTTTACAGCAGTGGAACATTTTGTACATGACCTTTTGAGACAACATATAGGGCATAACAGCTCAGAGGCTGATATATCTGATGTGATGAGGCACTGCGAGAGGTTCTCATATCTGTCCTGCTCAGTCACCTATCCCAAGTGCTAAAGCTCTTCCATTCGGGTTCTCAGTAGCCAGAGGCTTTGTGACTCTCACGTGATATATACGTGCAGCTCAGTGACAGTAGAAGCTTCCTGTTGAACCCAAAGTCTTGTTTCTCAATTTACTGAAACCACAGTTAAAGTGCATTGCTGCAACTGTGCAGGCAGTTACGTAATAAGTGAATGGGTGGTGGTTTCTGATCTGAATCAGGAGGCAAGGGCCATGAATTAAAGACCCTGCTGTTCTCCTTAGAGCAGAGAAGACACGGAGACCTGAGGGAGGTTTTGAAAAATCACACAGGGTTTATACAGAGTTAATAAAGAGAAACTGTTCGCAGTGGCTGAAGGGTTGATAAGCAAGGAGCACAGATTTAAGGTGAATCAAAGACGATGTAAGGAAAGATCTTTTTAAGCGATGTGTAGTTAAGATCTTCAATGCACTGGCAGTGAAAATACATTTAATAGCAGCTCTCAAAATGGAACTGGATAAATATTTTCTTTTATTTATCCACAGGATGTGGGCTTTGCTGACTGGGCCAGCATTTATTGCCCATCCCTAGAAGCCCCTGAGAAGGAAGTGGTGAGCTGCCATCTTGAACCGCTGCAGTCCATGTGGTGTAGGTACTAATCCTACCCCCCAAATAGTCATCTATGTCATTTATATAAATGACAAATAATAGGGGACCAAGCACAGATCCCTGTGGTATGCCACTGGACACTGGCTTCCAGTCACTAAAGCAGCCTTCTGTCATCACTCTCTGTCTCCTATAACTAAACCAATTTTGAATCCACCTTATCAAATTACCCATGTGCATTTGCCTTCTTTATAAGTCTCCCATATGGGATCTTGTCGAAGGCTTTGCTGAAATCCATATAAACTACATCAACTGCACTACCCTCATCTACACACCTGGTCATCTCAAAAAATTCAATCAAATTTGTTCGGCATGACCTCCCTCTGACAAAGCCATGCTGACTATCCCTGATCAAACCTTGCCTCTCCGAGTGGAGATAGATTCTCTCCTTCAGAATTTTCTCCAATAGTTTCCCTACCACTGACATGAGACTCACTGGCCTGTAGTTCCCTGGCTTATCTCTACAACCCTTCTTAAATACATGTTCTCCAGTCCTCTGGCACCTCCCCCGTGGCCAGAGAGGAATTAAAAATTTGGGTCAGAGCCCTTGCGATCTCCTCCCTTGCCTCCCTCAGCAGTCTGGGACACAAATCATCCAGACCTGGACCTGGAGACTAACTCAGTTGTTCTTTGTAAGCATTGTGCAGAGTTAATAGGGCAAATTATCTCCTTCTGCAATATACTATTCTATGCTTCTATAACATGTACAGCACCTTATATGACCTCAGGATGTCCCAAAGCATTTTCAATCAATAGAGTATTCAATGCCGAAATGGAAAGAGATTTGAGCACAGTAATGCCCCACTAACAGAAATAATAGGATCACAGAATAATACAGCACAGGAGGAGGTCATACAGCTTACATCAGCTCTTTGAAAATGCCGCCCAATTAATCTCATGCCCCTCGCCTGTCATCATGGCAATGCAAATCTTTCCAATTCAAACATTTATCCAATTCTCCTTTATAAGTTATTATAGAATCTGCTTCCATCATGCTTTCAGGCAGTGCATTCCAGATCACAACAATTTAGTACTGAATTTGATAAACCTCAAATCTATATCCTCCCGTCATTGATCCTTCTGCCACTAGAAACAGTTTCTCCTTGTTTACTGTATCAAATCCCATTATCAATTTCAAATGCCTCTGTCAAATCTCCTCTTAACCTTCTCTTCGCATATCTGAAGTCCCTTATTTCTGGTGCCATTCTCATAAATGTTTGCTGCACCCTCTCCCAGGCCTTGGCATCCACCCTAAAGGGCTGTGCCCACATTCAGCAAAATAGCCCTGCTGGGGCTGAATCAGCGTTTGAAAAAGTTTGGGCGTAGCTTCCTTGCTTGTGGACTCGTTAGCTTCTGTTTTTAAAGTCAAAAACCTGATTTTGATTTTAACAGCCTTCTTAACTTGTCTTGCCACCTTCTGAGATATGTGTACTTTTCACATGTTTGTCTGTTCCTGCATCCCTTCGAAATTTTAAGATTTGCATCCGCTCTTTCTTGCGATCGAGATGAATCCCTTCACAATTCTGTGCATTACATTTAACCTGCCATGTATCTTCCCAATTCACCATGCTGTCTCTGTCTTCCTGAAGTCTGTTACTATCTTCCTCATGGGTCTGCTACTTTTGAGTTTCGTGCCATCTGCATATATTGGAAATATGTCCTGTGCACCCAAGTCCAGGACAGTGATATATATCAAAAAGTGCAGTGCTCCTAATATTAAGCTCTGGAGGACATTACTGTAGACATCCCTTCAATCTGCACAACAGTCATTCACCACTATTCTCTGATTTCTGTCCCTTAGTCAGTTTCATACCAATGCTAGTTACATAATGGACTTGTGCGTTCATATACACAACATCAACCACACTACCTTCATCAATCCTCTCTGCTACTTCATCAAAGAACTCAATCAGTCAAACACAATGTGCGTTTAACAAATCCACGTTGGCTACCACGTATTAACCATTTTTCCCCCCCCCCGCCCAAATGATAGTTACTTTTGTTCTGGATTATTGTCTCCAAATGTGTCTGTCCCACTCCCTGTCTGACTTCTCTGTCCTTGCCCTCCTATGGTGCTCCAATGAAGCTCAACATAAGCTCAGAGAACAGCACCTCATTTTCAATTAGACACTTTACAACCTTCAAAACTCCACATTGAGTTCAACAATTTCAGAACATAATCACCGCTTCCATTTTTTCAGATACAAGGTGCTGGCCGCCACTCATTCTGTTGCTGCCAATCACATCTCCTCTAGTCCCATCTTTTATTTCTTTACTTCTCTCATCACCATTCCTTTTTGCCCTGCATCATTATCACTTTTGTTACTTAACCTCTACTGCCTATTACCCTATCTCAGATTTTCTGTTTTGCTCTCTTTCCTCCCCTGACTCATTTCCTTGTCTTTGTTTCAGCTCAATAACTGTAATGTCATTAATTTCTTCCAGTTCTGATAAAAGATTATCGACGCTGAACCTTTAACTTCATTTTCCTCTCTCTCTATAGATGTTGTCTGACCTCTTTATTTCTGCTACAGCAGTCATAGCATTTTGCTTTTGTTTTATGTTAAATGTCACATTCATAATGTGTTTGGGGTGCGAAACTTGTCAGGTGCAATGTAAGCTGGGATCAATAAAGCGTTGCACATACATGGGAAATAACATTTGCATGAAGCACAGTTCTTGCATTGGATACAATGCTTGTACCGGGCATTTATGTAGATGGGGTACTCTGTTTCTGCTGCACCTGTGTGGGGGATCATGCTTGTATGGATGACAGTGCAGTGGGCATCAGTGGGTACATGGAGAATTGGTGCATGCACAGCACAGCCTACCTAGCAAACTGCTGATGAGCAAGGAGCAGGTTCGTGCATTCACACTACGTGCTTCCGCAGAGAGTGTTAAAGCACGTGTTGCCTCACACTTCAGCACAATCCTGAACCAACGTTAGAGACATTTCATAACCCAGTCTGCCTGTGTTGGCCATGCTGATGTGTCAGCAAAAGTTAATTTGCGGTGGGTGGGGGTGGGAGGTGGTGGTAGGAATGATTTGGCATTCTGCATAGAGAGTTACTGGGTCTTGAAGGGAAGGTGGAGCACATAGAAACAGGGCTGAGGGCATTGGGCTCAGCTCCAAGGACAGCCTGAATTAATGCGCTCCAAAAACCATGCTTAATGCCAAGTGCAGAGATCAACAGAGAATGTTTCTGGTGCAGGACCTGCTATCTCAGCAGCATTGGCAACTTTAAAAAAAATTACTTTGTATTTCACAGCTTGTGGTGGAAGATTAAAGATGTGATAATGGCAAAAGCTCATGAAATGCACTTCTAGCGCATTCCATTCCTTGCTCATCCCTTAAGGGAACCCTTGCACTGGATAATAATCTCCTTCCCCTTCTTTACATGCCAAAAGTCATCGTGTTCACTAGCCTCATGCATGTGGAGGTGGCCCTCATTGTAGAGGTACTGGAGTAGCCTCCATGACTGGCCAGACTCTGCTGCTCAGATGCTCCCTCTGTCAGAGAGGTCGAGAAGGCCAACGATGATGATGGTGCCCATGAGGGGGGGGGTCAACCCAACCTACCCAACTCCCTACCCAATCCCCCCCTCCCCTACACTCCCCTGGCCAGGCCTGAATAGCTTGTGAACTGGCAACCCATCCCAACTCTACCTGACAACCCCTGCTCCTCCCCTCGCCCTATCCTCTTGGTGATATCCTCAGCCCTTGGCTTGTACTCCACATGGCTTGAGGGGATCACCAGCTGGACACAACTGGCATCCCCTCTAAACAGCCCTGCACCATCAGTGCTATTAACTGGTGCATGGTAGATGGTGTGACCTGTATGTTAAGCATGTCAGTGCACAGTTGGAGCATGCACTCCGAGTGCAGGCTCTCAATGAGTTTCACCACAGTCTCAAAATCCTAGCACAACTCTTGGGTGACTATACAACTGCGCCCCCATCCTCCCGATTCCCCTCTCGCCCCTCTGATGCCCGTTCCTTGTCCCCCAACTCCCCTCTCGACACCCTGGCTCCCCCAACCCCGGTATTGCCCTGACCTGACCTGACTAACCCCCACCACCTGATACCCCTGAGGACCACCATGACATCCCTGTATTCCCTCCAACCCAACCTGACTAGCCCCCACCACCCAACTCCTGACCCAATCCCCCATCCCTGACACTCCCCTAGCCAGACCTGGCGAGCTTGCGGCCTGACAACCCACCCAACTCCACCTGACAACACATACTCCTCTCCTCACCCTTCCACAATGCACAATATTCCAGATGAGGTCTCACCAAGGCTGTAATCAATTGCACCAAGGCCTCTTTAATCTTACACTAAATCTCTCTTGCAATCAAGGCCAACTTGCCAGTTGCTTCCTGACTTCCTGACTACACCCGCAGGTTAGATTGAAAATACTTTTGAACAAGGGCAGCCAGGTCTGTCTGGCCATCCGCAGTTCTCCATTCTCTCAACATCCAGGAAAGACCCTAGTTTTCCATTCTCCGAACCATAGTTACGCTTGTGCTTCACACCCTCACTCTTCATCTACAGTACTCACTTTGCCTGTTTAACTCTCCTTGAGGGCTCTTTGCATCCTTCCTGCATCTCACATTAGGACAACAGCAGCAGGAGATGTAATGACTTTGCTGCATAGAGCTCAGAGTCTGGAATCTGATGGACTGCATGATGTGTGCCTAGGCCACACAATCAGGAACGACAGCCCATGCTTAAGCATCATGTCAGAATAATCAGAGATTACAGTGCTGACGATGTGAGACAAGTGTCCCGATTGTTAGACGTAATCAGAATCCGATGGAGGAATCCTAAATACCTGCGACTATTGAAGCAGCTGGCAGCAAAATAAGAATGCAGCAAACTTGCTAACAGTGCAAGTGAACATGTATTTAAAAACCTGAAAAATCTCTGCAGTGGCTGGACATCCATACCACCTACATGCCTTCAAAACTTCATTAACTTTCTTTTCCTACCACTGGACGAATCCCTGGCCTTCCTGGCGCTCCTCCTCCCTATGGGTGTATGATCAGACCTCCCTGACTCCTTGAAGAGATGGGGCAACTGGAGGGAGGTCAAGGTCCCTCATTCCCCTCTTGCCTAGCCACTGCTGCACTGCGAGTGTGATGCAAGTCCAAGCGCATATTTGACAGCCACTGCATTTTCTCCTGGACCTGGCTCTCCAAGGCAGTCGTCACCCTTTCCATGGAAGAAGCCCAGCGCTCGCCTGCTGGAGCCCTGACAGTGGGCAGAGCTTGGATGTCTCCTCCATCTTTTGCGCTAGCCTGTGCATGTCCTCTGGCATACAGTTGCCATAGGTAACATATTGTGAGCTTCTGTCAATCACTTGCGCCTTCAGTCTTTCATTTGGAGAGAAGGTTAAAGACAACAATGGATCCAGGGCTCAATGCTGCCTTTTAGAGGGTCCTACTGCAATGGAGGAGATGAAGGGTGGAGAGGCAATGCTGAGCACAGCTCCAGGAGGAGGCCCTGTCTGAGGGCCAGGGCCAAGGGGAGCCAGAGCAAGAACAAGAGGGTCAAGAGGAGAGCCCCAGACAATGGAGACTCACCAGGCCTAAGGTTTGCCGAAGGAGACTCTTATATTTACAAATGAGTGAGAGACAATGCAGGGCACGTCTGCACTTGTCCTGAGCTCTGGTAGTTCACATCTACTAGATTCTTCGTGAGGGCCTGAAGCCCTGGAGTTGGAGGCTAACCCCTACCCACGGCTTTAAAGGTGGCCACTGCGCTCAATTTTTTACCTGCGGGTTATTCCAGAGATCCACAGAGGACCTCTGCAGACATGTCGCAGTCCACAACATACAGATGCATCAAGGAGGTCACAGGTGTCATAGACGGGACATGGCCATAGTTCTCCTAGCCCCCAGTGCTATTCCATTTCACCTGAAGAGATGTCCAACCGGTTACATCGAGAGCTAGTCCTGCATTAACACTTGCACTTTCTCGCCTCATGGTTCACTAGGCCGTGATCTCTAAGAAAGTCAGCAGCGTCCTCTGTATGCATTCACTCTGGGAAGTGAGAGTCCACTCAGCAACAAGAAGGCTGGCGAAACTGGGGAAGCAGTCGTCCCCACAAAAATGAGAAACTAGGACGGGTAGTGAAATGGGGAACAAAATTACCTGGAAAATCTCAGCAGGTCGGTGGAGAAGAAAAGAGTTGACATTTCGAGTCCTCATGACCCTTCAACGGAACTGAGTGAATATTAGGAGAGGTGAAGTGGTTGGAGATCTCTTCCTCCAGGTCTTGTCCTTTGGCATGCCTCTAGGGGGACACAACTGCCTCTATTCCTTCTGAACTGCCCTTAGACAACGGTGTTTCATGAGGAAGAAGGGTTCCAAGCACTTAAATCTCATATTTTTAATAAAGATTTTTAAAAAGCCCTGACACCACACGAGGGTCAGAATCTCTCTTCAGTGAGCTTCAAATGACATGAATGTGAATCTCACCGACTTATTCACAGGATGACTAGACTTTGAGATAAGAGGATTCAAATGTACATAATCAGAAGGCCTTCACTCTACCAAGCCATTCACTTAAACATCTAATGTATTCACAACAGTGCAATATTTTCACAGTGGTAGCACCCCAGTGACTCAAAAGTGATTTCAATATTTCTTAATTTTCCTAAGCCCACTGCTACTCCTGGGTGTAGCCCCAACATCCGCAGCAGAGGTGGATGGGGCTGACTGCTTCAGCCTGATGTCTGCGATGACATCTTCTGGTGCTCAAGGCCCAGAGTGCCCTGGCCTGATGAGGGTCTCCCACTCAGGGGCAGATGCACCCTCCTTGGCCTGACCAGCTGAAGTGGATGGGGTCACAGGCAGAGAGGACGCTGAATGGCTGCACACCCTTGGAGCCTCCTGTGGGTGCCTGAGGGTCCTGCCCTGACCCCTTGAGGAGAAGGTGTACTTGGACGAATGTCAAGAGGCCTTGTCCCTCTGTCGTATCTTGAGGTTACCCACCAAGGTATGTGGCTATGGAGAACTGGGGCTGAGTGCGAATCCAGCAAAAACTACTGGGCCAAGGTCCCCATGGTGGTTGCCAACCTTCCCGTGGTGACCTCATGGCATTGGCATGTTGGCACCATGGCATCAGGCAGAATGCGGACTGACTCCTCCATCCTTCACTCCAGTCTGAGTGACAGCCAGAATCTCTGCCGGTTGTTGTATCTCCAGCACTGAGCCGGCAGCCGCTCGCAGAGGCTCATCATCAGACTCGGACTGAGCGGGTGGCTGGTCTCCAGCAGCTCACCGAGTGCCAGAGACATGGGCTGTCCCTGCCTCCGGCTGCTGCGGGGACGTGCCAGTGAGGTGTTCCACAGTAAGTGAGCCCGAGCCTAATGTAGAACCATGCTCCACCGAGGTGTGTGTCTCTGCACTGGTGGAGGATGTGGGCGAGTACATTGACTTTTCTTCCAGAGCTTCTTCTTCTGACCTGGCCCTGGGGGCTGGGGTTTATCATGGGCACCCTTGTGGGCTTCGACCTGCTGGTGCCTATCAGATAGAGAACAGCGCTTCAGTTGATGAGCATGTGGGATATAAACCTATATGTGACTTACTGTGATTGGCGGGAAGTGATGAACCGATGGTGCTGTGATCTGTACTTGGTTTCTGAGACTATCCAATCTCCCCTTCCCCACAGGAGTGGTCCCTTTCTGCCCCAACGAGCCTGGTGAAAGCCTCCACGAACTTACCAAGGGCAATTATCTCGGCCGTGCCTCCCCCAGCTCTGCGCTCTTTCCCACCTGTCGTGTGCAGCCTTGCCCTGGATGAAGACAAAAGAAAGGCAGGTGATGGGAAGGGGTGGAGCAGAGGCTGGGAAAGATGCATGTCCCCTGTGTGTGGTGAGCCCTCCCCCAGAAGGGGCAGAGGATGGAGTGTGAGCAGCACGATAGATGAGGTGGTGGTGATGTGAAAGTTTCCATGAGACAATCAGTGTTGATATGTGTCCCCCCGCTAATGGTTGAGTAAGGTCCATGAAGAGAGGAGCCCTTTGAGTGCATGATGTCATGATGAGAGTTTGATATTGGAGGGAGGTGAAGGATGACTTACCTTGGCGGAGCGGATCAGATCATTCATCCTCTTCCTGAGCTGGATGGAGTTTCGGATGCGGTTGCCAGTTATGCTCACACTTCCGGGCCAGAGAGGTGAGTCTGATATACTTCCTGGCACTGTCCCTGGGCTATCGGATGTTCCTATGCGCCTGCACTCCTTTACTCAAGGCCTGGATGGCCTGGTGGCTGAACCACCTGCTGCCTCCTTCATCTGCTTTGCAGAGTTCACTGTGCGTGACCCAGAGACGGATGATCTGGAGAGAGTGAGAGTGCTTGGGTGCCCGGACCTTCCACCCCGCGAGGTAATGGTGGGGAGGATGAATCAACAGCTGAGCCACTAGGTGATGCGGACAGCTACTCGCCTGGGCATGACCACCTTGATGAGCATGCATGCCTACAGCAGCTCCTGAGCCCTCCCCTGTAAGTGTTTGACAGCCAAACTGTCCTGCAACTGGTAGAACATTGGCAGAATGAAGTGGCCCCCACGTGGTGCAGTAGACACATCTCATCTGCTGCTGTGGCCTGGACCCCAAACCCCTGTCTAACAGCCCCCCCCCGTGTACTCGCACAGTTGCACTGCCTGATACCCTTATGAGTGTCACTTTGCAGTGACTACACAGCGCCACTTAACCTGGTGGAGGGCTGCAGATTGTTCACCCTTTGTCCCACACCAGAGCCAACGTTGGCACTAACCTGCACTGCTATCTCCATCCAGGCCGCCCTGGTCAGGCGGGGAGTGCCTCCTGCTGCCAACCTGGGAAGCAAGACCCCTCGCCCTTCCCGCACACTTTGGAGGAGAACCTGCAACGAGGGGCAGCTAAACAGTGAGGCCACATGTTGTCTGCTCTCAGACACCTCCAGCTGTGGAGAGATCCAAAAGTCTGGCTGCAATCTTGGCATCCGCTCATCCCTTGAGGTAACGGTGCGGGTGCCCAATTCCCACAAGATTCGCGGTGCTCCTCATGCACGCATATCTAATGAGCTGATAGGTACGAGATTGCAGGGGACCAGTCATCCCATCCCCAAACTGAAACCACCCTTGCTTCCACTCCTGCCTCCCGCTTATATTCCAGACCGGAAGATTCCGTCCAGAGGTTTCGACTCCGACCGGAAGTTTTGGGCCAGAAAAGGGGGATGGTGAATTCCTGATAAACACCTCAGTTCTAAAAAGCATCCATGTGATCTCAGGTTGCCATAGAGAGAGAAACTCAAATAGAAATTAGTTAAGGAGAAATTTATTTCTTTTCCTTTAGCTTGAGTTGTCAATTGCCTGTTGATTAATGTTTGACCTTTGTTGATTTTAGTTTGTTACAGTAAAAGTCTTAAAAGGTGAAATTTTATCCATTACTTCTGCTGGCGTTGTGAAGATTCCTTTTTTTTTAAAGGTTATCAGTGTCTACAGGGATCGTAACACTATCTATGCGCCTGGACTCCCTTAGGGAACTCCGACATGGGGGTGCACATTTACTGCAGCTGGTCTAGCTAGAACTTACTTTCCAGTGACTCCTGAGGCCCTGCATCTGTGCCCAGCTGAACAGGGCTGTCTCTGTCCTCCATCCCCCAAAGGGAATTGCCCACAACTTCCTGTTGTGAATTAACAAGTATATGGATACTTGTTAATAAGCCTTCTAAACTTGCCCTGCCACCTTCCAGTGCATGTGCACTCCTTCCCCCAGCTCTCTCTGTCCCTCCATCCTCTTTGAAATTGTACTGTTTGTTTTGCAACATCCTTCCTTGTCTTTATCCAGATGAACATTCCTGAGCACGTATCTGACTATTTCACCAGTCTATGTCTATTTCACCAGTCTATGTCCTCCTGAAGTGTGTTCCTGTCTTCCTCACAATTTGTCATGCTCAGGAATTGTGCCAACTGCAGATTTTAAAATTATGCCCTGCATACCCAACTCCTACAGCATGCCAGTGTCGTGCTCCTCACCCAGTGGCACCCTATCTCACCGCATGCTGGCAGACGATGCGCTTGTATGAAGTGGTGGTGCTCCTTGGGAGCTCAACAGTTGCTGCTCTTGGCCTGGTGACGGTGAGGGAGACGGTCTCACTGTCTTTTCATCTGCATCTGTCAGAGGCACAAGAAGAGATCATTAAAGCTAGCCTTGGAGAGCAGGAGCCTCTGCAGTGCTGAGGCTTCCCTGGCACCACTCACTATTTGTTCTGCTATCAAATAGGGTGGAGTACAAAGCTCCCCCTCAATGAGTACATTGCCCTCTCTCCTCACCATTGCCAACACGAAAGGCTCATCTTGCCATGACCAACATCCTCCTGGTCTGAGACCCTGCCTATTTCAATGCCTCCATCTCCTAGGGTCGTGATTGCTTGCACGTAGGAAACCTCTCCACCAGTCTCAGTCTTCTCCTGGGCATTACGAGACTGGTCATCCTGCAAGGACAAAAGACAGAGAGATAAGACACTGCTGGCCAAAGTCTCATAGACACAGACGTTTACAGCACAGAAGGAGGCCATTCGTCCCATTATATCCACACCAGTCAACAAAGATCTGACTACACTAATCCCAATTTCCAGCGCCTGGCCCATAGCCCTGGAGGCTATGGAAATGCAAATGAATATCTAAATACTTCTTAAATGTTACGAGAGTTTCTAACTCAACCATTCTTTCTGGTTGAAAAAATTTCTCCTCAACTCCCCTCTTAGCCTTCTACTTCTTACCTCAAATCTATAATCTATGCCCACCCACCATCCCCACCGCCACCACCACCCCCTGACAACACCCCCGTCCCCCGCCCCCCCCCACCCCCCCCCACCCCCTCCCTCCCCTGTCAGCTACTCCTATTCATTAGAAGTTGCATGTCTCAGTGCTGGCTGGTCCTCAGGACTGACATGCCTTGCTGAGGGGTTAGTAAGTAACCTGGACAGACACTGCTCCCATGCTGAGGAACAACATGCACATTGAGGCTTCTCAGATGATGTGTCTGCTGAAGGGTGAACGCCCAGATGTCTGACCTGAGTGTTGGGGCTGCATGCACCTTGCCTGAGTGAGTCAGGCCATTGAACCTCTTTTTTTTAAAATTCACTCATGGGATGTGGGCATCGCTGACAAGGCCAGCATTTGTTGGCCTTAAGACCAGTTAAGAGTCAGCTGCGTTGGTGTGGGACTGGAGTCACATGTAGACCAAACTACTAAGGATGGCAGATTTACTTCCTTAAAGGGGCATTAGTGAACCAGTTGGGTTTTTATGATGATCAATTTCATGGTCACAATTCCAGATTTTAAAAAAATATTAATTGAATTTAAATTCCACCAGCTGCCATAATGGGATTTGAACCCATGTCTCCAGGGCATTAGCCTAGGCCTCTGGATTACTAGTTCAGTGAGATTACCGCTATGCCCCGTCTTCTCCATGTCCAACATTGGATCCAACTTCCTTAAAAAAATCATTCATGGGATGTGGGCATCGCTGGCTAGGCCAGCATTTATTGCCCATCCCTAATTGCCCTTGAGGAGGTGGTGGTGGTGAGCAGCTTTCTTGCACTGCTGCAGTCCATGCAGTGTAGGTACACCCGCAGTGATGATAGGGAGGGAGTTCCAGGATTTAGACCCAGTGACAGTGAAGGAATGGCCAATATATTTCCAAGTCAGGATAGTGAGTGACTTGCTCAGTCCGGGTGGGTGACTTGGAGGTCAGGCCACGTCCATCCAGACTTGCTCAGTCTGGGTGGGTGGCTTCCTCCTGCCACCCTCCAGGAAGAGGATCTTCTTTCACTCCCTTATGGCATGTAGGAGGACCAAGGATCTGCCCTTCCCTAGTTCCAGGCTTCCATGCTGTGGTCAGTTTAAATCAGGCCTACACTTGGGTGGTTTCCCCTCCATTCCTACACCCTTGCCATCTAACTGACTGCCAAACACGTCCCTAAGCCAATTAAGGGACCAACCAATGTAACTCGGGGCCAATGACTGTTAACCCACGGGGGGCAGATTCGGGACTGCAAACAGCTAATTAATAAGTCTGGAATTGAAAGCTAGCCTTAGTAACGGTGACCGTGGAACTATCATTGATTGATGTAAAATCCATCTGCTTCACTAGCGTCCTTCGGGGGAGGAAACCTGCCATCGTTACCTGGTCTAGCCTACATGTGACTCCAGACCCACAGCAATGTGGCTGAATCTTAACAGCCCCCTGAAATGGCCTAGCAAACCACTCAGTTGTGCCGAATTGTGACAGATAATCAAGTTGACTGCCATGGCTCAAGAGCACAGCTCACCACCATCTTCTCAAGGGCAATTAGAGAGAGACACCCATCAGATACTGGCCTTACCAACGATGTCCATGTCCCACAAAAGAATTTTTAAAAAGCGGTCCCGACTTCCCTCCCTGCCCCCGTTGAGAAAATTCAGACAAACGGTTCAGCTCGACAGGACTGGAGCAAGTTCTTTGAAGAGAAACAACTTTCAAGCAATCACAAAGGCAGTGAAAGTAGGTGTCGAAGGTGGGGAAATAAAGGGGAGGCCTGTGATCGGATGATAGGCTAAATGACAAAAGAGAAGATGGTGCAAGGGAAAAGGAGATTCTCTCAATTGGGCATCTTACAACCTTGCAGATTCAACACTGAGTTCAACAATTTCAGGTCATAATCTCTGTCCTCATTTTTTCAGATGGCAGCTGTTGGGAATGATTCTTCTAGTTCCACCAGACCCATCTTCTGTTTGTTTCCCCACTGCCCCCCCCACCTTGTCCCTTTCCCATCTACTACTTTCTCTGAAATTTGCCAAATCCTGTTGTATCTCTATGCCTGGGAGTGTGGTGGAGGCAGGTTCAATTTGTCAGACCCTCTACCGGGTCTAAATGTTCATGCCTCTACTTGGTTTTAATGGCACACAAGAACTCAGATATTGTTCCACTAAATGTGGTACACCTTTATTAATACCACTAACCAACAGTACATACCCACACCCATTAGTTACTTAGCAGTCCTGCGAGCTGGAGTTCACCTTGGTGATCAGTAGTCTGATGAGCTCTCGATGCGTGCCTTCAGTGTAGGTGACCAAACCACTCACTCAACTGCAACAATAGTGTCTGTGTCTGTGTACTCTTTCTTTACACTGTTTTCGGCTCTGCCCTTGTGCCATATAAGGCAATACCTGCTTTTAGCCCATTTTGTTTCTCAGTGACATCAATGTCTTTTCCAGATACCCAATGAAGATATTCAAAAGGGAATTAGACTGTTATCTGAAGAGGAAGATGGGATGAATGGTCTCCTTCTATGCTGCCATGATTCTGTGATTCTAACATTTTCCAATTCTGATGAAGGTCATCAGCCTGAAACACTAATTCTGTTTCTCTTTCCAATGATGTTACCAGACATACTGAGAACTTCCACCATTGTTTTACTTTTAGTTTGCAGCTTTTGCAGTATTTTGCTTTTGTTTGAAAGAATCATGCTTCTGTTTAAAGTAGTCATGTCTCATTTTGATTTCTGTTGCTACAGGAGGAGGCTTTCTTTTGCACCATTAATGTAAATTGGCTCTGAGACTGTATAATTAGCAAGAGTGAATATAATTATTGAACTAGGAAAACAGCTCATCCCATCATTTGCAACTGACCAAGACCTTCCGTGACTCATGGCCACCAAAGCATTTTTACAGCAAACGGTGTCCATTTTTAAAATGTCGCAGCAGATAACTTGTGTAGAGCAAGATCCCATAAACAGTGTTAACATTTCGAGTCCGTATGACTCTTCACCAGGGTGAAGAGACTCTTCACCTGATGAAGAGTCATATGGACTTGAAACGTTAAATCTGTCCTCCTCTCCACAGATGCTGTCAGACCTGCTGAGATTTTCCAGGTATTTTTGTTTTTGTTTCAGATTTCTAACATCTGCAGTATTTTGTTTTTATCCCATAAACAGTAATGGGTTAATGGCCAGCTAAACTGTTTTAGCAATGTTGGTTGAGACATACCGTCATTTACACATAGTGATGTCTCTGACACTTTCTCCTTCATGAAGAACCCAGAAGGTATGTAACTGGAGTTTAATGTGGATAAATGTGAGATTATCCATTTTGGTCGGAAGAATAAAAAGGTGACATTATTTCAATGGATAGAAACTTTAGGATGCTTCAGTGCAGAGAGATCTGGGTGTCCTCGTGCATGAATCGCTGAAAGCTAGTAAGCAGGCACAGCAGGTAATAAGGAATGCAAATGGACTTTTGGCATGTATTGCAAAAGGAATAGAGTATAAAAATAGGGAAGTGTTGTTGCAACTGTACAAGCCATTCGTGAGACCGCACCTGGAGTACTGTGCACAGATTTGGTCCCCTTACTTGAGAAAGGATATAGTTGCACTGGAAATGGTTCAGAGGAGGTTCACTAGATTGATTCCAGAGATGCGGGACTTGTCTTATGAGGAGAGATTGAGCAGTTTAGGCCTATACTAGCTAGAGTTTAGAAGGATGAGAGGAGATCTAATTGAGGTATATAAGATACTAAAGGTATATAAGATGACAAAGTAGACGTGGAGTGGATGTTTCCTCTTCTGGGGCATTCTAGAATGAGAGGCCATAGTTTTAGGCTATGGGGTGGTAGATTTAAATCAAAGATGAAGAGGAATTACTTTTCTCAAAGGGTCATGAATCTGTGGAATTCACTACCTCAGAGTGCAGTGGATGCTGGGACGTTGAATAAATTTGAGGAGGAGATAGACAGATTTTTAATTAGTGATGGGATGAAAGGTTATGGGGAGACGGCAGCGAATTGGAATTGAGGCTGAAATGAGATCAGCCATGATCGTAATGAATAGTGGGGCAGGCTCGAGGGGCTGAATTGCCTACTCCTGCTCTTAGTTCTTATGTTCTTCTCAATAACAAAGATGCAAGTACTGCATTACAGCATTACATTTCCTCCCAGTCACTTTATGTCTTTCCTTTATGCCACTGTTGTGTCTGTTCAAATGGAATAAAGTGTTTTTGCAAGACCTTTTCTTCTACCTGAATTTAATGCTGATGGACTCCCCAACTAAAAAAATAACTGAAGCTCAACAAGTGTTCACCCAGAACATAGATAACCATTTTCACTTAAGCACAGAGTCAACTAACAAAAGCAGTTAATCAGAAATGATCACACTTGTGAGTCTTTGATGGTTATACATGATGTAGCAGCCAGAGATAAAGATCTCGATGTCTCAAGTAGTAAATGATAAAAAGAGAGGCAGTTTATCACATAATCTAAAGGTGATAGTGTGAAGCCATGAACTGTGAACGCATTGTAGAACTGCAAAGAGCTTAACCTCAAGTAACGTTCGGACTGAGTATTGTTCAAATGGGCTGTATAGATTTGAATTAGTTTCCATCGGAGAAGGGACCATTGCACAATGCACATCTCTCATTCCCTCTAATCATATAAGATACCCTTCCCCTAGCAACATCTGTAAAATTCTATAATCAGTAAGAAATCCTCCCCTTCACACATCTGTAAAGCCCCCTGTTCAATTCAGATCCTTCCCTTTTATACATCTGTAATTTCTCCAATCAATACAAAGCTCTTACTCTATCCATACCTGTCACCCCCCCTAACCAGTAAGGGATCATTCTCCTATGCACACCTCATTCGTCCTTTCTTTGAACTAATCTTGTTGATATGAACTCTCATCTTTTCTTCAAGCATTTTTGGGCGCAGAAGAGGCCATTTTAAAGTAACAATTAATAAGGCAATTTACCTTAAAGAGTCAACATTGCTTTGAGAACATGAGTTAACAAGGGAAATATGCAGTGCTGAAATGTGAGATTTTACTTTGACACCAAGGTGTGTGAGCCAGATGCAAAAATACTGGAGCGGCTCAGCAAGACTTGGCAGAACTAAAGCATTCACAGGCTTTACTCATAATCTTGTGGATTGGTGAATTTAGCAACTGCAGTTAATGAGGAAACAGAAGAATGTTTAATTTAACAAAAGCACCAAAATTGTGCATTTGTGGGGGAGCTATTAAAAGTGTTCTGGAGAATGGCATAGCAGCAGAAGTTGTTATTTTCATACTTTTGTACTCTTCTCTTATAGCACGGTATAGAGCGGGGGGAGAAAAATCACAGGTCGATCAACAGTTTGACAGGATGACAATGTTGTTATTTTCATATCTTTGCACTCTTCCTTTAGAGACTAGAGCAGAAAGCTAAAATAATTGCAAAAACAAAGAGAGAAATTAAGAATAAATGCAATTTAAACTGTTGGTGAAACAAGGTACTTTGAATTTAAAATAACATGAATGAACTGGAGACATTAATTTATGGAGGGAACTTTCACACAGTCGGGATGACTGAAACATGGCCACATAGCGAATGGTTGGCTATAACACATTTAGGAAGAAAAGGAAGTTGCAGTAATAGAGAAGCTATACTAGATAAAGGTACATAATGCTAGTAGAAAGAAAGGAGGGAACTAGCAGTAAGAAAGATCCAAATTCTATATGAACTGAGTTAAAAATTGAGAAGATCCATCACCTTAATCGGTCTGCAAATTGTGGAAGGGAATTGGAGAAAGAAATATGTCAGCAAATCTACAAGATGAGTAGCAGAAAATTAATCATGGGAAGTTTCAATTACCCTGAAAAAACTAGAAGGTAGAAGTAGATAAAGGAGAAAAGGGATTTCAGCTTTTACAGGATATACAGAACCCCTTTCCAGCCCAGTGTGTAAAATGTCCAACAAGATAGGAATCGCTGAAACCAAAGAAAAATGCTTTGGAATAAAAACAGGAGGTGCTGGAAACATGCAGCAGGTCAGGTAGTACTTGTGGAGAGAGAAACAGAGCTACTGTTTCAGGTCAAGAACATTTCTTCAAAGCAGCCATTCTGATAACTATTCCAGACCGTTGGGAGATAGAAGAGCATATTAGCAGTAATGATGACAACATTTTAAAATCCAAGATCATCATCGGGAGTGACATTAGGACAATGAAGAAGGTAGTAGATGGGAAAAGAGTAAATCAGGGTGGAGGTAAACTGGAAGGAAGCCTTGAAAAGAAAAGAGACAGGAAAATAGCGAGGTATCTTTAAAAGGGTAATCGACAGGGTTCGAGACAAATGTATTCCACTACAAGCCAAAAATATGTAAGCTAATTATGGAACACTGTAGATGAACGAAGATCTAGAGGGAAGAATCATGCTAAGGTAAAATACATATAAGAAGTTCTTACATGCTAAAGGAGAGGAGGACAAAAGGAAATATAAAGTTAAAAATGCATAAAACTATTAGGAAGGCAAAGAGAGATTTCAAATTCAAATTACTATTACCAAATTGTTCAACCAAAACAGACATAAGAAAATAAGAAGTATAGTAGGAATAGGGCCATTAAAGGATAAGCAGGTGTAATGTTGTTCCTATATACAAAATAGAATGTAGAACAAAATCTGAGAGCTATCGACCAGACAGCATTACGTCATGATGGGAAAGATACAGAAATATATATAAAAGACATGGCTGAAAAGCATCTAGAGACAAAATAATATTTAAAAAAGCACAGGTTCCGAAAGGCTAGGCCATGCTTAATTAGTCAGGGGTGACAGACTTCAGTTATGTGGAGGAATTGGAGAAGCTAGGATTGTTGTCCTTAGGGTAGAGAATATTAAGAGGACATTTGATAGTGTGTTCAAATCATGAGTGGTTTCGATAAAGTAAACATTTAGAAAATGTTTCTAGTGGAAAAAGGGTGGGTAACTGGAGGCAGATACGATGTGATCGGGGATGCATTGCCTGAAAGGGTGTTGGAAACAGATTCAATAACAGAATTTAAATCTGAATTGGATATATGCTTGAAGGGAAAAATGTACAGGGCTAAAGTTAGGGGGTGGAGCTAATTGGATAACTCTATCAAGTTGCCAACACAAGCATGATGGGCCAGACTGCCTCCTTCTGTGTTGTATAATTCTATGATTCTATTAACTGAAAGAATTCTTTGAAGAGTTAATGGAAATATTAGACAAGCCTAATGCAGGAGGTGTCATAAACTTGGATTTTCAGAAAGCTTTTGGCAAGATGAAGCATGGTCAGCTCATAACAAAGGTTATGAGGCAGGGAACAAATGGCTGAATGGATAAATAAGTAATAAAAACATTTAAATAGTCATTTAGTAGTACAGAACTTGAGTATTGCTGAGAAAAGAGGCCCGCTATCTAAGATTTCGTCTTGCATTCATCAGGACAGCTCACAAGCATTTACCAAACTTTAATTTATCCTGCATAGGAAGAGAGGGCTGATTGGTTGGCAAGTGGACTCTGATTGATGGAGGTGGTGCCATGGAGAATGCAGCATGATGCAGTTAGCTGCCCAGCTTTGTTCAAATTCAAACTGGGCAGGTCAACTCTGATTGGTCAACGCATTGCCCTGGAGAATGAACCAGAAATGACTGGTCCCTAAGCTTTTGTTTAGATGAGAAAGGTACAAAGCGTGCACATGATCCTTCTGGCTGCAAAGGACAGGGCCCCGTGTGTGAATATATGTGGCTCCTAAAATGCATAAATGAGCCATACTGTGAGCCTGACTGATAATCTTACATTCTTTTTCTGTGTAATTATTAGCACAATCAGGATTGTTTAGCAGGTGCTGTCCTATCACGGAATCACACCTATTGTCGGACAGTATTTTGAGTTTTGCAAGCACAGGCTGGTTGGGCACGGTTAGTAATCTACCTGTAGAATCTACCAGCTGAAGGGATGTGCTGCTTGATGAGATCCACCAGTCGTTAGGAAGTATGGTCTATATAATGTGCATGTGAACATGTGCACATTTCGCACCTTTTTCATCTAAACAAAAGCTTAGGGAATAATCATTGCCTGGTTCATTCCCCAGGGCCTCCACCAATCAGAATCAAATTGCCCACCAATCAGCACTCTCTTCTCATGCAGTATAAATTGTTGTTCCCGTTACAGTTTTGTAACTTCTTGCAAGCTATCGTGACGAGTGCAAGATGAAAATCTTAGATAGCGTGTCTCTTTTTTCAGCAATAAAACATTTAAAGCAGATACTAAAGATTAGCAGTTATTCAGATTCAGATAAACATAACATAGAGCACTTTGGTAGGAAAAGTAGAACCATTGCCTACACCTGAAGGAATAATAAACTGAATGAGATAGAGAGCACAGCGATATAGGAATGCATGTGTATAATGTATTAAAAACAGCATCTCAGGCCTGCAAAGCAATTAAAAATAATAACAAAGCACTAGGCTTTATTTCTAGAAATGCAGAATTCAGAAGAATGACGTCAAACTTATTTAGGACCTTGGTCAGGCTGCACTGTGTGTAATTTGGGTCTTCATACTATAAAAAGGACTTAATAGCACTGGGGAAAATGCAAACATTTACAAGGATGGTACCAGAACTGAAAGATTACAGCTAACCGAAAGATTGAACAGATTGGGCTTTCTTCTGGAGAAAAGAGAAGATCTAGAGGTCCAATATGGGACTAGGAAATTATGATTTGGTTGTGCAGGGTAGATGTGGAGAGAAAGTTACCACTTGTGGGAGGATTCAAAACTCGGGACCATAGTTGCAGGATAGTTATTAATACATCCATTAGGGGAATAAGGAGAAATTTCTTCACTCGAAGTGGAACTCGCTACCACTATAAGAAGCAGCCGGGGCAAAGAACTTAGATGCTCTCAAAAGGAAACTAGACAAACCATGAGGGAAAGTGGAAAGGGAGAATATCCAAAAGACTGAGATGAGGTAGGTGGAATGGGAGGAGACCCTTGTAAGGTATAAACAACAGTACAGATTAGTCGGGCCAAATGGCCTGTTACTGTGCTTTATGTTCTATGCCACTTTACGCTTATTCTATGTCATTAAGTTGGAGTCCTAGACAATATGATGGATAACATATGCTGGCATCATGCTACACAGTGGCCAAAAGGCTAGGGGAATCTTGATTCAGGCCATGGACAGAAACATTTGATTAACTTCCTGTGTAGTCTCACAGGAAGTATAGTGAACCCACAGCAACCTTCAGAAAGAATAAAATAACACTGAAGCATGTGCACATTGTAGTTTCTTCCATTTAAAATTATTTTTTGTGATGTGGGTGTCACTGGCAAGATTGGCATTTATTATCCATCGTTGAGCGGGGCCACCTTCTTGAAGCGCTGCAGTCAGCATGGTGAAGGTCATCTCACAGTGTCAAGGAGTAGCAGCATTTAGTCCTAGCCATGCTGAAGAATAATAGTGGATCGGGTATAAAACTGGCCTGCCAGGTGATCCTCTGGTGTTCCTGCCTGGCCAGCAGTTTAAGTTGCCCCAATAAAAAAGTCACCATATAGCTCACCTACTTCAGTGGCTGTCTTCCTTATCACTTGCAGTGTTTTGGTACATCATTACTATCATCAGTTCTCTGCCCAAACGCAGGCCCCTGATGATCATTTGCTGAACCATGTACATAGGCTGTGATTTTTTTTTTTCTCTGCCTATTGGGTGAGGAGGCGTCCCCAAGTCTACCTTCGCCAGTGCGGGGAAACCAAGCCCCATGCTGTTGGACACACATCGGAGCCACACATTAACTATTTAGCCAACTTAACCAGCCCCCTAATATTTGGGTTAGGCTTTTCAAAATGAAAATCATTCTGTTCTAAATTGCATTTAAGTCATTTTGTTACATTTTTTTGGCATTCCCATAAGGTATTTAAACACCGAATAACCTTCTGATCATTAAAAACCTCTAAATATCTGAATATTCACAACTTATATTTAAAACAAATAGCTGCCAATATTGTTCAGCACATTGTGCTGCTTAAGATTGAAATTTCCTGAAACCCAAATTTGTCCTATCGAGTTCCAATCAGCTACTTTCCACCATGAGAAATTGGGATGCTTTTCTCACAATTTGCATTTTATTTTATCAGAAAACCAACGAGAAGCTGCTCATCACTTTGAGTTTCCGCTAAGTGAGTATATTTTAGAAGATCTCTTTGGCTTACTTGCTCAAGCTGTCTCAGTGAAGGCCTGCTTACAATAAAGCCTATTTTGTTCTTATGTGTGGCTTCCTGTCCACTAAACCACTGAAGTAAAGGCCATGGACATTAGTCCAATTCTACAGAACAGGAACCAGCAAGGTAGACAAGCAGAACGATGAATTGTGCAGCCCAGTTCCTTGCAACAACCACCTCTCTATTTCAGATGCCTTATAATTAGCAGCCAGGCCATCAGCCATCAAGGCCCTAAAAAACTCACTCCATAACATCTACTCTTTAACCTCTCTCTCCTGTGTTCAGACTAGCTGCCACGTTTCCTACGTTACAACAGTAACTATGTTTCAAATGTACTTCATTGGCTGCAAAACATCATAGGGCATCTGAAGTCATAAAAGGTGCTGTTCAAATGCATTCAATCCCTCCACCCACCGAGGTAAATTGGCAGCAGTGTGCACTGCATGCAGGATACATTGCAGCAACTCTCCAAGCCTCCTTCGACAGCACCTTTCAAATATACAACCTCTACTATCTAGAGGGACAAGGGCGGCAGATACATGGGAACACCACCACCTGCAAGTTCCCCTCCAAGCCACTCACCATCCTGACTTGGAAACAGGAAGAGGAGCATGAGTGGAGTCGGCAGTTGAAGAGGAGTGCAAGAGGAGCCGGGAGTTGAAAAAGCGGGGGTTGAGAGGCATTTCTGTGGCCGCAAACGAAACTCCAGAATGGTATGTTGCCTCCCTGGTGCTAGGGTCAAGGATGTCGCAGAGCGGCTAAAGGATATTCTAAAGGGGGAGGGTGAACAGCCAGTGGCCGTGGTACATTTTGGTACAAACGACATACATAAAAAAAGAGATGAAGTCCTAAAAGCAGACTATAGGGAGTTAGGAAGTAAGTTGAAAAGTAGGACCTCAAAGATAGTGATCTCAGGATTACTATCAGTGCCATGTGCTAGTCAGAGTAGAAATAGCAGGATGTATCGGATGAATACGTGCCTGAAAAGATGGTGTGAGGTGGAGGGTTTCAGATTCCTGGGACATTGGAACCAGTTCTGGAGGAGGTGGGACCAGTACAAACTAGGCGGGTTACAGCTGGGCAGGACCGGGACTGATGTCCCCGGGGGAATAATTGCTAGAGTGATTGGGGAGGGTTTAAACTGAAATGGCAGGGGGATGGGAACCTATGCAAGGAGTCAGAGGAGGGGGAATCAAGGACAGGAACAAAAGACAGAAAGGGGAATAAGAAAAGTGATAGGCAGAGAAATCAAGGGCAAGGATCAAACAGGTCCTCAGTGAAAAAGAGTGGGAACGGGACAAGTAATGTTAAAAAGACAAGCCTTAAGGCTTTGTGCCTTAACGCAAGGAGCATTCGTAATAAAGTGGATGAATTAACCGCGCAAATAGATGTAAACACATATGATATAGTTGGGATTACGGAGACATGGCTGCAGGGTGACCAGGGATGGGAACTGAACGTCCAGAGGTATTCAGTTTTTAGGAAGGACAGACAAAAAGGAAATAGGGGCTGATTTGCATTGCTGCTTAAAGAGGAAATTAATGCAATAATGAGGAAAGATATTAGCTCCAATGATTTGGAATCTGTATGGGTAGAGCTGAGAAACACTACGTGGCATAAAACGTTAGTGGGGGTTGTATATAGATCCCCAAACTGTAGTGGTGATGTTGGGAATAGCATTAAACAGGAAATTAGAGACTCATGCAATAAAGGAACGTCTGTAATTATGGGTGACTTTAATCTGCATATAGATTGGGCAAATCCAATTAGTAACAATACCATAGAGGAGGAATTCCTGGAGTGTATATGGGATGGTTTTCTGGACAATACATTGAGGAACCAACTAGAGAACAGGCCATCCTAGACAGGGTATTGTGTAATGGGAAAGGAATAATTGGCAACCTAGTTGTGTGAGGCCTCTTGGGGATGATTGACCATAATATGATAGAATTCCTCATCAAGATGGAGAGTGATGTAGTTGATTCTGAGCTAGAGTCCTGAATCTTAATAAAGGGAACTACGATGGTATGAGGTGTGAGTTGGCTATGATGGATTGGGAAATATTACTTAAAGGGATGATGGTGGATAAGCAATGGCAAATGTTCAAAGAGCATACGGGTGAACTCCAACAATTGTTTATTCCTGTCTGGTGCAAAAGTAAAATAGGAATGGTGACCAAACCATGGCTTATAGGGAAATTAGAGATAGTATTAGATCCAAGGAAGAGGCATATAAATTGGCCACAAAAAACAACACACCTGAGGATTGGGAGCACTTTAGAATTCAGCAAAGGAGGACCAAGGGATTGATTAAGAAGGGGAAAATAGAGTATGAGAGTAAGCTTGCGGGGAACATAAAAACTGACTGTAAAAGTTTCTATAGTTATGTGAAGAGAAAAAGATTGATGATGACAAATGTAGGTCCCTTACAGTCAGAAACAGGGGAATTTATAATGGGAACAAAGAAATGGCCGACCAACTAAGTACATACTTTGGTTCTGTCTTCACAAAGGAGGACACAAATAACAGACCAGAAATTTTGGGGAACACAAGGGTTAGTGAGAGGGAGGAACTGAAAGAAATCAGTATTAGGGAAATGGCGCTAGAGAAATTGATGGGATTGAAGGCCGATGAATCTCCAGGGCCTGATAATCTACATCCCAGAGTATTTAAGGAAGTGGCCCAAGAAATGGTGAATGTATTGGTGGTCATCTTCCAAGATTCTATAGACTCTGGAACAGTTCCTATAGATTGGAGGGTAGCTAATGTAACCCCACTATTTAAAAAAGAAGGCAGAGAGAAAACAGGGAATTATAGACCAGTCAGTCTGGCATTGATAGTGGGGAAAATTCTAGAGTCCATTATAAAAGATTTAATAGCTGAGCACTTGGAAAACAGTGGCAGAATCAGACAGAGTCAGCATGGATTTACGAAAGGGAAATAATGTTTGACAGATCTACTGGAATTTTTTCGAGAATGTACCTAGTAGAGTTGATGAGGGGGAGCCAGTAGATGTGGTTTATTTGGACTATCAGAAGGTTTTTGACAAAGTTCCACAAAAGACATTAGCATGTAAAATTAAAGCACGAGATTGGGGGTAGTGTATTGAGATGGATAGAAAACTGGTTGGCAGACAGGAAAGAAAGAGTAGGAATAAACGGGCCTTTTTCCAAATGGCAGGTAGTGACTTGTGGGGTACAGTAGAGATCGGTGCTGGGACCCCAGCTATTCACAGTATATATTAATGATTTAGATGAGGGAATTAAATGTGATATCTCCAAATTTGCAGATGACACAAAGCTGGGTGGGAGGGTGAGCTGTGAGGAGGATACAGAGATGCTTCAGCGTGATTTGGACAAGCCAAGTGAATGGGCAAATGCATGGCAGATGCAGTATTACGTGGATAAATGTGAGGTTATCCACTTTGGTAACAAAAACAGGAAGGCAGATTATTATCTGAATGGCTATAAATTGAGAGACGGGAATATGCAAAGAGACCTGGGTGTCCTCATACACCAGTTGCCAAAGGTAAGCATTCAGGTGCAATAGGTGGTAAAGAAGGCAAATAGTATGTTGGCCTTCATAACCAGGATTTGAGTACAGGAGCAGGGATGTCTTGCTGCAATTATATGGGCCCTAGCTGAAACCACACTTGGAATATTGTGTGCAATTTTGGTCTCCTTATCTGAGGAAGGATGTTCTTGCTACAGAGAGAGTGCAGCGAAGGTTTACCAGACTGATTCCTGGGAAGGCGGGACTGACATCTGAGGAGAGAGTGAGTCGGTTAGGATTATGTTCACTGGAGTTCAGAAAAGTGAGGGGGTGGATCTGATAGAAACCTATAAAATTCTAACAGGATTAGACAGGGTAAATGCAGGAAGGATGTTCCTGATGGTGCGAGAGTCCAGAACCAGGGGTCACAGTCTGAGGAAACGGGATAGACCATTTAGGACTGAGATGAGGAGAAATTTCTTCACTCAGAGAGTGGTGAGCCTATGGAATTCGCTACCACAGAAAGTAGTTGAGGCCAAAACATTGTATGTTTTCAAGAAGGAGTTCGATATGGCTCTTGGGGCGAAAGGGATCTAAGGATATGGAGAGAAAGTGGGAGCAGGCTATTGAGTTGGCTGATCAACCATGATCATAATGAATGGTGGAGCAGGCTCAAAGGGCCTAGTCCTGCTCCTATTTTCTATGTTTCTATATCACTGTTCCTTCACTGTCGCTGGGTCAAAATCCTGGAACTCCCTCCTTAACAGCACTGTGGGTGTACCTACACCATACAGACTGCAGCGGTTGAGGAAAGCAGCTCACCATCACCTTCTCAGGGGCAATTAGGGATGGCAATAAATGAAGACCTTGCTGGAGACACACACGCCCCATGAAAGAATAGAAAAAAATTCTTTCTTTGAAAGCATTCCTTAAAACCACCTTTGGCCAAGCCTTTGGTCACCTTCTCCAATATCTTGCGATGCCATGGCAAACAAGGCTATGGGCCTAGTGCTGGAAAATGGGATCAGGATAGTTCGGTACTGTTTGACTGGCACAGACTCAATGGGCCAAAGGGCCTTTTTCTGTGCTGTAGACCTCTATGACTCTACCCAAATGTGGCTCGGTGTCAAATTTACTTTGATAGAGGTCCTGCCTCCGAGAGCTGCTAGCCAATCAAGTGGCCGGAAATGCTCTAGGGCAAGCAGCACTGCTGGAGGTGGTGGCCACTACTGGGACTGCAGGCAGAGGAGGCATGGAGCCTGGGTGGCAACAAGACTGGCATCTCACTGGTGCCAGGGTGGCAGGTCCCAGTGAAAGGATGGGATGGGTTTGAGGTCAGAGTGGGCAGAGGTAAAGGGCAATTGTGAAAGGAGGTATGGGGGTGGGGGGGGTGGCCTCTGATGGAAATAGAGTGCCCAACATACCCCTCAGCCCAGCCACGACACTGCCAGCTTTTCCCTGGACAATTAGCACTGGGTTCCCACACTGCAAGAAAGATCCCAGCCGCAGTGGGATTATTTTTATTTATCCCGATGAAATAAAAAAATCCTTCTTAACTAGGTAATATTCAGCCAGCACTAAATTAAGTATTATAAAACTTGAGCCCATTCCTAAATGCCCTCTGAACAAGCGCAGTTAAAAGTCTGGAGTCACATGTAGGCCAGACCAGGTAAGGATGGCAGATTTCCTTCCCTAAAAGGTCATTAGTGAACCAGATGGGTTTTTTTATGACAATCAGCAAGGGTTTCATGGTCAGCCAGGTTAATTCTGGATTTTTATTGAATTCAGACTTCACCATCTGCTGTGGTAGGATTCAAACCCAGAACATTACCCTGGATCTCTGGAATACCAGGCCAGTGACAATAGCACAATGCCGCCGCCTCTCCATTAATTAGCCTCCTAAGGTCTTCAATTAACCCATGGCAAGTGAATCACCTAATGCCTCCTACTGTGGTTAAAATACCTGCGGGGAGGTTGGTAGGTGATAAGCTCACTGCTGCAGTGCCTTGCCATCTCACTGGGCAAGTGTAAAATTCCGGCCATTATGGTTTAGCAGCTGATTTTGCAACATTTGGAGGTCCCAGCTCCAATAACTGCTGAAAAATACTTTTTCAAGAATCATTTTCATGATGTGTAAAATTGAGATATAGGAGTTAAGAAACCCCCCTCAACAAGGTAATATTCAGCCAGCACTAAGTAAAGTATTCTAAGCAGGTGTTCTTCTCACTCAGAAAAGGAAAATATCTGTAGCACCTTTCATGATCTCAGGTCGTCCCAAACCATCTCGCAGCCAGTTAAGTACTGTAGAAGTGTAACAGCAACATAGCAGGAGAGGAGCAGAAGTAGGCCATTCGGCCTCTGGAACCTGCTCCACCATTTCACTAGATCATGGTTGATCTTTTACCTCAATGCCATCTCCACATCCCTTGATGTCATTGGTATCTAGAAGTCTATTGACCTTTGCTTTGAACATACTCAATGATTGAGCTCCCACAGCCCTCTGGCGTGAAGAATTCCAAAGATTCACTACTCGCTGACTGAAGAAAATCCTCCTCATCTCAGTCCTAAATGGCCTACCTGTTATTCTGACTGCTTCTAGACACCCCCCACCCCACAACCCCCAAACCCACCCAGGGGAAACACCCTTCCTGCATCTACCCTCCCAAGCCCTGTAAGAATTTTATACACTTCAATGGGGGAATCACCTTTCATTCTTCCAAACATTAGGGAATACAAAAATACAAATAGTCATTGCTATGACATAGGAAGCACAGTAGCAAATTCACTGCACAGCAAGCTTCCACAAAAATCAGTGAAATGTGACTAATTAAGCTGCTTTTGATAACATTGGTTGAGGGATAAATACTGACTGGAAGAACCTCCAATCTCTCCTTCCAAATAGTGCAGTGAGATCTTTTAAACCGCCTGAGAGAGCAGACATGTCTTTGGTCTCACCCCAGGCATGGTGAGCAGCTGGTACCATCCCATTAAAAACAATATCCTTGCTGAGGGCTTTACAGAGGATCTACATGAGGTATAAGAGCAGTGAGGTGACTGGGGTTTTCACACTTAGACAGTGGGCTGCATAAAGCGGCTGTACACAGGAAGCAGTCTGTGGCTCCTGCTGTGGTTATTGGTGCTCCAACGAAGGCTGCAGCATGCAAACACTACACGTCAACAATGAGCTCTAAACTCCAATGGAGTAACTGTTTTAAATCATTAAAAAGTGTACGGTCATGTAATGTTGCTGCCTTTAGAATAGTGGGAGGTGTCAATCTTGGCTCAGAACGTTTAAGTCTGGCTCCAAGATAAGTAATTAGCCACAGTCCATGAAGGACTATAGGCATTCTCTATCCATTAGGGAAAGATGATTGATTATGTAACTTGAAGGGCACCACGCCACATCAAGCGAGGAGCCAGGCAAGGAAGCAGGCATCCATAAGCTACCACAGCCAGGAGGGGACTGAGCCCACTCCAAGGACTTGAGCACAAATTTTACACTGACACTTCCAGTGCAGAGGGGTCCTCTTTAAGGTTAGATGTTTTAGCTGCCTTCTCAGGTGACACTACTTTGAAAAAGAGCAACTAAATTCCCCTTGGTGGCCTGGCCACTGTTATCCCTCAAGCACCAGCACTAAAAGGGATTCTCCGCTCATTATCTGTTTGTTGAACCTCGCGTGCGTAAATTGGCTGCTGTGTTTCCTATGTTACAACAGCTTCACAAGTGTTTAAATTAGCTGTAAAGTGCCTTGTGCTGTCTGGACTTCATGAACGGAGCTACATAAATGCAAATCTTTCTTTCTTTAATCCAGGGAACACGAGTTCAAACACCACGAGAGCAGGTTGAGAATTTGAATTCGTCTTAGTATGCTCAGAATCAAAAGTCAGCAATAGTACATAAGATCAATTAGATTATCATAAAAAGCCAAGCAGTGCACTAATTTCCTTTACTCAGTCTGGCCTAAGTGACATCAGTCCAACACCAACAAGGATTGATTTACTTGTATCAAACCATCTAGGACAAATAAGGATTCCAACAATGAATAAGACCATTCCTCAGAACTGATATGACAGACGGTACCACTGTTAAAAAGAACAGAACAAAGGAAACTGGAGAAAACTCATAGCAACCAAGAAATAAAATAGCCTGTAAAATGGGGAATGCAACTGGTCTAACTAGAAAGGGAAAGCTGTCCTCCTCACATGTATGACCTGTACGTGACCCCAGTTCCAACGTGATTACCTATCTGTTATCCCTCAAGCACCAGCACTAAAAGGGATTCTCCGCTCATTATCTGTTTGTTGAACCTTGCGTGCGTAAATTGGCTGCTGTGTTTCCTATGTTACAACAGCTTCACAAGTGTTTAAATTAGCTGTAAGGTGCCTTGTGCTGTCTGGACTTCATGAACGGAGCTACATAAATGCAAATCTTTCTTTCTTTAATTCAGGGAACACGAGTTCAAACACCACGAGAGCAGGTTGTTACCTCCTAACTGCTTTCAGGACTGGCCTAGAAACGGGCAATAAGGTTCAGCCTTGCTAGTGACACCCAGACCACGACACTAAACATAGAAAAAAATAACAGGAACTCATCAGACTTACCTCCTCAGAAAATCTTTGTGGCAATTTTAACTTTGGCAGAGAGTGTAAGATGGACAATATTGAGTCGACCGCCCATTATACACCACTTAATTTTTGCTTCTATTGACTTTAAAGTAAAGTCGTGCGGGTGTATCGTAGGAGGCAAATTCATTATGGTGTGTTTTACACCATCACCCAAAAGTGTGCTGTAACTGATTTAGCTACAATGTTAACCCTTTTGACACTGCACTCAGTCACTCTGTTAATGCAGAAATCCAAGTATTGGATTCTGATCGTTTTTAAATGCAATGTCTGAGTCATTGAGCTATGTTACGGAAATAAACCTATTTTTAACTCATCAATACTTCCCCTTCCAGCAGTTATTTTTGTACCTCCTAGTTCATGTAATATCAAATGATAGGTATCCTGCACCATTAAGTTGAAAGCTTTTTGCAACTTCCTGGAAATTTAAGCTGATAATGATGCGGTGAGGGTAATAGGATGTTTGGGGTTGAATGTACAATGGGCCCAACAGTCAAATAAAATATGCTAAAATGCAGAAAAGTATCATGCTTTAGAGAGAAAGCACAATTCTAATTCTGGATGTTAAGAAAATAATAGAGCTAATTGGTTGCAGCAGTCCAGATAGATTCTTATGTTGCAGTCTTAATCATTAAGATTTTAGGATTAAGATGTAAACTGAGGAGGGATGGAGAAGGACAATGAATTAGAGCCAAATCAGGTACTGGAAGAGAAATAATGAGAGAGAAGGTAAAATTGGATCATAGAAAGAAAATAAGAGACTGAATGGAAAAATGAGAACAAAACTGAAAATTTAAAATTTGAAGTTTTAAAATCTTCAACAACTCACGAATTTCAGGAAAATGACTCCACAGTTTAAACTGTTCACTTTCTGATCAAGATATTAACAACTAAATTGCATTTAAATAGCACCATTAATTTAGCAAAATGACCCAAGGTGTTTCATGAGAGTGAGGATCAAAAAGAAAATTGTCACCAAGCTACACACACAGTTTGATCAAAGAAGGTAGATGTTAGCAAGAGTTTAAGGAGGAAAGGGAGAAAGAGAGGCAGAGCTGTTCAGGGAAGCAATTCCAGAACTTAGGGTCTTGGCAGCTGAAGGCATGACCACCAATGGTGGAGCAATTAAAATCAGGGATGTTCAAGAGGTCAGAATCGAGAATAGCAAGTGCCTCGGAGGCCTGGAGGGCAGGAAGAGTTTGTTGAATGAGGGAGTGGTGGGGCCACAGATGGATATGAAAATTAGGAAGACAATTTTAAAATTGAGGCATTGCTTAACCAGGAGTATGAGAGTAATGGATAAATGAGACTTGATGCAAGTTACAAAATGGTGTAATGGAGTGTTTTGGATGACTTCAAGTTTACAGAAGGCAGAAAACAATTATCCTGTTGTTAAAAGCATATTTAGGAGATGAAATTTGGTAGACTTAACTTTCTGTGGGGATTTTAATGGGTATTTAATGTGAAAATGCAAGCATCAAGCCTCCTTTTAAGTGCACCAATTCAATCTACTTCAACCAGTTCATGTGGCAACGAGTTTCACAACCACATCACTCAGGAATAATTTCTTTGCACAAAATTCTTTATTTGATTTGTTAGTGGCTGCCTTGTATTTATGCCTCTTGATTCTGGAGTTATCAACAAATGGGAACAGTTTTTCCACTTGCATCCTGTTGAATTCCTTCATAGTTTTTATAAAGGACCCTGACAAAATAATTTCTGGCAGTTTTAAATTTCATTTACATGATAATTGCTATTAAAAAGTGGGAAACCACCACCTGTGTTGCATATCACTAAATGGTTTTGAAAATAACTGATTACTTATTAAATATTAGGCATTGAGGCTGGGGTGTGGGTGAAAGTTTTGGTTGTGATGCATGTTAAGGTATTGTCTGAATGATTAGCACATTAACAATAGTATCTGCCAGTTGCACACTTCTATAAGCTAATTTTGGCTTTAACGTATTGTGTATTTTGCTGCATCTGTTCCCGAACCTCATTTGCTGTCTTTGAAAGCTGAACTGTTTTGCTAAAAGAAACAACAACCACATAATTGTGCTTCCAAACCACCATATCATGTTTAGTTTCTTCATGGAGATCAGCGCCTTTCATATTCTAACACGTCTTACTAAAAGCGCTAAAACATGATTGACAACCTGCTTTAAAAGGCCAAACATCAGATTCAGAGCTAAACAAAATTTTGCATTTCTAAATCACTTTTCGTCATCCCTGGACTCCCCAAAATGCTTCGCACTCCAGGGACTTGAACACAATGGGCAGGCTTTCCATTTTGAGCATAACTGGGAATTTGTGCCAATATGCCCGAGAAATTCTGTTGGTTAACAGTTTAAATTCCAGTTAAAAATTGTTTACATAATCACCAACATACTTCTACTATGAACCAGTGCATTTAGGCAGTGCAATAGCATGTAATTGTTTAGTTTTATTCCTTTCTGTTACGGAAAGTGTTCCTTGATGTATTCAAGAGTGGTGGCCCGGTGCAGTTCAATTAGTTGAGTTGAGAACGGATTTAATCAGTAAAAATAAGCCTTTTTAATAAGTCTGTCAGTGCTCCACCTGATTTTAAAATTGCTGAAAATGGCTTTAAAAGTCTATTTAAACTAGTTTTATTGGTGTATATCTGTCAGTTTCTTAGTATATTAAATACTTTAGAATGTAAGAAAAGACTACTAAAGCGTGCCTCCGTACCAGGGAACAAAGAGAACAAACGGCAGAATCTTGCTCTATTGACCAGTGGGTGTTGCTAGTTCAGTAGTTCAACTTGCGCCTTGAAGTGACATTTTTTTTAGAAATCACCAGCGTATGTGGCTTTGAGGATAACCCGCGTTTGAAATTGCTGATTCTCTTGCGCTGGTTCAATCAATCCCACCGGACTGCATTGATATTCCTGGTCGATTCAAAAGGAAACTGGGCCCCTCAGCCAGCCTGCAATTCAATGCAGCTCAGTTGGCTGAATGGCCAGGTCGTGGTGTAGAAATGAAGGCAATAGTCCAGCTTCAAAAACTCAGCAGGTCTGACAGCGTCGTCTGTGGAGAGAGAAACAGAGTTAACGTTTTGAGTCTGTACAACTTTTTCTTCAGAGCTCTCTCCACAGATGCTGTCAGACCTGCTGAGTGTTTTTGTCAAGCATTTTCTGTTTTTGTTTCAGATTTCCAGTATGCGCAGTATTTTGCTTCTAGCCCAGCTTCAATCCTCACACTGGTTTGGATAGCTCTAAGGGCCTGGCCCCCTCATCTTACCCTACATAATAACCATGTCAAGAGCCACGATTATCAGCCCTCGGACAGCGAGAAGGTTACGTGTAAGGGAGAGAGGCTGACAGAGTGCAGCACTGTCAAGGATGCACTCTTTCGGGTGAGACTTGAAACTGAAGCCTGGTTTGCCTCCTAAGTGGGCACCAAGGATATTAGGACAGTTTCCAACTGCAGGAGTGGTGGGAAACCCTTTCAAAACTTACCCTGTCTTTCTCTTATCAGCTGTTCTGAGCTGAGGTTTAACTTTATAGCAGCGAGCAGGAGTCGAAAATCAGTGGCACAAAGTTTTAAGTCATACGTGTAAGCAAAAATTTACTTGCCAGGTTTTTTTCCTCCCCCTTAAGTCTTTGCCTGGATTGGAGACTATGTATAACTGCACCCACGCAAGTGGCTTCGAGTGTGTGTATTAACCGGCTAGCTGTGACGGGAAGTTGCTATGTCACGCGTATAGGAACTGAAAGATAAACCCCGCACGGAAATCAGGCGGTACCGATCAATAATGCCACCTCGCCCTCAATTTCTGTTTCAAAAGCCCGCGCTGATTGTATTTCTCACTCTCTCTCTCCAGTTTAAACCTGTGATTTTCGGCATAATGCAGTGACTGATCTGGTCACTTCCGCTGAAAACAGAGAATCACATGAGAAACGCTTCCCTCCTGTCTCATTCGGGGTCGCTTCGCTGTGATATCGGGGCAGTGGGTACCCGGAGCTCACTATGTGCAGGGCTATACATCGCTTTCAATTCACCAATATTTTCCTCCTCTCCAGCTACTTCATTTCCCTCTCCGGTAAGTTAAGTTTCTTTCACAACAATTACTGTAAATGTGCTATTTCTGGGTTGCCAGCCTGTGTAACTGTGTTGACCTGATGCTGGGGTTCCATCGCTGACTGATTTTCAGCGAATGAAACTCAACTGATTCTTCACATCTTCATTCTCATTCAGTCCGTGATCAAGGGAGATTCCCCGTCACTATCTGCCTTCAAGTTAGCGTTCGACACTGTGTCTCACCTAAATCTCTAACTGTGGCTGGGATGTAACAATGATTTAACTGACTTTTAATGATGTGTCAGATGTTCTTGTGTTGTATAAAATGTCAACTTGGATCAGTTGGAAGAATTGGCTCTACCTAGGAAGACTGTGGATTCTTTTCCCAAAGATGTACTTTCTTCATAACATTTATAGAAGTACATTTACAAAGCATTTCCACTTGAAAATTGCAGATAAGTGCAATCAAATTCAATTTGTCTCCGCACAGCATGCTCCACTCCTATGTGCCTCTATATGATTGTATTACTCTTGATATTCACAGTGCACATTTCATGTCAGGCATGCAGCCTGAGGGCAAAAACATTTCAAATTGAAAAATTACAGGAGCTGCAATTGAATTCAACTCTTCTCCACACAGCATGTTCCTCGTCAGGGTCCCTTAATACAATTTCAGTACTCTTGATATTTATAATGTCAGGCATGCACATTTTCCACCCCCCACTCACCCCAGGACTGCAGAACAAGTAGTATGAGCTTAAAAATAGAGATAGGCTTTTCAGGAGTGAAATCAGGAAATATGTTTGTACGCAGAGGTTAGAGGAGATCTGGAACACTCTATATTCAACCTCTATTGGAGGAATAAAAGGGGTTTGGGTAGATATAACAAAAAATAGAAAAAAAGGCAAAGGGTAACACAAGCCAGAATTACAGAAAAAAATTAATGTGCAAACAACAGACACATTATTAATGTGCTAATCAGCCAGAAAGCTCCTTGATGCACATCACAATCAAAACATCCGCTCCCCATCTTAATTGTTTAAAATGGAATAAGTAATCGCTTGTTTTCAAAACTATTTAGCAATATCATGATACAATGTAATACATAGTGGTTTGCTGCTGTTTAGTAGCAATGACCATGGTGAACAAGATTTAGAACTGCAAGAAAACATTGTGTTCGTGGACCTCGTTTCTTTCAAAAGAATTATGAAGAGGTTTCAAAAGCATGGGTGTGGAGAAACCATTCCTAACTTGTTGGTACCTCCAGTGACAATGGGCCATAAATTTAAGATATCCACTAACAGATCAAATAAAGAATTTTGGAGTAATTTTTTTATACAGTGTGATGAGATTGTGGGACTCACTGCCGCATTGATACATTTGAATGAAAGATTGGTGTTCTCACAACAGCATTTTTTCCTTGGCTTCCCCGTTATTTTTAAGAATTTGGTGAATTTTCATATTAAATGCTAATTAAACTCACCACAGAAGTGTAACAAAAACAAAAATACCTGGAAAAACTCAGCAGGTCTGGCAGCATCTCCGGAGAGGAGCACAGTTAACGTTTCGAGTCCGAATGACCCTTCAACAGAGAATTCTGTTGAAGGGTCATTCGGACTTGAAACATTAACTGTGCTCCTCTCCATAGTTGCTGCCAGACCTGCTGAGTTTTTCCAGGTACTTTTGTTTCTGTTTTGGATTTCCAGCATCCACTGTTTTTTGCTTTTGCAGAAGTGTAATGATGGCTGTTCTGTCAACAAAATATTTCAGAATGTGTGGAGGGAATAAATTGTACATTTTTACTACCTTATTCTTTCTGATAGTTGCAGTGTTTTGTGATTTCAAACTAGTGCACTTTGGGTTGTCCCAAATTTGTGAAAGGAGCTATACAAATTCAAGTTCTACCTTCCTTGAGTTAAGTCATGCATTACCTTCAGAAAAGAGCTCCTGGTGTCCATTATAAGTAAATCACTAAAGATTAGTGCAAGGTACAAAAAATCATTAGAAAAAAATGCAGAAATTTGAGTTGTATTCCCTTCAGCTTAGACAGCTGAGGGGTGATCTAATGGAATGTTTAACTTGACAACTGGATTAGACAGGTCAGATAGAAATGAGTAAATATTTCCTCTAATGGGGAAATACAGAACATAAGCTTAAAATTAGGCTATTTAGAAGTGAAATCATGAAGTACATTTTCATGCAAAGAGTAGTGAAAACCTGTAACACTCTCCCTTAAGATGCTATGGGATGTTCAGTCAATTGAACTTTTCAAGAATGAAATGGGCTGACTTTTATTCATTAAAGGGCATTAAGGAATGTGAATCAAGAGCAGGTAAATGGAGTTGAGGTACAGCCATCAATGATCTAAATCATATGGCTTGAATGACTAGACAGCTAACTCCTTCAATATTGGGATCTTCCCATGTACTCAGGCTGCTTTTATCATAACCATTAATCCTTCTATTTTTAAATGCATTAATGTTTCCACTGGAATATACAAAATGGCATAGGGATATATTAAGGGTTTCCATGTTATACTATCAACTGTAATTCAGATTTATAATTGTTATTAATGTATATCATCTCCAGAAAGATTCATGTCTTTAATGAATTTAAAGGTCTAATGAACAAAGATTGGAGGGAATGTCCCCACTGTATTTATAATATTACTAACACACAAGTGGGAAGATTTCCTTCAGTCTCTCTTTCCAGTGTCATGATCACAATGATTGGGGAGCTCAGTCTGCAAAATTTAGTGAGTCATGACTGTTAGCTGAAACTGAAATTTCGGATGAACATAGGAATTCGATAAGATTGTGGCTGATCTCACTGTGGTCTCAACTCCACTTCCCTGCCTGCCCGCACCCACCTCCCCCCATAACCATAACATTAACAACTACAGTAAAACTTCCCTACCTTTATATTCCATTCCCTTTGCAATAAATGCTAACATTCCATTTGCTCTCCTGATCGCTTGCTGTACCAGAATCCTGCTGTACCACCGAGCTCTGCAATCTCTCTCCATTTAAATAGCGTACTGCTTTTCTACTCTTCCCACAAAAGTGGACAAAAAGGAAAAAGGAAGCAGGCACAGAAAATCAGACACAAGAGCAGAAAACACTGGAACATTATGACAGGAAGAGGCCCTTTGGACTCTCACGCCTGTTTTGACATTCAATGAGATCATAGCTGATTTGCAACATTGCCCCATGCCCTTAAAACCTTCGGATAACAGAAACATAATTTCAGATTTAAAATCTACAATTGATCAAGCATCAATTGCTTTTTTTTTTAATGGAAGACAGTTCCAAACTTCTGCGGAGAGAACACAAGCCAGTTGGACCTGTGCGTGCAGAGGAATAGGTAGCGTAGCGAGTGGTTGTGTTACTGGTTTGCTGCTTCTAAAGGTGTGGGTTAACAAGTCAGAGGATGTGAGTTTAAATCTCACCATGGCATTTTGAGAGTTTGAATTTAATTTCAAAAGGTGGAAATCAAAAGTGGGTACCAGTACTAGTCACCACGAAGTTGCCAGGTTGTCATTAGAAACCTGACTGGTTCACGAATTCCTGTCTGGGTTATACATCAGTCCAATAACAGGCTTTATCCTTAACTTTCCCCTGAAGCCACTCAATTGTATCAAATCTCAAACCACTAGTACTCAAGGCACAAGTCAGGAGTGTGATGGAATACTCCCCACTTGCCTGGATGAGTGCAGCTCTAACAACACTCAAGAAACTTGACATCATTCAGGACAAAGCAACCCACTTGATTAGTGCCATATCCACAAACATTCACTCCCTCCACCACCGATGCACTGTAGCACCAGTGTGTACCATCTAAAAAATGCACTGCAGGAATTCACCAAGGCTCCTTAGACAGCACATTCCAACCCACGATCACTACCATCTAGAAGGACAAGAGCAGCAGATATATGGGAACACCACCAACTGCAAGTTCCCTTCCCAAGTCACTCAGCACCCTGACTTGGAAAAATATCACCATTGCTTCACTGTCGCTGGGTCAAAATCCTGGAGCTTCCTCCCTAACAGCCCTGTGGATGTACCTACACCACAGGGACTGCAGCAGTTCAAGAAGGCAGCTCACCACCACCTTCTCAAGGACAACTAGGGATGGGCAATAAATGCTGGCCCAGCCAGTGAAGCCCACATCCCGTGAATGATTATGAAAAAAATCTTCAGACAACTGGAGGTTAGCAATAAATACTCAGATCCCAAGAATGGAAGAAAGGACTCTGCCTCAAAACAGAAATATATTCAAGGTGATAAAGCAACTTAAAAAGGGATAGAACAAGAGAAAAGTGGAAAAATGCACAATAACCACATACAGGGGAAAACAAGAGGCCTTAAGGGTTGAGCTCAAAAATAAATAAGGAGCAGCCACACAGTGAGAAGTGTGCTATCGACCCCCAAATTGTGGAAGGGACTCAGAGGAACAAAAGCAATAGGGCAGTAATTGTTGGGGACTTCAACTACCCTAATATTAATTGGGATACGACCAGTGTGAAGGGCACAGGGGGTGCAAAATTCTTGAACTACATTCAAGACAAATTTTTTACCCAGCAAGTAACAAGCCCAACAAGAGGGAGCGCAATTCTAGATTTAGTCTTAGGAAATGAAGCTGGACAAGTGGATGAAGTAGCAGTGGGTGACCTTTTTGGACATAGTGACCATAATATAATTAGGTTTAGCTTTGTTATGGAAAAGGACAAAGATAAAACAGGAGTAAAAGTTCTAAATTGGTGGATGGCAAATTTTACAAAGCTGAGAGGTGAGCTGGCGAGAGTGGACTGGATACAGCGATTAGAAGGGAAAACTTTGTCAAAAGAAATCAGTGTGAGGCATTCAAAGGCAAGATTCTAAGAGCACAGTGTAGACATGTCTGCACAAAGGAAAAGGGTGGGACTGCCAAATCTAGAGCCACCTGGTTATCCAGAAGCATCTGATGGTATCTCATGGGATACAGGAGAAGGTGTCAGGTTGGATCCAAAATTGGCTCAGTGACAGGAAACAAAGGATAATGGTCGATGGATGTTTTAGCGAATGGAAAACAGTTTCCAGTGGTGTTCCACAGGGCTCAGTGCTGGGGCCCTTGGTGTTTTTTGTTTGTATTAATGATTTAGACTTAAATGTGGGAGGCATTATTGGAAATTTGGAGTGACACAACAATTAGCCATGTAGCTGATAGTGAATAGGAGAGCTGTCAATCCACAATGTATCAATGGTTTGGTTGAGTGGGTGGAGAAGTGAAATGGAATTCAGTTAGGAAAAGTATGAGGTAATGCCCTTGGGGAGGGCCAACAAAGCAAGGGAATACTCAATAAACAGGAAGTTATTGAGAGGAATTGAGGAAGTCAGAGACCTTGGAATGCATGGACACAGGTCCTTGAAGGTGACAGGACAGATGGAAAAGGTGGTCAAGAAAGCATATGGAAAGCTTTCCTTTATTGGTTGAGGTATTGAATACAAATGCAGGGATGTAATGATGGAACTCTATAAAACACTGATTAGGCCACAGCTGGAAATTTGTGTACAGTTCTGGGCACCACATTACGAGAAGGACATCATTGGTCTGGACAGAGTGCAGAGGAGATTTCCAAGAATTATGCTAGGGCTTGAAAATTGCAGCTATGTGGAGAGATTGGATAGGCTAGGGTTGTTCTCCTTAGAACAGAGGAGGCTAAGGGGTTACTTAATTGAGGTGTACAAAATTGGGGGGTCTAGAGCTGCTCGACAGGAAAAACTTGTTTCTCTTAGCTGATGGGTCTACCAGGAGGCATAGATATAAGGTGATTGATAGAAGGATTAAAAGGGACATGAGGAAAATCTTTTTCACCCAGAAGGCGGTTGGCATCTGGAATTCACTGCCTAAGTTGGTCGTTGAGGCTGAAACGCTCAACTCATTTTAAAAGGTATCTGGATCTGCATCTAAAGTGCTGTAACCCGCAAGGCTACGGAGCAAGTGCTGAAAATGAGATTAAAACGAGCGGCTAGTTTCTTTTTTCTCTTTTTGGCCGGCACAGACACGATGGGCTGAATGGCCGCCTTTTTGAACCCGTAACTTTTCTATGGTTCTAAAAAACTACGAGGCGAAGTACAGGAGATTGTTAAATGTCAGAAATGGTAGGTGCAGCAGGCGCATGATGTATAAGTAGAGAATTGAGACATTCACAAATACACAGATCTTGGTTTTGTGCATGGTATGGCGAGTTGGCAGCTCGCTTAACTGACTGGATTTCAAGGGGATTTCGGATCGGGAGAGCTGTGAACGGACCGCCCTCTCGCTGGCTGGCACCGGTTTTAGATCACTGTAACAGAATTACACAAAGTCAAGATCCATCCCAATGTCCTGAAAATGCCATTGACTTCAGTCATTCTGCCTCCTGCCTTTTTCGGTTCTACCATCAACTCATCTCCTGTTCCCACAGCTCAGATTTTACAAGTGATTGCAATATTATTCCTGTGTGTGTGTGTGTGTGTGTGTGGAGGCGGGGGGTGGTGGCGGGGGGTGGTGGGAGGGGTGGGTGGCTTATTGTGAATTCTCTCTTGCCTTCCTGTTCCAATGCTGGACTTTCTGTCATATCTCAGGAGCAACAGCTGAAAGGGCGACTGACTCGCGAACTCTCCGCAGCCGCTGCCTGAATTTCCGATTGTCTCAGGTCGCGCCTCTATTTCTCTTCGGCGGAGAATTTAACTTACTGACGGGTCAACCGTGTCTCCATGTAAATGGAAACTCATTTTATTGTTGTTTTTGATTTTGTTGCAGCCTCTGGAAGCGGTGTTACTGTGAGGGTCCAGCAGAGAGAATTGAACGGGACCGTGACCCATTCTGTCCTTCTCCCTGTCTCCTACTCCACACTCACACCCTACTCCGCTTTAAATATACAGTGGCTTCTATTCCCCGGACAAACCCCATTTGTGAGTCTGATCCGATCAAGCTGCTCCCGACACCCTGACAGACCCGGTTATAACTGTTCAGATCGCACGGAGACCGGTCCTTCCTACCGGCACCGAGTTCACCTCTACCCGGGGAATGGATCCTTGTTGCTGCGGGATTTACAGCCCAGTGACAGCGGCGTCTATGTGATAACTGTTTATGCTAATGGTGAGAATGCAGCCAGGGAAGACAATGTGACTTTAACCATCTATAACCAGACAGGTAAGAGTTTACAATCTGTCCATTAAACCCCTTTAATGAGTGGGATACGGGAGAATTAATTTAAGCATCTCAAACGATTTAAATTTCCTAAAGGCTTTCAATAAGGTGCCGGGTACCTTATGAGGAAGGTCAGAAGATGTGGGGTAGAAATGACGTTCTCCTGTGGCCGGGTTTGTGGGTGGGGGATGGGGAGAGGGATTGGGGTCAAATTCCGATGGTGTCTTTCCCGCCTCCTGACTTCCCACCCTCCCCCTCCCCCATCCCCCATCCACCCTCTCCTATTCTCCCCCTTTCCCACACCCCCCAATCCTGTCCTCCACCCCCTGGCCCCTCTCCTTGGTGACCGGATGCAGTCTGGACACTGGTCACCACTTCCTTTCCGTAGCTTAGACCACAGATCAGCCCCTCAGAGGGTTTTAATCCCCCACCCATCCCCCCCTCCACCCTGCCGGATGAAATAGTTGGGGGGGGGGGGTGCGGAAATAAGACAAATGAAAGGTGGTTGGAAAGATGGTGCAGGAGGGAGGGCTTTAGATTCCTGGGACACTGGGACTGGCTCTGGGGGAGATGGTACCTGTACAAGCCAGACAGGTTGTACCTGAACAGAGCCGGAACTGAGTTCCTTGCGGGGCGTTGTGCGAGTGCTGTTGGGGAGGGTTTAAACTAACTCAGCAGGGGTGTGGGAACCAGGAGAGAACATTAAAAAGTAATACCAATGTGCACGGAATGTTGGGAGAGGCAGATAGCACCAAAATAGAGAATAGTAAGTTGATAGATGGAGTCGGAGTAAGGGAGTAAGTAATGGAGCCTAAATCAGGGTTACACTGCATGTATGTGAATGCATGGAGTATAGTTAATAACATTGGGGAGTTACAGGCACAGCTTGCCTTTTGGGATTATAATGTTGTGGCGATAACAGAGGCTTAAGGAAGGGCAGATCTGGGTGTTAAATATTCCTGGTTACAAGGTGTTCAGAAAAGAAGAGAAAGGGAAAAAAGGGGGAGGGGTGGTGTTTTTGGCCAAGGAGATTATTGCAGTACTGGAGAAAGAGGATATGTCAGAGGATTCAAGGACAGAATCGATTTGGATAGAGCTAGGGAGTAGGAAGCGTGCAATTCCATTGCTTGGTGTAATGTATAGACCACCAGCTAGTGGGAAGGATATAGAGGAACAAATCTTCAAGGCAATTACAGAGAGGTGTAAACATCTTAGAGCAATTATAATGGGGGACTTTAATAACCCAGATATAGACTGGGATAGTGTTAGTGTAAGGGGCAGTGAGAGACAAGCGTTCCTAGATTGTGTTCAGGAGAATTTCCTACAGCAGTATTTGTCCACTCCAACAAGAATGGAGGCACTGCTAGACCTGCTTCTTGGGAATGAGGTGGGCCAAGTAGATCAAGTGACAGTGGGGGGACATTTAGGGGAGAGTGATCATTGTACCATAAGGTTTAGGATGATGGTGGAAAATGACATTGGTCAATCCACAGTAAGAATAATCAACTGGCGGAGAGCGGACTTCAATGGGGCAAGGACGGAGCAGGGCCAGATAGACTGGAACCAAAGGCTGACGAGACAAAAGAGGAGATGGTTCAGGCACAGTTAAGGAGATAGAAATTAAGTTAAAGAAGAAAAAGTGTGCTTACAACAGGCATCAGGTAGCAAATACAATCAAGAACCAAGCTGAAGACAGAAGGTTCAGAAGGGATGTGAAAAAGCAAATACCAGAAGTGAAGAGAGATTAAGAAAGAAGACTGGCAGCTAACATAACAGGAAATCCCAACGTATTCTACAAGCATATCAATAGTAAAAGGGTGGTAAAAGGAGGAATTGGGTCGATTAGAGACCATAAAGGGGATTTACAGATAGAGGCAAGAGGCATGACTGAGGTGTTAAGTAGATACTTTGCATCTGTCTTTACCTATGAGGTAGATGCTGCCCAGGCCATGGTGACAGAGGAAACACAGTCCCTAGAGGATTTAAAATTGATAAGTTATTGGATAAGCTGTCGGTACTGAAAGTTAATAAGACATCAGACTGGATGAGGTGCATCCAAGAATATTGAAGGAAGTGAGAGTGGAAATTGCAGAGGGACATCTTTTAATGTTCCCTGGATTTGGAGGAGGTGCTGGAGGACAGGAGAATTGCAAACATTACGCCCTCCGAGCTATGAGGAAAGATTGGATAGGCTGGGGTTATTTTCTTGGAGCAGCGAAGGTTGAGGGGGGATCTGACAGAGGTTCATAAGATTATGAGGGGCATAATTAGGATAGGAAGGCACTTTTTCAATAACCAGGGAGCATAGATTTAAGGTAAGAGGTAGAAGGCTAAGAGGGGAGTTGAGGAGAAACTTTTTCACCCAGAGGGTGGTGGGAGCTGGAACTCATTGCCTGAAAGGGTGGTTGAATCAGAAGCTCTCATAACATTTAAGAAGTATTTAGATATTCACTTGCATTACCATAGCCTCCAGCCCCTCAGAGGGGGCTCCATAGCCTCCAGGGCTATGGGCCAAGCACTGGAAAATGGGATTTGTGTAGTCAGATCTTTGTTGACTGGTGTGGACCTGATGGGCCGAATGGCCTCCTTCTGTGCTGTAAACGTCAATGAGTCTGTCAGTGCTTAAAATTGACAAGGCACCGGGAAAGGATGAGATGCATCCAAGAATGTGAAGGAAGTGAGAGTGGAAATTGTAGAGGCACTGACAATCTTTCAATGTTCCCTGGATCTGGGGGAGATGCCAGAGGACTGGAGGATTGCGAACATTACACCCTTGTTCAAAAAAGATGATAAAGATCTGCCCTGAAATTAGAGACGAGTCAGTTTAACCTCGGTGGTGGGGAAACGCCTGGAAACAATTATTCGGGATAGAATTAATAGCCACATGGAAAAATGGATTGATTCAGAACAGTCAGCATGTATTTGTTAAAGGAAAATCATGTCTAAGTAGCTTCCTGGAGTTTTTCGAAGAGGTAACAGAGATGGTTGATGAGGGCAAGACCTTGATGTGGTGTATATGGACTTCCAAAAGGCCTTCGATACAGTGCCACACAACAGGCTTGGAAGTCATGTAATAAAAGGGACAGTAACAACATGGATACAAAATTGGCTGAGGGAGATGAAACATAGAGTAATGGTTAATGGGTATTTTTCGGGCTGGAGGAAGGTTTGTAGTGGAGTTTCCCATGGGTCAGTATTGGGACCCTTGCTTTTCCTGATATATATATATATATATATATATATAAATGATTTAGATCTTTGTGTGCAGGGGACAATTTCAAAGCTTGCGGACGACTCAAATCTTGGGAGAATTGTAAACTGTGAGGAGGACAGTGTAGAACTTCAAAAGAATATTGACACATTGGTGGAGTGGGTAGATAGGTGGCAGATGAAGTTCAAATGCGGAGAAATGTGAGGTGATACACTGGCACAAAGAACATGGAGAGACTGTATAAAATAAAGGATACTATTGTAAAGGGTGCGCAGGAGCAGAGAGATCTGATGTATATGTACATAAGTCATTAAAGGTGGCAGGACAGGTGGAGAGAGCTGTTTCTAAAGCATACAGTATTCTAGGCTTCATTAATAGGGGCATAGAATGCAAGAACAGGGATGTTTTGATGAACTTATATAAGACACTCCTTAGACCTCAACTGGGATACTGTGTACAGTTCTGGGTGCCACGCTATAGGAAGGGTGTGAACGCTTTGGAGAGAGTGCAGAATAGGTTTATGAGAATGGTCTCAGGGATGACACACTTCAGTTATGAGGAAAGATTGGAGAAGTTGGGACTGTTTTCCTTGGAGAGGAGAAGACTAAGAGGAGAATTGATAGAAGTTGGCAAAATCATAAGGGGTCTGGACAGAGTAGACAGGCAGCAACTGTTCCCGCTCGTAAACGGATCAAGAACCAGAGGGCACAGTTTTCAAGTGTTTTGCAAAAAAAGCTAATGCGAGGTGAGAAAAACCTTTTTCACACAGTGAGTAGTTAGGCTTTGGAATGCACTGCCCGGAAGTGTAGTGGAGGCAGGTCCAATTGTGGCATTCAAGAGAGCATTGGATGACTATTTAAATAGAAACAACATGCAGGATTACAGGGAAATGGCAGGAGATTGGCACTTAGTTAAAATGCTGAGAAAGCTGGGGCAGACATGATGGGCCGAATGGCCTCCTTCTATACCATCACAATCCTGTGATTCTGTGGTGTGTTTTAGGCAGAGTGAGGGCGTTGGGGGTCGGTCATGTAAAATAGGTCGGCTGGCTAGCCCACCACCTTCCCACTGACCCCCAACCTGCTCCCCATAATACAGGTGGTGGGTAAGGGCACCTGCTAGGCTGCCTGCCCTGAGGACTACTGAGGCCCTCAACTGCCCAATTATAGGGTCCTTAAGGGTCAAAGCCCAGCTCCACCACCATAATAGGCTGGCCAGCGGAAGATTAACTATGGTGGGAATGCCATTTCATCACCAGTTTTGGTGAAAGTGGGTGACCTTCTTTGGGGGTACCCTTTGCCCATGAGTGGGGGGGGGGATTGGCATCCCTCCCACTATGATTGTACTCTTCTTTGTGCCTCCCCGCCTGGCCTTCAAAACCCAACTCCCACACCCCTTGCATCCCTCCCTACACTCCCCGATCCTTCCCCACCCAAAACCCAGTATTTACCTGTCACTGGGATCCATGTCCTCTTCTTTGTGAAGCATCTTGCAGTCCCAGCACCACCCACTACTCGTTTCCGGCCAGATCTGATTGGCTGGCAGCTCTCGAAGACCGGACTTCCTCTCACTGAGGGGCAGGAATCCGCCCCTCAGGTCATTCAGGCCATCCGGAACGCGTTGTGGTTGCGGGGTGACGTCAGTTGATTCTGACTGGCTTTCCCTCTGGGGGTGGGCAAGCAGTACATGGCACCCCCAACCGCCTGTAAAACTCAGCTTGGGGTGGGGAAGGCCCGTCTCAAGTGAGGACAAGGTTTACAATGACTCTTTCAACAGTAGGGAGGGAGATCCATGAAGCCAGTGGACAAGTCACCAAATTTTCAGCAAGTTGGCTACCGAACAGGAAATCAAGAGTAGGGAGCTAAAATTAGTTACCTGAACTGGCAAAAGGTGGGAAGTGATGTTCGACAAGGACCTATGCTGGGACCACTGCGATTCTCAATTTGCATAAATGATTTGAAGTACAAGTTCAAAATACGTGGATGATAATTCAGCCCAACCTGTCTATGCTGGTATTTATGCTCCACTTGAACCTCCTCCCCTTTTTCTTTACTTAAATCTATCTTCGTAACCATCTATTCCCTTCTCCCTCATATGTTTTCCTGACTTCCTCTTAAACGCATCTTTGCTTCAACCACACCCTGTAGTAGCAAGTATCATGTTCTCACTGCTCTTTTGGTAAAGGTGTTTCTTCTGAATTCCCTGTCGGGTTTCTTGGTGGCTATCTTACATGGATGGCCTCTAGATATGCTGTTTTCCCACAAGAGGAAACCTCCTCACTGTGCCCACTTTAACCTTTCGTAAGTTTAAGTGCCTCTTATTAGGTCACCCATCAAGCCTTCACTTTTCAAGAGAAAGAGACCCTTTCCAGGGTTTTTTGGATGGTGGGGTTTCCCTTCCCGCTGTCAGAGGAGTCAGGGGAAAATACATCCCCATTGATACTGCCTGGCCCACAGCCATTTCACGCTCCAAGAAATGTTAATTTGCTGGAGGTGGGACTTCTGCCATTCATTCAGGAGAAAGTTCCGCCTCAGAGAACTGCTGGCCAATCAGATTGGCCGGTAGCTCTCCTGTCTCAGTGGCGCCAGAAGAAGCAGTGGATAGGACCGGGACTGCAAGCTGTCCCCATCTTCTGTGTCCCGGGGGTGAGGGTGGTGTGGTGGTGGTGGGCAGAGAGGTTGGAGGTGTTGGTGGAGAGGCTGTTAGGGAGTGAAGAGCCACACCTTCTGGGGAGGGGTGCCCGATGTTAAAAAGGGGGTCCTGCCCCCACCCCACTTCCCACCACCCACAACCTTCCCACCTGAGACCTGAACACAGTTCACTCTCAGGTTTTGCCCCTGCCCCTGAACTTCTCCTGAAAATTGGCCGGGAAATGGCCCTTACATGGTCAATAATTTGCCACTTAAGGGTTTTAACTGGGACAAGGACAGGCGGGCGGGCCAGCCTAGGCCTTTCCCATCCAAGTATAAATTGTGAGGGGGTCAGAGCGGGCGGGGAATCCGGTGGGAAGACCATCTGAGAAATTTTCCCACAACCCCCACCCCCATCCCCATCAACCAAGCTGCCGGCAGGGGAGTGTGAAATTCTGCCCCCTGCCTGCCAATCCTTTTCTGATGTGTACACACTGACATTTCTGGTACCATCCTCATCAATCTTCTCTGCACACTCTCCAGTGGCACTGTACCCTTTTTAATAATATGCTGATCAGAACTGCACACTGTACTCTAAATGTGGTTTTTTCAAGAGTCGATACAGATTTAGCATAACTTTTCAAATTCTGTCCTAGAAACAAAGCCTACTGCTCCTTTTGCTGGCCTTGTTCTGTCGAATAACCTTTAGCTACTGATGTATATGCACTCCAAGATTCCTCTGTTCCTCTACTCCCCCTGGACATGTACCTTCCAAGTAGGAAGTGATTTTCCTATTCTTCCTATCAAAATGTATTACCTTGCACTTTGCTGTGTTAAACTTTACTTGTGAATTATTTGCCCATTCTGCAAGTTTATTTATGTCCTGTAAATTGTGGTAATCCTCCTCAGTGTTGATTGTGCCACAACCCTCCCCCCACCCTCACTTGCCGTCATCTGTGAATTTAGAAATTGTGTTTTTCATTCCAAGTCCAAATCATTCATATAAATCGTGAACAGCTGAGGTCTCAGACTGATCCTTGTGGAACACTACTTCCCACCTTCTGCCACTCTGAATAATTACTTTGTACTCCCAATCTCTGCTTTCCTTTTGGAGCCAGCTAGCAACCCAATCTGTCGCTTGTCCCCTGACTCCACATTCTCTGACCTTATCCATTAGCCTATTAAGGGGGTCCTTATTGAAGCGCTTTTGAAAATCCAGATAAATTACATATACTGCATTAACATTGTTTACTCTCTCTGTCACCTCTGCAAACATTCAATAAGGTTGGTCGAGCAAGATTTTCCCTTTTGAAATCCATTTCATAATTATTCATTATTCATAATTATATTGCTCATTTCTAGATTTCTTTCATTCTCTCCTTTAGTAGGGATTCTATTATTTTTCCTGTAACCAGTAAGATGACTGGTCTATAATTCCCTGGACACGTTCTGTCCCTTCATGAATATTGGAATTACATTACCAGCTGCCAGTCCTCTAGCACTACACTTTTTTCTAATGACTTATGAAATATGTGTAATAATACCTTTGCTCTCTCAGTCCTAGATTCTTTTAAAATACCTGGGGCAGAATTTTACGTTCCCTGCCAGCAGGTTTCTAGGTGGACAGGGCAGGGGAGTGGGCGGTGATTGTAAAATTTCTACAAAGGCCTTCTCGCTGGGCTCCCAGCCTCTCCGTAATTTTACACTTGGATGGGCAAGGTCTAGACTAGCTCACCTATCCTTGCATCAATTGAGGCCTGTAAAGGGTCGTTTCCTGCCCAGTCTCAATTTTCGGGCTGGCGGGAGGAGTTCAGGGGCAGTGGGAAATAAATTGGGGTCAGGCCGCGGCGGGATAGTGTTGTGGGGTGGGGGATGGTTGGAGGCCTGGGCCGCCACCATCAGCAGTCCCCCTTTTGACATTGGATGGTTCCCCTCAAATGGTCTTGTCCCTGTGGGGGCTCCTTCCCCCCACCACCCCAGCATCTCTACCAACACGCCTCTGCCCATCCCCCTGGGCCCCACCGACCCACCCAGCTCTGAGAACCGCGCACTTGTTTGGTCCTGGACTCCAGGGACTTAGGCTCTGGGGACTGCTTGCAGACCCGGCCCTGTCCACTGCAGCTTCTGACTCTGTAGGGACTAGAGAGCTGCCAGCCCATCAAATTGGCCAGCAGCTCCCCGAAGCGGGACTTCCACCTGAGTGGGGGACGGAAGTCGTGTCTCCAGCCAATTAACACATATTGGAGCATTAAGCAGCTGGAAGGCAGGCAGTATCAGCGGGGATGTGTTCTTCGCTGACTTTTTGGATGGCAGGAAGGAAAACCCCACCATCCTATAAATCCTGACCATGGTTTCAATCCATCCAGAGCAGGGGCTTTATCCGCCTTGAGTTTATACCTTCCTTTTTTTAGTTTAGCTGCACCTATCCATTGTTCATTTCATCGTTCAATGTCGTGTCTATCTGTTCTATCTCCTTGGTAAATATCAAAGCAAAATAATTCTTTTTATATTTCATACTGTATGCTTTCAAGAAGGAGTTAGATATAGCACTTGGGGCAATAGGGATCCAAGGATATGGGGAGAAAGCGGGAGCAGGCTATTGAGTTGGAGGATCAGCCATGATCATAATGAATTGGCGAAGAGCCAATTGGCCTACTCCTGCTCCTAGTTTCTATGTTTCTATATAATTCTATATTTCATATTTCTACCATCTTTCTATCATTATCTGTGATATTATCTTGCCTATCTTTTATTGGTCCTATTCCCATCACATCCATTATTTAGTGCTGTGCCTGGAAATATTTTACTCCTTTGCTTTATGTTCTTTGATAATTTAACTTCATAGTTCCTCTTTGCCTTCCAATTGTGTTTTTCACTTCCCACCTAATCCAGTCATATTCTGTCTTCCTCTGCATGCCTCTGCTGACTATGTACTTAATACCTCTTTCCTGACCTTCAAATGTTCCCCTATGTCTTTAATCATCCACAAGGACACCATTTGTTCTTTTAGCAGAATATATTTTCCCACTCTCAGTTGGATGCCATTTTAAATGTTTCCATTCATTGTTCTACATTGAAAATAGTTAGAGATTTAACAGCTTGAGAAAAGAAGAGAAAATAAAATAATTATAAAAGAGCAGCTGCTTTACTTCTAGAAAGTAGATGCTTCACTCATATCTATGTTATTTTACTCCCAACAAATAAACACTTTGCCAATATCTAGCTCAAATATGCTATTAACTGTGCTTGTACAATCACCAGATTGGGTCAAAATTCTGGAACTCCCTTCCTAACAGCGCTATAGGTGTACAAGAAAGTAGCTCACCACCACCTTCTCAAGGGCAATTAGGGATGGGTAATAAATGCTGGCCTAGCCAGTGATGCCCACATCCCATGAATGAATAAAAAAGAAAGAAGTGGTCAACTCCTGTGATTATAGATTATTTTCCTGATGATCTGTCTGTTTTCCTCTTTGAGATCTCCCTCTGGCAATTAATGTCGTCTCCTTCCTTCAACTGCAATGCAGACCTCCAATGCGGTCAACCCTTTATGCCCTTTTTCAGGGGATGGTCAATATAGTCTATTATATTGAAGAACCAAACTGCCCTATGAAGCTTCTTTTAAAAATACAATACTGAATGATATCCTGCATTTAAACCATGATTTGCGTGATGAAAGGTCATCTCGACCTGAAGTGTTGGGGTGAATTTTAAGCTTTTGGTGGGAGCCTGACCCTGATGTGCACAGTTTGGCCTCTCCCCCCTATTTAAGACACCAAGTAAAGCGTCTTGCGGCCGATTAATGGCTGCCGGGCAGGAAGCTGGCCAGCTAGGTAAGGGAAGGGTGGGCAGTGCGCCCAATCAGGGATCCAGGGCAGGATGTCTGGGCAGAGAGGGGTCAGGCTGTGAACCGAATGTCGGTCAGAGTCACCCATTTAAAGGCACTTTTGCACGGGTTGGTTAATGGCCTGGAGGCAGAAATATGGACCAAGAAGACTTGCAGTTCCATTGAATTATTGGATCAGCAGCAGGTAAGAATTTGTTTTTAAATTTAATAATTATTGTGTCAACTGTCTACGACTCGGGACCCTTGCCAGGGAGGAAAGAACATTTTAGATACCTGTCACGTTCCCCTTAAGAATAGTAAGTGTTTAGGAAAATACTCAAATTTAACCCTTTAACTCTCTTTGCCTCTTCAGGGGGTGGTAAGGCTACCATATGACAGCGAGAATGGAGAGAGCAACTGTTGAGGGGCCCAGACCAAGGATGACCCCATGGTTTGATGATTCCCAGTGAGTCCTCCTCCAGGCCGTGAGTGATCAGTGGGAGATCCTCATGCTTGCTGATGAGCAGAGGAGACCTCCCGGTCAGACCAAAGCAGCTGGACAGAGTTGGCAGAGCTAGTGAGTGGCTATGGGGTTGTCCACAGGGCATGGCTGCTGTGCCATAAAAACCTTAATGGCCTATTATCTGCCAGCATGAGTGTGTAAGCATTTTACAGATGGACCGATATGGAAGGGCGTGAGGGTGTGATGTGAGGCAAGTGTGGGATTGCCTATTGTCTTAGCCAAGTACAAAACGGGGTGTGAAGCGGGAGTGGGGCTGTGGGTTTGTGGGATGTATGAACTGCAGCACATTTAGTTAGTTGAGGAATTGTTGGCTGTCGACATGTTGGCCCCACAATTGAAAGCATGATTCCCCCACAGCAGACTCATTACAATGTCCCTTTTTATTTACAGGAGGAAAGGACACTGGTGAGAGCACATCACAGTCACAAGACCAGCTGTCGGGGACTGAGATAGAGCTGTACTCTGGCACTCAGGAGTGCTGGAGGTGACTCAAAGGCCTGAGAGAGGCAGAGGACTGGAGGTGGTAAACCCACCCTGGCAGTTTTCGCCCCTCTGGAGCTGGAGCTGGCAGTGAACCAGCAGAGTCTCAGTGCTGGGCAAGGCCGGGTTGGAGGCCAAGGGGTGGTGATGTTCAAATACATCTACTGCTCTCCTGCAAGGACAGGGCTGAAGGGGCTGGGATGTGGGATAGGGGACTGCAGAGCGAGCTGGGGAATGTGGTGTGGCATTGGCATTGATGGGTTTGGACTTTAGAGGCTTGCAGAATTTGGGAAGGAATGTGTCCTGTCTCAGTGTTGAAGGGGCTGAGCTTGAGATCTTGGTTACCGTCTCCCAGTGTTTCCAGTGTGTGTCTTTAGGAAGCGTGCCTCTCTCTGAAGTCATCTCAAACAACGATGGTGCCCTTCACGCTCCTTGCTTGTTTCCCCCACAGGTGAAATGTTGGCAGCTGTGACCCACAGCCTCAATGGGCCAAAGTTAACCTCTGAGGATGAGAAGCCTCAGAGGGCACAGCCTCATATTCTTGCTCCGACCTAGCACCAGTGCAGATACCTGCGCCCCAGTGGGCTGGCTCTGAGGGATTCACGCACAGGTGAGGACACATCACAGTCACAAGACCAGCTGTCGGGGACTGAGGTAAAGCTGGCCACTGGCACTCGGGAGCGCTGGAGGCGACTCAAAGAGCTGATGACAAGCCTCTGGAGTGAGCCGTCAGGTAGCAAGTGCTGGACCTACAGCATGAGGTCTGTGGGGATGTGGCAGCTTTTCCAGAGGGTGTGGTGCACGCTGGCATGGAGGAGTCCATCCAGACCAATTGCGCTGCGATCGCCCGCCCTTCATAATGCATGGCTTCCTGCACCGAAAGACTGGCAACTGTCATGGAGGCCCAACCCCAGCAGCTTACTGATGGGATATGCATTGTGACCTACACTGCATTGCCTTGTCCCTGAGCTCCTGCGACCAGAGCCGGAGAGGACGAGGAGCCCTGGAGTCACATCCAGGCCCTGGTTCCTCCCGCTAAGGCAGGGAGGACCGAAGCAGCCTCACGGCAGAGGATGAGTAGTTGCTGCTGCCATTGGGAGTCACCTCTCGGGGCACTTCTGATGGGGTCAGCCTCTTCCCTGTCCCTCTGCCCATTGACTCAATGCCTCAGAGTGCCGTGGCAGCATCTGAGACCCCAGCCTCTGTGCAGGAGGCTCCCACCACACCGGGGGCCCTCACAGCCTCAGGCGACCAGAGGCCGCTTGCCAAAGGTCATCCCAAGCAAAGGGGCATGAGGGTCAGCAGCCTGACTCCAGGAGAGCTGGCGTCAAGGGTGGAGCACCATGAGGTAGCACCCAGAAAAACACCACATTAGTCACACATGGGGTCCACAAGGTGATTGCTTGGTTTTGTTTGGTCTGATAGTTCTTGATTCCTTTTGTGAATAAATAATTGTTCTTTGTACTTGTGTCTCCGGCTTCATTAATGTTTCATGTTTGTGATGTACTAGTTTTGACTTGGATTGGCTACATGCTGCTAAGGGAGTTTGTGCTCATGTGGGCCTCTCTGATCGGCCTCATTGGGCACCCCTGCATTGGCACATGCACAGGCGGCCCCACTGTGGTGGCAAAGATCAAATTACAGAACGCTCATTAAATCTGCATTTTTAGCAAATTTCACGTCACCCCGGCATCTAAAGAGTCCTGCGCACCGGCTTGCTCAGCTGGCTGACGTTACTCATCTTCCTTATCTTCAGATTCATCCTCAGACTCCTCGCCAGAGGACAGGGCTTGCTCCATTAAATCCTCTTCTACAAGGGCTTCCCCCCTCTGGAGTTCCAGATTGTGCAAGGCACAGCAGGCCACAACCATGAGTGAGAGTTGAGTAGGAGAGTATTGAAGAGCGCCACCTGACCGGTCCTAACATCAAAAGCTTGGTTTGAGCAGTGTAATGGTCTGCTCAGTGATGCCCCTGGTGGAAGCTAGGCTCTCATTGTACCTCCTCTCCTGCACAATGCATGGACTTCGGACTGGGGTCATTAGACTCCTCTTCAGGGAGTATCCTTTGTAACCACGGAGCCAGCCACCCAAATGTTCTGGTCCACAGAACATCCCTGGCACCTGGGAGTGTCTCACCAAGTGGGCATCATGTCTGCTTCCAGGATAGCGTGCACACCCTCACCATCCATTCCCTCTGGTCACATAAAAGCTGCACGTTGATGGAATGGAAGCCTTTTCTGTTTATTAATGCCCTCAGCTGTCTTGATGGTGCTTCAAATGCCACACGTGCAATCTATTAGCCCTTGCACCTTTGGAAACCCTGCAGTGTTACCAAAGTCTCAGGCTCTGTGCGCCTGACTGAGGTCGTCATTTCTAAGTGAAGTGAACTCATGGCATGTGGGAAACCTGATGGGTCACTGGCTGTGGTATCCCACAATGGCCTTCAGAAAGACCCTGAGGCAAAAACCATCAGGGCCATTGTGACTTTCAATGCCTGAGGCATGGGGTGCCCAATAACACAATTTGAGTCAATTTCCTCAGACAGCATTTCACTTGGTGATGTGATTATCCCCCCTGCTCCCCGGAGAGAGACAGCCTCAGGCACTGGTGCTCTGGCATTTGGAATTATGTCATCCTTTGCCCGTATACCTATGTTGGCAGTCTAGTGCCTTCAGTTATCTCTGCCTGCCTGCTGCTGTTGTCTTCTCTCTGCAGGTCCTTTCCCAGCAGCAGGTTCCACAGCTTCCTGGACCGCATGGTGCACCTGTCCTTGAAGAAAGCTTTCCTTCATCTTCTCCTTCTCTCCTCCTCACTGGAGGAGGAGCCTCCTCCCAGAATGTACAATGCCCGATCTCTGGGTCCAATACTGGGCTGCAGGAAACTCACTTTCCGCCTATCTCTGGGCAACCTGACAAATCTCTCCCAGCGAAGGCTCAAAGTGATGAATAAAGTAACTCGCAACACCAGCAAATCCAAGCACCTTCTCGAGCAGACTCTGCCGCTAAAGTCAGCCTTAGTCCCAGTTTTGCAGCCCTTTTATCCTCCTCGGCATTGCCTCCTCATACCGGGTTTGACTCCTTTCGAATGTTTTTCCCATCCAAAAATAGGGGTGGGCAATGTAAAATATGAGTTTTTTTGGCTTGTTAAGGAGGTGAAATGGCCTTTAGTTCACTTTTTAAAACGGCAGGCGGGCTGCCAATCTCGGCGCCCGGTGAACTTCTGTATTATCGGAGACCGGCATGATGACACTGGGTTAGTGTGCAAGCGGCAACATCAGGGCAGGGGTTTGTTGGGGTGGGGGTGGAGGGAGGTGGGGGGAGTGATCCCAATTTCCAACTGTAAAATTCACCCAGTTAACTCTATTTTTCTCCACAGATGCTGCCTTGACATGCCCAGTACTTCCAGCAGTTTTTTAGTTTCATTTTGTTGGTTGTTTTGGGATCTCGTTATTTTAGAAAAAAAAACTGCAAAAGAGCTGATTCCTTTTTCCACATCATTTCATTGCAAAGTGTGATGGGCAGTATTGTCAACCATTGTACAGAATTGCTTTTACTATATTTTTTCTTTGTGCTTACATTTCCTCTGGGATTCACATTCTTGGCTGCAGAGGTCGCTATATATTCGCAAAATTGTAGCGTTCCCTCTTACTGCCACATTCCTATTCTGCTCTTGCATTCTCCCCCACTGGACAGCACTGTGGTTGTGTTCGCTGCCGTCTTTCTCCTTGTCCTCACGGGTAGTGAATGTGTCATACCTGTTAAACACCAGTATTTAATACAGTGTTTAAATTTAATACAGCACTTTGTAGTTTTCCTGTCCTCGTTTAAGCCACTGCTCAGTTACAGAAAAAGGACTTAAGAGTTCACCAACCAATTACCCACTACAAAAACAGAATTACCTGGAAAAACTCAGCAGGTCTGGCAGCATCGGCGGAGAAGAAAAGAGTTGACGTTTCGAGTCCTCATGACCCTTCGACAGAACTTGAGTTCGAGTCCAGGAAAGAGCTGAAATATAAGCTGGTTTAAGGTGTGTGTGTGGGGGTCGGAGAGATAGAGAGACAGAGAGGTGGGGGGGGGGGGGGGGTGTGGTTGTAGGGACAAACAAGCAGTGAAAGAAGCAGATCATCAAAAGATGTCAACGACAATAGTACAATAGAACACATAGGTGTTAAAGTTAAAGTTGGTGATATTATCTAAACGAATGTGTTAATTAAGAATGGTTGGTAGGGCACTCAAGGTATAGCTCTAGTGGGGTTTTTTTGTATAATGGAAATAGGTGGGAAAAGGAAAATCTTTATAATTTATTGGAAAAAAAAGGAAGGGGGAAACAGAAAGGGGGTGGGGATGGGGGAGGGAGCTCACGACCTAAAATTGTTGAATTCAATATTCAGTCCGGAAGGCTGTAAAGTCCCTAGTCGGAAGATGAGGTGTTGTTCCTCCAGTTTGCGTTGGGCTTCACTGGAACAATGCAGCAAGCCAAGGACAGACATGTGGGCAAGAGAGCAGGGTGGAGTGTTGAAATGGCAAGCGACAGGGAGGTTTGGGTCATTCTTGCGGACAGACCGCAGGTGTTCTGCAAAGCGGTCGCCCAGTTTACGTTTGGTCTCTCCAATGTAGAGGAGACCACATTGGGAGCAACGAATGCAGTAGACTAAGTTGGGGGAAATGCAAGTGAAATGCTGCTTCACTTGAAAGGAGTGTTTGGGTCCTTGGACGGTGAGGAGAGAGGAAGTGAAGGGGCAGGTGTTGCATCTTTTGCGTGGGCATGGGGTTGTGCCATAGGAGGGGGTTGAGGAGTAGGGGGTGATGGAGGAGTGGACCAGGGTGTCCCGGAGGGAGCGATCCCTACGGAATGCCGATAAGGGGGGTGAAGGGAAGATGTGTTTGGTGGTGGCATCATGCTGGAGTTGGCGGAAATGGCGGAGGATGATCCTTTGAATGCGGAGGCTGGTGGGGTGATAAGTGAGGACAAGGGGGACCCTATCATGTTTCTGGGAGGGAGGAGAAGGCGTGAGGGCGGATGCGCGGGAGATGGGCCGGACACGGTTGAGGGCCCTGTCAACGACCGTGGGTGGAAAACCTCGGTTAAGGAAGAAGGAGGACATGTCAGAGGAACTGTTTTTGAATGTAGCATCATCGGAACAGATGCGACGGAGGCGAAGGAACTGAGAGAATGGGATGGAGTCCTTACAGGAAGTGGGGTGTGAGGAGCTGTAGTCGAGATAGCTGTGGGAGTTGGTGGGTTTGTAATGGATATTGGTGGACAGTCTATCACCAGAGATTGAGACAGAGAGGTCAAGGAAGGGAAGGGAAGTATCAGAGATGGACCACGTGAAAATGATGGAGGGGTGGAGATTGGAAGCAAAATTAATAAATTTTTCCAAGTCCTGACGAGAGCATGAAGCGGCACCGAAGTAATCATCGATCTACCGGAGAAAGAGTTGTGGAAGGGGGCCGGAGTAGGACTGCAACAAGGAATGTTCCACATACCCCATAAAGAGACAGGCATAGCTGGGGCCCATGCGGGTACCCATAGCCACACCTTTTATTTGGAGGAAGTGAGAGGAGTTGAAGGAGAAATTGTTCAGCGTGAGAACAAGTTCAGCCAGACGGAGGAGAGTAGTGGTAGATGGGGATTGTTCGGGCCTCTGTTCGAGGAAGAAGCTAAGGGCCCTCAGACCATCCTGGTGGGGGATGGAGGTGTAGAGGGATTGGACGTCCATGGTGAAGAGGAAGCGGTAGGGGCCAGGGAACTGGAAATTGTTGATGTGACGTAAGGTGTCAGAGGAATCACGGATGTAGGTGGGAAGGGACTGGACAAGGGGAGAGAGAATGGAGTCAAGATAACGAGAAATGAGTTCTGTGGGGCAGGAGCAAGCTGAGACGATCGGTCTCACTTGCTGTCCTGTGGCCTCCCACTGTTCTCACAGTGCTCTCTTTCTCTGGCACTGTTTTATCCCTGCTGTTGTCTTGCACGTCCTGCTATTCTCGCAATGTTCTCGCTCTCCACTGCTGCTGCTTTATCCCTGCTCTCAGACTTCCGACTGTTTACACAGTGCTTTTTTTTCTCTCTCTCTCTCCCCCTCCCTCTCTTTGCCACTGTTTTATCCCCACTGTGTTTCAGATGTTTCACTGTTCCCTTAGTGCTCGCTTTCTCTCTGCCACCGTTTTATCTCCACTGTCTTGTCGGAACTTGTGCTGCTCTGACAGGCCTGTCTGTCTCTGTCCATCTGTCACTTCTGTATTTCTGTTGTGCTTTTGGACCACCTGCTGTTCTCCTGTTAATGCAGGGAACACTAAGTAAATACAGGAAGACACTAATGAACACTTGCAGAATGAGTGTATAATGCGCAAATAAACTTCAGCATAGGTAACAGATGCCACCTTGTGGGAGTGTTATTAATATTAAGGAAAACACCTGCTGCTTGGAAAATAATTGTCCAAATGGGGTGAAGGAATAGGGGGGCTTTGGGTACAGATACATAGGTTACTTGGGCTCATGGCACAGTTTAATAAGGTTTTAAAAAAGCAAATACAGCCCTGGGGTGGGGTGGCGGATATAATTGAAAAGCAGAGAATTTATGTTAAACTTGTATAGAATCTTGACTTGCAGAATTGCAAACTCTTCGTAAAATAGGATATCAAGGCACTGGAGGGGGTGCAATTGAAGGCAATAGTACTGAATACGGGGAAAGGCCATATAATGAGTGCCTAATGAGATTCTGCCCATTTTGCATCACTGCCCATGTTCAGTTTATTTATTTATTTAATATGATATTTATTTATTTCGTATTTATTTAAGCAGACTAACTCCAATTTTCCAATGTTAATTAGCTTTAACTGTAAATAATGCCATTGCCAATTATTAGACCAATAGCAATTTCTACTTAAAGTCTGGCTTTTTTGGCCCCCATTATTCCAATAACCTAAATGTTTTGTTACAGAGAGTGAGACTCCTGCCCCAAGTACTCCAGAGTCAACGCAGACAAACACTACGCAGAAGAGTCCGGAGATATATATATATATCAGTGCCTCTGTTGTGTGTCCCATTATTCTCATCATTCTCACCTGCTTGTACTTGTTAATGATCAAGCAATACAGAGGTATGTGGCTGCTCTTGCTGATCAGAATTTACAACAGTGTATGACTATTAGCAAACAGGAAAGGTGAAAAGGCCTGATCATGGCTCCAGTTAGTTTAATAGGTGGTAAATTTTAACTATGGATGAAAGACTAAGATGTGTCATTTTGAAATGACCAGCTGCCCAATCCTCACTTTTATTGAGTTCAATGTTAAGGAAAATCGGACCGGGTTTATACTGGGCAGTTAGTCTCAAATCAGTTTAAAGTACGACCTTTAGTCAGGTCACTGAATGAGCCAACTGCTAAACTACCATTCTGGAAAAGGTACTCAGCTCATTGGGTGGGTAATGAGGGACACTCAATTTTTGTACTGCCCACATCATCCCCCTATCTTCCACTCCAACTTCAGATGATTACCTGATATGTGTTCCTCTGTATACACTTCTCCCTACCCCATTTAACTCTGAGTGTCTCGAGGCAGGATTGAGGCCTCTCTTTCCAAAATGGCACCTATAGGGAAAGGAGGAAGGGTTCGGATGATGGCCCGAGAGTAGATTGATGTTGAATGGTGAATGCAGGGACCAGATACGTGTACGCAGATCTATTACACGTTCGCTACCATTGTAGTTTGCAGTCTATGTCATTTTACCATCTGATATACTTTGGTGTGAGATGACATTCAGTGATAGGCTGATGGGTTGTAGCTCAGGTTTATCAGTAGTGGGAGTGAGTTGTAAAGAAATAAGCCTTGAAATGATTGTTTCCGATATTGGGGAATGAACACTTTTATGGTAAGATAGTTTTCTATCTGTTAGTCCAGGGGAGACTTTAACCTTCTAGCAAAATAGATATGAACCATTGATTTACATGACTACTGGACGTAAATGATTGATTTGCACAATTATTGGATGTGAACTACTCTTTGAAATGACAAATAGAATGCAAACCATTGATTTGAATGACTACTGGACATGGAACATTTATTTGTGCCATTACCAGCGGATGCTAACTATTGATCTCCATGGTGACGAAATTAGAATAAGTCGAATTACTAAATGCAAAATTGGAGCTTGTGGTGACCAATGAAAAAGCATTAATAAGTTCTTTCTGCTGTCTCTTTAGGTAGAGGTGTTTTTATCATGTTTTAAATAACACTACATTTAATTATTCACACATGATACAAGCAATTCTGTTCCTGTGTGAATGTTTTACTTCAGGTCGTCAGCCACAACAGGATTCAGTTCTCATGGAAACATCTGTTCAGGCTATTGCAGGAAGGATGCAGGACTTGGCTGAGGTAAGAAGGGAATGGGTTATCATGAGTCGAGATTCTTACCAAAAAAAAAAATAGGTAACATAAATTTTGCCGATTGTCTTCACAGATGTTATGACGTGGCAGGTGCTGTGTGCCAGGTGGACCAAATCCACAAGGAAACTTGGCCCGTTGTCACAACAGTTTTGCAATTTGCACTTATTATGAGATGTGTGCACTGAATTCAGAAGTACTGAGTCCACCTTCAGAGATTTAAAAATTAAAGTATTTATTAACAAAAGAAAAGATTTTAAGCACATGCATAAGACTACAATTAGTTAATACTATAACACATCCTAAAGTTCCTAACTAACCTGACTCCCAATTACACACCCTCTTTAAGGCAACAGTCAAAAATAGATTTTAAATTTAAAGAGCAAGCCAGCAAGTTACCACAGTATCCACTTGACAGTGGAATTCCTAAAGGCTTTTCTCCAACTTTACTGGCATAAATGGCAGGAGGCTTCCCAAAGGCTGTTTCACATATTCCTGATAGATCTTACATGCCACCCCCCGCAACATAGCCTTTCACCCTCTTTTACATATATTTCTCTCTCTCAAATCTGTAAATTCCTTTGTTCCATATGTCTTTGGAAATACACTGTTCCCATAGTATAAAAACTTTCATGTTGCCAATATTGTCGGTAACCTTTGGGAAAAATAAACACACAGCTTGGCCTTGCTTATCTGGCAAGTTGTAAACATCCTAATATCCTTTTGAAATCCAAACAACTCCTTCACTTGTCTAAAGATGGAAACTTCCACCACACCTTATTTGCTAAGACAGCATCCATGTTTACTCATCAGCATTTCAAGTGCACTTCTACACCTAACTTCTTTAGATAATTTCAAGCTTGCAATCTACCAGATTCCAAAGTAATTAACTCACACAGACAGAACCATCTACACTCACACCCATAACCTACTTTATAATAAACCAGCATAATATTATGAAAATTATTATACTTTTGTAACACAGTATTAGATCTGATGCATCACGAATATTTACTTTTTGCAAAATTTGTTTTGCTTGTCAATTTTATACAATTTTCTCTTGAAGGTATTGGTTTCTTAATATTACATCCATCTATCTCTCAGAGAGGGAACAAAGGCTGCCTGAATAATTTATTAATAAACTGAATTTAAATTTCACCAGCTAATGTGGCGGGAATTTAACCAGTGCCCTGAGATTATTAGCCAGAGTCTCTGGATTACTAAAATAAAAGCAAAATACTGTGGATGATGGAAATCAGAAACAAAAACAAAAATACCTGGAAAAACTCAGCAGGTGCTGAGTTTTTCCAAAACAAAAACCGATGCTGCCAGACCTGCTGAGTTTTTCCAGGTAATTCTGTTTTTGTTTTTGTTTTGGATTTCCAGCATCCACAGTTTTTTTGTTTTTATCGCTGAGTTTTTCCAGGTGTTTTTGTCTCTGGATTTCTAATTCAGTGATTCTGAATGGCACTACTGGAAGACATAAAAGTGCACTGGAATTACATTTAAAAATAAATAATGAAGTAAGGAAGCTATTTAAAAACCAATAGCAAACAAATTTTGGAATGAAACCAAATTAATCTTGAAACTGGTGCCGGCAAGGACAGACATCAACTCCCTCTTAGACTTTCAATTTCTCTAACTAAAAAAAAATCTCGCTCCATCTCCAATTGCAGATCCTTATTCCGACTCCCTACATATCTGCTTTCAGCAGGCTATTGCAGTTGCTTGAAGAATCTCCTGTGTTAGGTTTGGAGGTGTGACGTGAGCTTCCCCCGCACAGTCTCATCATGGAAGCTGCCTAATGGTCTTTGTTCTGACGGAAAGCTTTGAATAGCAAATGTTTCTGTTAACTGATCCCTATTGAGAACGAGCGTGTAACTCTGATACTATTTGATGATATCACCACCTTCTTTGCGCAGGTGCAAATAAGACTTTCAAGCAGTGTCAGGAGTTACAGTATGTTCACTGTTGTAATGTAGGAAACGCAGCAACCAGTTGATGCAAAGCAAGCTTCAACATGATAATGAGCAAGTAACCTGTTTTACAATAGCACTACTTTGAAAAAGAGCAGGGCAGTTCTACCCAGTGACCTGGCCAATATTTATCTCAGCCAAAGTCTTTGTAAAACAGGGTGCTGAGGTCAATTGGGGTTTTCAAGACTGAGATGGAGGGATCTTTGTTGTGTAAGGTTATGGAGGAATATGGAGCAAAGGCAGGTAAATGGAGTTGAAGTACAGATTAGCCATCTCACTGAATGGGAGAGCAGACCATGGGGCTGAATGGCCTTGTGCTGTCCCAAATGTTCCTTACAGGCAGAGGCAGCCAAAGGCTGTGCCATTTCGCACATGCTCATCATAAAGGTTTCCACATTAGAGTTTCTGAAAGAGAAAACATTAACTTAAATAGGGAGCTCTCTTTCTTCCTGTAGATGCTGACTGGCCCGTTGTGTATTTTCAATGGTTTTCTTTCTCAGCTTTTTAAAATTTTTCACATTTGTTGAAAACTAGTCTTTTCTGTTCTGTGCAGAATGAGGAACCAACATCGAACAGTGAGCTTGTATACTCCCTTCTACATTGGACTGAGCCAAGAAACCCACTGGCTCCAGGACCTCTCACACAAGAGCAACCTCAAGAGACCATATATGCTTTTGCACAGAAAGCGGACTGCAGCTGAAGAGCCTGAGCTTCAGGGTTTGAAAGGGAACTGGATCGACATCCATGCTCGACAGGAAGAGATGGACAGTGGGCTATGGGGTGACATTAATGGCCATGAAGCCAATGCAGCTTTACAGGGCCTTATGCAGATCCAGTGAAAGGCCTTTTTTGGGACACACTGATGTGCAATAAAGTACCGAATGCAATCAGGGATCCTTAGAAGATCCAGTGAAAGGATCCCTGCTGCCCATGGAGCACATTCATGTGTTAATAGCACTGAGCCTTGAGGCACATCAGAAAGGCCCCACCGTGTTGGGACCTCTTTGGCCATGATGCTGCCAATACTGGGGGTAGGCCTCTGCTTTGCACGATGATCAGGTGACAGCAAGTCAGCTGCCTCCCTCCCCATTGACACCAGTGGGAATAAAAATCCGGAGCGATGTAACATGGACTGTCGGCTTTCATTGTACACTGTCTGCAGACTTGATCGCAGTTCAGTTGGCAGAAAGAGCAGGAGTTTCTGATGCTCACTGTTCCTGAGCTCCCAGTAGCTGCACTTAAAGTGATGCGAGGCCGTCTCTGGTTTTCAAACAGGTTAAATCAACAGATACATTCAGTGTACCAAAGTTTACAGTCACGGCGGCTCAGTCATTCATGCAGTCATTTTATTTTCTAAAATTGTAACAAATCCCACTACTACTGTATTCCCTTTTGATGTGGAAAATTGTAGCAAATTTTAGTAATATTCAATTTCAATGGCGGGGGGGGGGGTGGGGGGAATGTACCTTTTGGATACAGTATGAAATGGGCGATATTACATCTGCTAC